>NC_080464.1:8282732-8585762 GCF_028018845.1 Melospiza georgiana | reverse complement strand
AAGCTATGGGAAAAGAGAAGTTAACCAATAACATTAAACAGAGAAACTGAGTTTTAATAGAATCATAAAATAGCAGACCATTAATGCCTATATTTGAAAGTCCGTTTCAGGTACTCTTCATTACTAATTCGACGGTGCAGACCTGTTGTGGTGTGCTGTGATGTCCCATTTTGGCCTTCCAGGTCACTTTCCCAGGTGTGCCTATACGTCTATCCCTTCCCCCTTGCCCCCATGCTGAGTGAGTCCTGTCAATCAGGCTAAACGTTCCAGCAAGGCGTCGTGTGGTTGGTCAAGTTTAAAGGATGCCCCTATGCCCAGAGGTCATTGGCCTGTCTGGGTGTCATCTTCCCCTGAGACCCTGCCCCTCTCACCTGGTTGGTGGCTCACCTGTACCTCCCCTCCCCCTGTCCCTGAGCTTAAAAAGGTGATCAGACCATGCGGTGACCGTTCTGTTGGAGCAGGTCCTCACATTCAGACCTCTGTAACCATGGAATAAACCTCTGGACATTAAACCCTCCAGCAGAATCCATCTCCTTTTTCTCTTCACCATCGCCTGAAGCTATCCCTCCTGAGGTAACGGGGTCCCTTACAAGCCTGGACTTGTTCAGTGCCCAGCTGCAACCACCAGCAAGCCGAGGTATCTCTGCGGTGATACACCGCAGTTGCTGCCTTTGGCCCAGCAGCGAGGGTCAGACTGGCCCAGGCACAATCTAACTGGTAATATTGGGAGCCTTTTTTTTTCCAATATCTGGCGTCCCTGGCTGGGCAAAGCGACTCTGCAGCCCAAGACGGACCCGCAGCACCTTGGAGAAGCTTCTGGCAGCTGTGCATCCAGCTGAAAGGGGCTTTGGTTGCAAGGCCCTTGGCTAGAGACTTTGGGAATATTCCCAGAAGAAGTTTCGTGGACTTCGGCGCCTCTGGAAAGCCCAGCTCCTTTCTGGTGAGCAGATTTTCCAGAGGGAGGACAGGGGAGCCTCTCTCGCCCACAGAGAGGTCCTGTTCCGGTGAAGAGACCTGCCTGTACCCAGCCAGCTACAGCTTCCATTTTGGGTGAGTATCTCTGCTCTCGGTAGGGCAGGAGCTCAAAAACAGACTCTGCCGTGAGTTCTGTTCCTTTTTGCCTTTGCATTTTTGGCTGCGCAGCCCCACAGACGGGAATTCATTGATTTCTAGCTATTAGCTTTCTGCCACGTGTTTTGCTGTCTTTTGGAATTCGCGCGGGTGCTCTCTGCCCTTCCCCCCGGCTCTGCAGGCTCGGCTCTCTCCACGTGGTCGGGAGATCTTTCTCTCTCTCTCTGTGCGGGGGAGGGGGGGTTCTCGGCTCTCTTGCCGCGGGGGACTCTCTTTCTCTCTCTCTGTGGAGGAAGGGGGATTCTCTGCACACGCGGCGCAGGGGGGGCCCGGTTTCGGCTTGCCACGTGGCGTAGCTGCTCTCTCTGCTCCGCGGGGGGGTGCATTCCACGGCGGGGGGGGGGGGAGGCTTTGTTTCTGCCTCGGCTCGGCAGGGCGTGCCCTGCTGCTGCTGCCCGGGAATTTTAAAAGCAGTATATACAGCTGCATTGTGAAGCTTTTGTCGGCTCGTTATCCCTTTCCATCTGTGGTTTTTTTTTTTTTTTTTAAATCGGTAGCTGATTTTGGCTTTGTTTTTGGTCAGGCGGGATTTAGTACTTTGCTTTTTACATCTAACATGGGTTTGAAACTCAGCATTGTACAAAAAGGAGTGTATTATAATATTGTTAGCATTTTAAATAGTGGTAATGTGAAGTTCTCAAAGGGAAAATTGAAACAGTTTATAAGATGGCTTTTCCTCCACTTCCCACAAATCTCCCCTGAAGAAATCCACAATATTCAATTCTGGGATAAAGTTGGAAATGAATTGATAACCTTAGGACAATCTGGAAATGCACCCTCAGCTAAATTTGTGTTTTGGAGTTTACAAATTCGTACAGCATTGCTCAAACAAAAGGAAATGGAGAAAAAGCCAAATGTAAAGCCATGTACCTCTACTCTCCCTGTTTCTCCCTCTCCTAGTTCTAAAACCCCTAAACCTCTTTCCCCAAAACTTAGTATTTTAAAGAGAGCACACTCATTGGGAAGTCGACTCCCAGAGTCTGTTGAAATGCCTGAGTTGCCCTGTCCACAAGGCCCTGGCCAGGCTGCGTGGAACCTTTCCCAATCCCCTGTGTCCCATCCTCAGAAACCCACAGCACGTGTTAGCTTTGCAGAGAGTAGTGTTACCCAAAATGGCCCCCAGCCCCTAGGGGGTTCACAAGATGGTGGATGCCACGTGGCATCTTCCCAAACCTGGTCTTCTTCTTCCCAAAATCCTCTTAAGCATCCCGAAACTCCAGCCCCATCCCCCTCTCCTCCTGTTCCTCGTGATACCTTCCCCCCTCCCCCTCCCTTTCCTGCAATTCCCTCAGCTCCGCCCCTCTACTCCTCCCAGGGGGCGTCTTCTGACGTGATGTCACCAGGTGTCCCCGCCCCCTGCCTGCCCCTTGACCCCGCCCCTTGTTCCCACGGTTTCCCCGCCCCTTGCCGGCCCCCTGTCCCCGCCCCCGGTACCCGTTGCGTCCCCGCCCCCTCCCCGGGTTCCCACGGTGGGGACACACCCACTGCCATCCCCCAAACCTGTAGCTGTGATCCCAGTGCTTCCAATTCAAGGGATACAGAGCAGGGAACAGCAGATTCAATGCATAGTCCCATGTTGTCACTGGCTCCTGTTACCTTTCAGCCTGCAGCTCAGGGGGGAGCAGCTCCAACTGCTAATTGGAGTTCTTTTGGACGACAATTGATTAAAGAGATCTGTAAGTCTCATAAAGAATATGGTCCACACAGTCCATATTTCCGTGGCCTTATAAATTCTGAAGTGAGTAGGACTGTAGTGATTCCACATGATTTAAAACAGCTTTTTTCCTGTCTCATGACCTCCACGGAATTTAAATTATGGGAAATATCATGGAAACAAATGCTAAAAGATGCTCTCCCAGGCTTGCATGATGATCCAAACACAGCCAAAGACAACAGTGGTAACCCTATCACCATTGAGCACCTCTGTGGTGAGGGCCAATGGTCTTCTCCCTCGATCCAAGCTACCGCAATTCCTGCAGAAACTCTCGAGAAAGTAAAAGAAGCAGCTGAAAAAGCATTCTTTTCCCTACAACCTGAGGGGCCTTTTGAGCCCTATAGTAAAATTAAACAGCTACCATCAGAGCCTTTTTTGAAATTTGTAGAAAGGTTAACTAGAGCTATTGAAATACAAGTTAAAAAAGAGAATGCTAGGGAAGCAATTTTAGAAGAAATGGCGTTTACAAATGCAAATAATCAGTGTCAAGCGGCAATCCTCAGCCTTCCTCTCGAACCTACCCCTACGTTAAAGGACATGCTTCTAGTGTGTAACAGGAAAGTGCCTCTGATGAGTGTGACTGAAGACACCAGACCAAGGCTGCTGCCAAGACCACCTCAGCGTGTCACCGTTGCCAGCCCTGCGCCTTTCCCCTCAGTACAGCAGTACCCTGGGCAGCAGCGGAGACCAGCAATGGTTGAGCCCACAAAACCATGCCTGCTTTGTAACAACCTAGGGCACTGGAGTAACCAGTGCCCCCTGAAAAGGGAATTTGATGAATTTAGAAATGGCAGGGGAGGAGAACTACAAGCCCTCCCTGGGGGTCAACAACAACAAAAAAACTAAAGAGCCAGCGCCGGCCTGCCAGGCGCATAGACACAAAAAGAGCAGGCCAATGGAATAAGGGTAGCAAAACAAATCAAGCGCGCGATAATATTAATGATTGTGTAAGTGAAGCAGGTGCTTCAAAGACTGTGTATGATTTAGGTGATCCTGTGTTAACCACGTCTTCTGTCAATCAGCCTTACAGGTTGCAGCTGACTGAGTCACTCCATCTGGAGGACACTGATTGGCATTTTGTGTCTGTAAATCCTGAACAGAAAGGTACTTGGAACCGGATTCGTTGTAACACACATACAGTCATTTGGACGGCAGAAATATGTTCATGTTAGTGTAGATACCTTTTCTGGAGCAGTCTATGCTTCTGCCCACACAGGAGAATCATCTATTGATGCTATTAAGCACCTCTTGCAGGCTTTTTCTTTCATGGGCATCCCCAAGGAGCTGAAATCTGATAATGGGCCTGCTTACAAATCCAAGGAATTCGGGAGCTTCCTGCAGCAATGGGGAGTAGAGCACAAAACTGGCATCCCCTACTCCCCTACAGGTCAAGCCATTGTAGAAAGAACTCACTGTGATATTAAAAGGGTCCTGGACCAGCAACAACAGGTTCTGAAGGTGGAACCTCCCCACATCCGGTTATCCAGGGCGCTGTTCACAATAAATTTTCTGAATTGTTCTTTTGACAGCCTGAACCCACCCATCCTATGCCACTTTGGGGGGAGCAATCATAGGTTAATAAAAGAAAAACCTCCAGTTTTAGTAAAGGACCCTGAGACTTGGAAAATGGTGGGACCTTACAAATTAGTTACTTGGGGACGTGGATATGCCTGTGTGTCCACCCCCTCTGGTTTAAGGTGGGTTCCTTCCAAATGGGTAAAGCCCTATGTTCCCAAGGTCTCAGAGAAATCTACAGAAGCACCCCAGGTTGCTCATGCTGCCTGGAGAAGAAAACGCCGCACGCGTTCTCTGGAGGAAATTCCATTTAAGCCTCCTATCTGGAATAGTTTATAATATATGTTTGTTTCACGTTTTTGTACCAGTTTAGATCCCACTGTTCGTGTGTAGCCTCGAGATGCCACGAGACCGAGCCTGCTTCTCGTCCTACTCGTGATCATCCCACCTGTGACCTCCTGCATAGTTCCTCAGCCCAAACCACATATGGACTACCTTGACAACGGCTCTCAGACATCAACAGAGAAACTGACAACTGGCTGAATGGACTGTTCAAAGGCTGGGGACTCTCGGGCTGGTTGGGATCTATTCTGAAAACTGTGTTTTTAGTGCTGTTTATTTTAGTGATAGTTATTGTAGTTTATAGCATTGTTTTTGGACTAATCAAACGCATGGTGCTCAAGTTAATTTCAAGGTCATCTCCCCCTCCTGAAGTCTACCATTTGGAAGCCCTCAGTGCTCCAATGGATGACCTGGAAGCCTCAGTAGAAAACACTGACCCTCCTGTAGAGGAAGAACTGATTTACCAACCATGGTTTGGCAATCATTCTGCACCACAAACACAGCCCTCTTCTTTTTAAACAAAACTAGGGGGAGATGTTGTGGTGTGCTGTGATGTCCCATTTTGGCCTTCCAGGTCACTTTCCCAGGTGTGCCTATACGTCTATCCCTTCCCCCTTGCCCCCATGCTGAGTGAGTCCTGTCAATCAGGCTAAACATTCCAGCAAGGCGTCGTGTGGTTGGTCAAGTTTAAAGGATGCCCCTATGCCCAGAGGTCATTGGCCTGTCTGGGTGTCATCTTCCCCTGAGACCCTGCCCCTCTCACCTGGTTGGTGGCTCACCTGTACCTCCCCTCCCCCTGTCCCTGAGCTTAAAAAGGTGATCAGACCATGCGGTGACCGTTCTGTTGGAGCAAGTCCTCACGTTCAGACCTCTGTAACCATTGAATAAACCTCTGGACATTAAACCCTCCAGCAGAATCCTCTCCTTTTTCTCTTCACCATCGCCTGAAGCTATCCTCCTGAGGTAACGGGGTCCCTTACAAGCCTGGACTTGTTCAGTGCCCAGCTGCAACAACCAGCAAGCTAAGGTATCTCTGGGGTGACACACCGCAGTTGCTGCCTTTGGCCCAGCAGCGAGGGTCAGACTGGCCCAGGCACAATCTAACTGGTAATATTGGGAGCCTTTTTTTCCAATACAGACCAAAGGAAAAAGGTTGGACCCACATCACTCTCACTCCCTGGCATTGGAACAGGATTCAACATCAGCTTTTTCCCTTGGGCATTCTGGCATTGGACCAGACTCCAACCCATTCTCCCTCTGGCATTGGACCGGACTCCACCCCATTCTCCTTCTGGCATTGGGCCAGAGTCCCAGTTTTTCTCCTCTGGCATTGGGCCAGAGTCCACACCACTCTCATCTCCAGGCACTGGATAAGGATTCAACCACATCACAAGTTAATTCACCTGAGTATACTGTGATAAAAGGACCAAAAGATTTCAAGTTGACTCTCAGAAGGAAGAGTCAAAAAGACTGAACTGCATGGGAAAATAATTGGTATCAGAGCTCTAACATTGCTTAAAATGTTTCAAGACAGTTCTGTGTAAACTATGTTGGTAAAAAGTTTAAGACTGTAAATAAGTAATTCTGGTTAAGTTCCCCAATTTAATTCTAAAGACTCCAGGTTAATCCTCTACAGAGCACTCCCCCAGGAGAAACCAAAATTGGTAGGGAACAGACCAAGAGAGGTTTAACCAGAGAAGCGGGTAGAAGGGACTCTAAAGAGCTTGGAAGCTTCTTCTCAGTAAAATTCCCCAAGAGGCAAGGCCGGGTGGGCAGGCTGTGCAAGATGACCCATACCGGACTCTTGGGAAGGGTAGTAATGATGGCTCTGATTGCTGGTGGTGCTCTGGGGAGCCTAGGAGAGCCGCGCAGTGAGTTCTACCAACCCCTCTATGAGGAGGAAGAAGTGAGCTCCTTGTCCAGAGTCCACATCAGTTCTAACCCTAATTGTGTTAACCTCTCCCAATTGGTCCTTTATCAGAAAAACAACAGAATGTATTGGATAGCACACAATATTGCCACTTTTAGGCAGCCACTCCTAGGAGAGTGCCCTGTAGGGGAAGCCTGGTTGTGCTTTGAATGTGATGCTGCTGAAACAAGCTCAGTAGATCTGGTAAAAAGAGAAGAAATGGTAAAAATGCTAAGAAAAATGGTTTGTAACAAGTATTTCGCAGTGAAGTATTCAGCTACCCAGTGGATCCCAAGAGATCCAAACAAATTAGAGTTTGTTGAGAAAAAAGAGACAAGTGTACTCACCATGAAGTTAATGAATGGTATGAGTGTACTGAAAAAAGAGATAAACCCCTTTTGGCAAATGAAAGAACTGTGTAAATGTTGGGAATGCTCAACAGAAGCTGAAAACGCATTTCAGGGGAGCTCTAAACCCCTAGGTTTGATCTCTGATACCACAGCACACACCGAATTGTCAGGAGACTGGTCTGGCAGCTGCACCACTAGAATGATAAAACCAATTTTCTTCTTATTACCCAAAGAAACTGGATCAAGTTTAGGAGTTCCTACAATTATAATGATTTGGGAGAAACTAAACAGAACAAGCAAAGTGAAATAGAAATTGAGAAAATTCAAAATTGTAAAAGCCGAGTTCAGACCCCAATATCTATGTTAAACAAAGTCATCAGGCTCCAGGCAGTATTAAAAATAAAGAATGCAATTATTAGAAACATTTCAAACGAAATAAAAAGATTAGGATGTGTAAATAATCAAGAACAAACTCCTACTATGATTCCAGTTGGTGGGAGAACCTGGAGATTTTCAAAAAGGATGTGTGGGAAAAAGTAGTTTTTCTCGCTGTGTGTGTACTTGGAGGATTGCTCTTTTTACTATGCTTATTTATCTGTTTCATTAAAATAGTAGTATTTGCTGTGCAGACCAACCTAAAGAAACCAAGGAAAGTAACAAAGTTAAGTAACTGTGATTACCAAAGTGCTCAAGAAATTTATAGTCAATTCAAAAAATTAAATATGAAGCTCATGAGTCAAAAATTGTAAGTTGATGCGAGCTTAAAATTTAAGCTCGATCAAAGAAAAAGAGGGGGGACTGTTATGAACAAAAATTCTGTTGATTTTTTTTGTGAGAAAATGTTACAAAAATCAGCCAGATCACTGTTGCTGCTAAAGTTCTGCTTGTTTTTTTACTGTAATCACGGGTCGTTGTGGCTAATTACTCCTTTTGTATTAGCAGAGCCTTGCCCGAGGCTAAGTTGTACTTTTCCCCAAAATAGTGAAGAGACCTTGGGGGGTGGGGGCTATGCAAAGTGACTCCAGGACCAGCATGCTGTGGGGGACTACTGCTCCAAACGTACTGAGAAAACCCAAAAACAATGAGCCACCTAAGAGTTGAGAGATTGGAGTGATGCCTGGACGTCAGGAACGGGGTGCTGAGCCTGCAGAGATGCTGAACACCTTCGTAGTCCCTCTCACCCTGAGCACGGGAGTCGTCCCGATGCTGGGAGCGGGCCAAGAGAGGCGGCAGCAGTAACATCCAAAGGGGTCACCATGCCCTAAAGGCTCCCACGAGGACCAGGCCCCCAGCTCTGCCCCTAGTGGACAAAGCTGCACATATCCTCTGAGTTGCCCTGGGAGACACGATGGCAGACTGCAAACCCGTCCGAGCTGCCCAATCCTGAGCTGATCACTTTTAATAAAGGCATTGAAAGGAGAAAAAGTCTCCTGCCTTTTTTATTTCATCGGGGATAGCCCAAAACCTGGCAGAGGACCCATTACTTGGTGTACCAAACAGAAAGAACTCTGGAGCAGCATTTCTCCTTGAAATTGTTACTGCCCTCACCTGGAATAAACAAAAAGGGCCAGGAGACTTCTTCTCCTGTGTAATGCCTTTATTAAAAAGTGATCAGCTCAGGATTGGGCGGCTCGACGGTCTGCAGCGTCCGTCGTCTCTCCCAAGGCGACTCAGAGGAGGAGGATATGCACAGCTCGGTCCCCCAGGGGCAGAGCTGGGGATCAGATCCTCTTGGGAGCCTTCAGGGCTTGATCCCATAAGATGGTACCTCGGTCCGGGTCTCGCTCCCCTCCCAGTCCTGGCCCGGGGGATCTCGAGGACAGGGTGAGGAACGACAAAGGTTTCCCGCATCTCTGCAGGCCCAGCGCCCTGCTCCTCACATCCAGACATCACTCCAGTCTCTCAACTCTTAGGTGGCTCGTTGTTTTTGGGATTTCTCCATGAGTTTGGAGATGAGGGTCCCACAAAACATTCTGGTCTTGCGAGTCACTTTGCATAACCCCCCCCCACCTTCTCAGGTGTCTTCCCTATTCTGAGAAAGGTAAAACTTAGCTTCGGGCAAGGTCCCCACCCGGGAGAAGGGCTATTACCTCGCCCCAGCCAGGGCTTTTACTAATACAAAAACAACCATTAACGACAACGACTCCTGATTACAATAACAAAGGCAGCAGCCCAGCAGTAGTGATAACTTTTTAAAACAAAAAAAATATTAACCAAATTTTTGTTCATAACAGTCCCCCCTCTTTTTCTTTGATGGAGCTTAAATTCTAAGCTCGCATCAACTCCCAATTTTTTGTTTTGAATCTACTATAAATCCCTTGTGCACTTTGGTAATCATGGTTACTTAAACTTGTTACTTTCCCTGGTTTCTTCAGGTTGGTCTGCACGGCCAGCACTATTTTACTAAAACAGATAAATAAACATAGTAAAAAGAGCAATCCTCCAAGTACACACACAGTGAGAAAAACTACCTTTTCCCATACATCCTTTTTGAAAATCTCCAGGTTCTCCCACCCACTGGGATCAAGTGTAGGAGTTTGTTCCTCATTATTTACACATGCTAACCTTTTTATTTCGTTAGAAATGTTCCTAATAATTGAATTCTTAATTTTTAATACTGCCTGGAGCCAGATAACTTTGTTTAACATAGATATTGGGATCCGAATTTGGCTTTTATAATTTTGGATTTTCTCAATTTCTATTTCTCTGTGCCTGTTCTGTTTAATTTCTCCCAAATCATTATATATAGGAACTCCCAAACTTGTTCCATTTTCTTTGGGTAATAAGAAAATTGGTTTTATCACTCTAGCGGTGCAGCTGCCAGACACGATCAAATCTAGGGGTTTAAGGCTCCCCTGAAATGTGTTCCTAAAGGGATTTATCTCTTTTCCAGTACACTCATATAAATACTTGTAACAAACAATTTTTCTTACCATTTTCACCATTTCTTTGCTTTTTACTATATCTGCTGAGCTTGTTTCAGCAGTATCCCATTCAAAGCACAACCAGGCTTCCCCTATAGGGCAGTCTCCTAGGAGTGGCTGCCTAAAAGTGGCAGTATTGTATACTATCCAATACACTCTCTTATTTTTTTGATAAAAGTCCAATTGGAAGAGGTTAACACAATCAGGGTTAGAAGTGATGTGGACTCTGGACAAGGAGCTCACTTCCTCCTCACAGAGGGGTTGGTAGCATTCATTGCACGGCTCAGCTGGCCTCCCCTGAGCACCACCAGCAATCAGAGCCATCTGCACTACCCTTCCCAAGAGTCCGGTATGGGTCATCTCACACAGCCTGCCCACCCAGCCTTTCCTCTTGGGGAATTTTACTGAGGAGAAACTTCCAAGCTCTTTAGAGTCCCTTCTACCCGCTTCTCTGGTTAAACCTCTCTTGGTCTGTTCCCTGCCAATTTTGGTTTCCCCTCCCAGGGGAGTGTTCTGTAGAGGATTAACCTGGAGTCTTTAGAAATAAATTGCAGAATTAACCAGAATTACTTATTTACAGTCTTAAACTTTTTACCAACATAATTTACACAGAACAGTCTTAAAACATTTTAAGCAATATTAGAACTCTTAACAAACAATTTTTTCCCACACAGTTCAGTCTTTTTGACTCTTCCTTCTGAGAGTCAACTTTAAATCCTTTGGTCCTTTTACCACAGTGTACTCAGGTGATTTAGCTTGTGAAGCAGATGAATCTCGTCCAGCGCCGGGGGGTGAGAGTGGTGTAGACTCTGGTCCAATGCCAGAGGGGGAAGCTGATGTTGGATCCAGTCCCGTACCTGGGGGTGAGACTGGCCCTTTTATTCCTGTGATATGAGTCCAACCTTTTTCTTTGGTCTGCACAGCTGAATTTGTGATCAGGAGCACCTGGAAGGGGCCTTCAAATTTAGGCATTAATGTTCCCGTAGTCCATGATTTTATCAAAACCCAATCTTCTGGACTAATGTTGTGAACTTTTGTGTCGAGAGGGGAAGTTTGAGGAAGGTATCCTTTCTTTCTAAGTCCCTCCAGAGTTCTTCCAATTATTTCTAAATACTTTCTGGTAGCTTCTTCCCCTTCCAGATAGTCTCCTGTGCTATAAGGTGTTAACAAGAATGGCAGCCCAAACATCATTTCATAAGGTGAAATTCTTATGTCAGCCCGAGGTCTTGTTCTGATGCGCAATAGCGCTAGGGGCAAACACTTCAGACAATTCATCTTTGTTTCCTCAATCAATTTAGTTAATACATTTTTGAGAGTTTTGTTCATTCGCTCCACCCTCCCAGAACTCTGGGGGTGCCACGGAGTATGCAACCTCCATTTCATTCCTAAAGCCTCAATTATGTTTTGTAATGTTTGGGACACAAAATGTGGACCTCAGTCTGAGTCTATGGTGTTCACAATACCATATCTGGGGATAATATTCTCGAGGATTGCTTTTGCCATGACTTGAGCTGTTTCCCTCCTGGTCGGGAAGGCTTCTACCCAGTGTGTGAGATGATCAACTATAACCAGTAAATATCTGTATCCTTGCACTGGGGGCATTTCAGTGAAATCTATCTGTATGCTTTGGAAGGGTCTCAAGGCTAATTCCCTTCCTCCAGGTGCTACTTTTCTCATAACTTTCTGGTTCACTTTTTGACAAATGATACACCCTCTAGTAACAGCTTTAGCCAGGCTATATACCCCGATGCATAGGTTATTTCTTAGGAAATGATCACATAGTCCATGGACTCCCCAGTGAGTTAATTTATGTAGTTCTGTTAGCACTGTCCGAGCCAGTGCTTTATTCAAAAACACCCGTCCATCTGAGGTTAACCACTCTCCCTGTTGTCCTTGATGTAACTTTAAATCTTTTATTGCTTCTAATTCTTCTTCACTAAATATAGGTTCCTCCCCTTTTTCAGGTGTCGTTTTTGTCTTCAAAATTTTTACTGCATCCCCTGGTTCTAGAGCTGCTTCTTTGGCTATCTGATCAGCCAGTCGGTTTCCTTTAACTTCTAAACTGTCTCCTCTTTGGTGCCCTTTAATATGGACCACTGCTGTTTCTATAGGTTTTTGTAGGGCCTCTAGTACTTATCGGACTAGGTTCTCATGGGCTAAGCTCTTTCCCTTTGAACTTGAATACCCATGTTCCTCCCATATTTTCCCAAATGTATGAACTGTCCCATATGCATATTGGGAGTCCGTATAAATGGTTCCCCGGTCCCCCTCCAGTAAGTCCAGTCCCCTTTTCAGGGCATATATTACACAAAATTGTCTCCCAATTTCCATACCTTTTGGTATTTTGTTGAGACAGGACTTATCTGCCCTTGTATCAACCAAAAATTCAAATTCCTCATTTAGGGGTCCCACTTCAAAATTTACCAAGGGCTCTTCTAGATGTTACATCGAGTCCCCTATAGTAAAAAGCCCTTGACACCCCTAGTCCTCCCCCTTAAGAATCCTTCCTAAATTGTCTTGTTCCTTGGCTATTGCCTCATCGAGACTGAGCTTTTTACAAAACCTCCTGATGTGTCCTGCCTCCCCACAGTAATAACACTGTCGTCCTCTCAAAGGGACTTCTTGAGGTCTCTCAACCCTTCGTGCACCGGTCAGTACTGGCCTACCTCTGCCTCCTCCTGGTGGTGGACCCGCCCACCCTGCACTTTCTCTAGCTACAGCAACCATGATCTTAGCCTTGGCCTTTACTTTTTCTTCCTCCCTCCTTAAATACACCTTCAATGCCTACTTTAATAACTCATTAATGTCCTTCTCTTGCCAATCTTCAATCTTTTCCAGTTTTCTCCGTATATCAGGCCAAGATTTGGTAACAAATTGGACTTTTAGTAGCATTTGACCTTCCAGGGTGTCTAGGTCCATTCTAGAGTACAACTGGAAATTCCGCCTTAGGCGATTAAGCCAGGCAGCAGGAGCTTCATCTTTCTCCTGTGCACCCTCAAATGCCAATTGGGTATTAGTTCCTTTGGGAACTGACTCTTTGATCCCCCGTATTATCAAAGACCTATATTCCCTCATGGCCTTCCTCCCCTCCTCCTGATTAGGGTTCCAGTTGGGCTCCGTTAGTGGCAATTTTGTTCACCTGATGGCACCTGGGGTCCTGGACTGTTATATTTCTCCCAAATTTTTATGCCAGCCGCCCTTATCATCTGGACCTCTTCTGGGGAAAATAATATACTCAGGATGGAATTCATCTCCCCCCAAGTGTAGATATTTGGACCTAGAAATTGATCCACTTGTTTGGCTATGCCCACTGGGTCCTCAACTAAATGCCCCAACTCTTTCTTGAATCCTCTCACCTCAGAAGCAGTTAGGGGAGCATTCACAAAGCCAACACCTCCCACCACTCCTCCCATAGGAACCTCTCTGAGGGGAAAGAGTCTCTCTGCCTTGGAGGTCTTGGATCTGGTGCTACAGTATGGCCCATCTTCAGATGCCAAACTACTTTGAAGGACATCTGGGTTACCCTGAACTTTCTGCCCATCAGCAGGTGTATATGCTGATAGCTGTCTATCGGGCGAGGAGGCATTTGTGTCCCAGGTAGAAGGAGGTAAAGGGACAGCAATAGGAGGGGGAGAAGAGCCTGAGTGTATATTAAGCGGAGCTGGAGAAGGGGTGGAGAATGCAGCAGGTGGAGTAGGCACTTGTGGTGGTGCAGAAGGAACTGGAGGAGATACTGGGTTTATCATAGCTGAAGCTGAAGAGGTAGAAGGAGGAGTTGGAGCAGGTGGTAATGAGATGGCAGCCGGGGAAAGAACCGGACCTGCCACTTGAGGTGCTTGAAGAAGAGGATTATAAAGTGGAGGGGCAGAAGGAGGCAAATAATCCAGGGGGTTCCATCTTTTACTAGTCCTATCATCCCCTCCTTCATTCCTCTGTACCTTACAAATTCGCACCCCTTCATCCTCAACAGCGCTCTTTACCCAGCAAGCTACATACAATAATTGCTCAGGATCAGTATCCCCTCGAGCTGTCAGATAATTATTTAATTGTTGGCACATCCACTTATCCTTTGTCCCACACCAAGGCCATCCTTCTTGCACCTCTAATTCTGGCCAGACTTCCATACAATAACGGATCATTTTCACTTTATCTAATCCCTCCGTGGTCTCTATAGAATCCCATTTTACTAACAGTTCTCCTAAGGGACTATTGGGATGTATATACCTCAGTCTCTTGCCAGTCTTTTTACTACTACAACATCCCATTTTTCAGGTTTCAATAAAAAAGTCCCAAAGGTGCCTCTACTGACCGGGAATTTAAAAAAAAACCTTGTTTGAGGAGCTCCAGCCTCCTCCACTGAACTTCAAATTTCTGCCTGATGCTCAGGACTTTATACTGAAACAACTGCCCAATCTCTTGATTGCCCAACTTCCCAGCGTCAGGTCTTACATCTATCGGGACTTGAACACACGAAGCCCCGGTCAAGAATCCGGGTCGTGCCTGACTCCCTCAGTCAGGAAAAACAACTGCCTGATTTTTAGTTTGCCTAACCTACCAATTTTTAGGCTTCACCGTATCAGGACTTAAAAGCAAACCGCAGCCTCCTTCGCTGGGGTTTGTGCCTGACTCCTTTGTCAGGACTTACTTTGCCTTCAGGGCTTGTGAAACACCCGAATCCTTCTTGGGACTGACAAATCTTACTCGAATCCTTCTCAAGACTTACAAAAGTGCCTGACCTCCCTTTGTCAGGACTTTGGGGTGCGTGCCACTCATACACAGTAATTCACTCCGCACGCCCGGAGTGGGGGGGCCCTTTATTCCCCCTTGGGAGACGACTTCACTCACGCTAATTCCACTCGCGTTCCCCTGTTCCTGGCCACTTTTCTCGCGAAAAGCCGGAACCGCAGTACTGAGGGGTCCACTCTCGCTTCGAAGGTCCGGCTGCCGGCCCTCGTCTCACTCACACACACATGCGCACGTCTCCCACTCCCGCCACTGAGTTTCTCACCAGTCCGGTGCTCAGGTGCTCCTCTGCGTCGCTGTCCTGAGCCGGTCCCTCTGGTCCTGGTAGCCAGCTGTCCTCTGAAGATCCAAGATGGCCATTCCTGAGTCCTCTTGCAGCGTGGCTATTCCGGACGAGAGCCCTCAGCTGAAATAAACAAAAAGGGCCAGGAGACTTCTTCTCCTGTGTAATGCCTTTATTAAAAAGTGATCAGCTCAGGATTGGGCGGCTCGACGGTCTGCAGCATCCGTCATCTCTCCCAGGGCGACTCAGAGGAGGAGGATATGCACAGCTCGGTCCACCAGGGGCAGAGCTGGGGATCAGATCCTCTTGGGAGCCTTCAGGGCTTGATCCCATAAGATGGTACCTCGATCCGGGTCTCGCTCCCCTCCCAGTCCTGGTCCGGGGGATCTCGAGGACAGGGTGAGGAACGACAAAGGTTTCCCGCATCTCTGCAGGCCCAGCGCCCTGCTCCTCACATCCAGACATCACTCCAGTCTCTCAACTCTTAGGTGGCTCGTTGTTTTTGGGGTTTCTCCATGAGTTTGGAGATGGGGGTCCCACAAAGCATTCTGGTCTTGCGAGTCACTTTGCATAACCCCCCCCCACCTTCTCAGGTGTCTTCCCTATTCTGAGAAAGGTAAAACTTAGCTTCGGGCAAGGTCCCCACCCGGGAGAAGGGCTATTACCTCGCCCCAGCCAGGGCTTTTACTAATACAAAAACAACCATTAACGACAACGACTCGTGATTACAATAACAAAGGCAGCAGCCCAGCAGTAGTGGTAACTTTTTAAAACAAAAAAAATATTAACCAAATTTTTGTTCATAACATCACCCACCAAGACCCCCTGAACAAAAGTCCTCCATTATAGAAGAACAACTCTGAAGGGCATCAGTCGACCCTCACAGATGACATCTGGACGTCTGTCCAAGGAGATTGACAAGGCAGACCACCTACCAGCAGACCTCTGACCCACATCTTGCTGAAGAACTGTAAGTTTTAAAACAGCCTTTATTGCGTGCATTTACCTTGGGTCATTTTTTTGCCTTTTTTTCCCCCATTTTTACTGCTGGCAGGGAACGGGAAATATGGGATTGAAACAGTACACTAAAACGATCCCAGAACGAGAGAGACTTATATTTACTTATCCTAGAAATCCTATATTCTAACTACTTTTCTTTCTCTAAAGGTAATCTTTCAGAAACTAACCTGAAAAAATTTATAAAATGGATTTTTTTCCAGTTTCCAGATACTAATACACACACTACCACTCTAGACTCTTTTTGGGACACAGTTGGGACCAGGATATATAGCCTCCAAACTAATCAAGATTTTTCTGTAACTCAGTTTATCCCTATATTTCATTCTAATATCAAAGCTGTAGAGAAAAAAAAAAAAAATTCAGCCCCTCTGCAATCACCCCCCTGCAGAGAACATTCCAACCTTATCTGTCTCACCAGACACCCTCCCTTCAAATGCTAATCACACTGATAACAATCTTCCCCTCTCAACCCTGGAACCCAGTCCTTCGCTTTCCCTAGGTCCTAATGCCGCCTCTGGTGCTGTCCCACCCCCAACCCCTCTCCCTGTAATGGGGAACACAAAATTCGCGCCCCTCTCACCCACCTCCTCTGAGCCCGTGGGGTTCGCACGGTCTGCCTATTCCCACCTCCCCCCCTCCCCGGCCGCGGCAAGCACAAATTCCATTCCACCGATCACGCAACCTGTGGCATCCTGTGTGTACCCTTCCCCTGCATTAGCCGCCAATGTAACTGCGCTGGTTTCTGTCGGGTCCGTGACACCCCCCACCCCCACCGCTACTCCCTCCCCTCTGTCGTGAGCCCCCCCCAATCCCTGCTGCGGTCCCTCCCACCCCTGCCACCGGTCCATCAATCCCAGCTACCACTCCTGCTGCTGCCTACCCTCTCCTCACGTGTCTCCCTACCCCTACTACCATCCCTGCCGCAGTAGGAGGTCTCCCTGTCTGCCCGTCGCAGCCCCAGCAAACCACGCTGTACCCATGGCAACCCATGCCAATCCCACTGCCTCCTCTCCCCTGCTTCTCCCTTGCCCCCATCCCCAAGCTTTCCAGCCGCCTACTCACCCTCAGTGTCCTCCAGCGCTAGCACCCCACTTCCCTGTTATGAACAAAAATTCTGTTAATTTTTTTTTGTGAGAAAAGTTTACAAAAAGGCAGCCAGATCACTGTCGCTGCCGAAGTTCTGCGTGTTTTGTTAGTGTAATCACGGGTCGTTGTGGCTAATTGCTCATTTTGAATTAGCAGAGCCTTGCCCGAGGCTAAGTTGCACTTTTCCCCAGAATAGTGAAGAGACCTGAGAGGGTGGGGGGGGTTATGCAAAGTGACTCCAGGACCAGCATGCTGTGGGAGACTACGGCTCCAAACGTACTGGGAAAACCCCAAAAACAACGAGCCAAATAAGAGTTGAGAGACTGCAGTGATGTCTGGACGTGAGGAGCCGAGTGCTGAGCCTGCAAAGATGCGGAACACCTTCGTAGTCCCTCTCGCCCTGACCATGGGAGTCGTCCCCAGCGCCGAGACTGAGGGGGACGGGGCTGAGAAAAGTAACATTGAATGGGATCACCATGCCCTGAAAGGCTCCCACGAGGACCTGATCCCCAGCTCTGCCCCTAGTGGGCAAAGCTGCGCATATCCTCCTCCTCTGGGTCACCCTGGGAGGGACGATGGGAGACTGCAGCCCCGCCAAGCTGCCCAATCCTGAGCTGATCGCTTTTCATAAAGGCATTTAAAAAGCAGAAGACGTCTCCTGGCCCTGTTTATTTCATTCCCCATTCACCTTAGTCCTGAGCATGCTGTGCCACTTGTGGCACTGCCATTCCAGCTCCACTGCTGCCTCCCTCTAGCCAAGCCTTGCCATGTGCCTCCTCACATTCTCTCCAGTCCCATATACCCCTGCAAAATTTCACTCCAAAACGCCATAAAAGGCATTTAGCACAGCCTGCTCGCTCTCACTCCTCCTCTGAGGACAGCAATGACAGTGACTCTAATTTTGATACAGACAACATTGATCCATGGGCTCTATTAAAAATGGAACCAACTTAGGCAGGGGACTGGGAACTGGCTCAGAAAATCAACGCCTTCTCAGTAACTTACATAAAGGAAAAAAGAGGTGGGGCCACTACTAGAAAGACGTGGGAACCTAACACAAATGAAGAACTTATACAACTACGAAATATAGACAAAGAACATGGTAGAAGTTCACATATTTTTGGAAATT
The DNA here is from genome assembly GCF_028018845.1 of Melospiza georgiana. Taxonomy (NCBI): domain Eukaryota; kingdom Metazoa; phylum Chordata; class Aves; order Passeriformes; family Passerellidae; genus Melospiza; species Melospiza georgiana. The sequence continues at coordinate 8,567,616 of NC_080464.1, read as the reverse complement.
TCCTAGAAGCTACGTTCTTAGCACATGTTTTAGTACCTCATGATGTTAAAAATATTGCCCACTTCCTTCTTTCCACAGCAGAATATATGTTATGGGAAAGGCATTGGAAAAGACAATTAAAAACAGTATCAGACACCTATGCTACAGATGCTAATAAGCCAGATTTTACAGTCAAACAGTTGGCTGAGGAGGGGGATTTACAGAAACCCTCTGACCAAGCTGACACCTTACCTAAAGCAGCACTACAAGACTTGGCTATTGCAGCAAAAATCTCCTTCCTTCTTACCCCAGATGACTCTATTCCTACCCAACACTTTTCTAATATAAAACAAGGAGTAGATGAAAGCTTTATCAAATTTGTGGACAGAATTAAAGATGCTCTGGAAAAACAGATAGAGAGCAAAGAGGCAAGAAAAGAACTGTTGTGCAAGCTTGCCGTGAGTAACACTAATGAACAGTGTAAAACAATTCTGAGGGCTCTACCCTTGGATACAGAACCTACCATAGAGCAAATGCTGGAAAGCTGTACACATCATTTGTCCACTGAAAATACAGTGGCCCAAGCAGTTGCTAAGGGTATTGCTGAAGGAGTTTCTGGTGCATATGCAGTAATGGCTTCTAAAGACCAGGCCCACTGCTTTCACTGTGGAGACTTTGGACATTTTATAAAGGACTGTCCAGACAGGTCACCTACCCAAAACTCCCATAACACCTACCAAAGTCCCCAGAATCAGCAGCGCTACCAGCAGCATTCGGGAAACAGTCCAGCGGAGTGCGGTGGAGCCCTGCACAAAGACAAGAAATCAAAAGCTGTCCAGACCCAACCACGTATCATCCCAGGAGATTCCGGACTACGTGAAGAGGATCCAACACACGGAGCAATACAGAAGGGAACCCAGCGCCAGCTGGTAATTGCTCTGTCCATTGACTTTAATAATGAAAATGTTTATTGTGTTCCCACAGGCAAGCATGAGCCAAAAGGTGGTCCTTTTGACATCTTAATTATAGGTGACACTCTCCATGGCCTGGAGGAAATCTTTGTTGTTCTAGAAGTACAAACAGTGCACTCAGGACAAGAAATCTCTGTCCAGGTGTACTGCATGGATCTACCATTTTACCTTTCATTGGGAACTCTGATGGCACAAGCCTTTCTACTCCCAAAGAATCACAGGGAACAGCTTCCTCTCAACCCTACAGCAATGTGGGCACGAGTTGTGGGATCAAGCAAGCCTACCATCGAGTGTGGTCTCACATGCAGAGAAGAGAAGATCCACTGACCAGGGATGCTGGACACCGGTGCTGATGTGACCATCACTGCTCGCTCAGAATGGCCAGCATACTGGGAACTACAACCAGTAGCAGGCATGATTTCAGGGATTGGTGGAGCCACAGTTTCTATGCAAAGCAAGAACAACATCCTCGTCGAAGGGCCTGAAGGCAAGTTGGCAACCATCTGCCCATTTGTGGGAAGAACCCCATCACCATTTGGGGCAGGGATGTTCTATCCCAGTGGGGGGCTTCCCTACATATTCCCAATTGGGATTTCTAATTGGGGCCACTGAGGAGCGCACACTGCCATATACCCCTCAGCTCATCTGGAAATGCCATCACCCGATCTGGATTGAACAGTGGAACCTCTCTTAAGTCAAACTGCATGCACTACAAGCCCTTGTGGAAGAACAGCTCATCAAAGGTGACATCGTTGAGACCACCAGCCCTTGGAACTCTCCAGTCTTCGTACTGCAAAAACCTTGAACAGACAGGTGGAGGCTCCTCCACGACCTTTGCAAAATCATCGAGGTCATCGAGGACATGGGCTGCTGTCGCAGACATCTTTTCATAAAAATCCTTTCTTTAGGATTTTCCCTTCTGGGAAGCTGAGGCCCCAGAAAAAGAATGTAAACAATGGTTATCTGCTGCTGTGGAATGCAACAGGTGCACCTGTGATTGGCTCATCTTGGATGTTTACAATTAAAGGCCTATCAAGGACCGAGCTCTCTCTGAGACAGAGTTGGAGAGAGTTCCTTTGTTATCATTCTTTTCTATTCTTAGCTTAGCTAGCCTTCTGAGAACTTTCCTTCCTTTTCTTTTAGTATAGTCATAATCATAATGTAATATATATATCATAAAATAATAAATCAAGCCTTCTGATCATGAGGTCAACATTCTCTTTCTCTTCACCTCAAAACCCTTGTGACCACGGTCACAATTGGCGACTCGAGTGACTGAAGAGGAAATCATCACTTTGTGAGACCCCCAGAGGAGCATTTGCTGCACTGGGTAAACCCCGAATGTGTGGCATTGATGCTTGCTTCACAAGTGACCACAGAAGTGGATTCTAGCCAGGAGCTGAAGAACTGAAGATCCTGATTTCGACAGAGTTCACAGCAAGGCTGACCACAAAGAGAACCTTCTGAAAAGCCTCCAGGAGGATGGCCGGAAAGCTCAGCAGTAACATGCAGCTGGCCAGAGAGTGCTGGACTCTGTCAAAAGGTACTGTTGGCTTTTCCCTTCCTGATGATCCTGGCCTTCGCAGATTATGGCTGCAAAGGTGGTGGGGCCTTCCCACCAGGGCTGAGGTTCAATTCTCCCCTTCAGAGGAGAAACTTATTGCCCTCTGGAAAAAATGGGGTGAAGAGGACGGATTTTTCCTGTTGGAGACACATTTCCATGTGTTTTTTCCATGGGCAAAGCTCTTTGAGTTTTTCACGGATGTGCTGTATGCACTTGATATGTTCATATGGGAGTGCATGGAATCCATTTTCCAATTTGTTTGGGACCGTGGTTTGGGACACCCCCGCGCTTACCCAGTCTTCTGTATACTCTTTTCTATCTTGAAACGGAGAGCAGCTGTTTTTCCCTGGATTGCTAACTGCAACGGGCTCGCTCCATTTCCCCCGACTCCAGTGGGAGAAGACCCTTTGGAGGGGGACGATCTGCTGCTTCCCAGCCCCCCTGAACCGCAGCGGGGGGGGGAAGTTTCACCCAGCGCCAAAGTTTTTTTTACTGCATTATCGAAGCATGCTCAGATGAAGCTTTCTCCCCCCCTTGTCTCTCTCCGGGGGAATGGGAGTGGGCTGCCCCACCCCTGGCTCAGAGATGGGGGTGGCACTGGTCTCTGAGGCCCCGCCTGCCGGGCCGGTGGCGCCGCCTCCCGGACCCGCCCCACGGCCGCCTCCCCGGGTGGTAACACCCACGGCTCCACTGGCTTCCATGTCTGCGCCTGAGAGCTCAGAAACACCGCTTCCTGTGGCTGCGTCGCTGTTGCTAGGCAACGGCGATCCGGAGTCGCTTCCCCCGTTTCCCGCTGCTGAGCCGCTGTTGCTAGGCGACGACGATGCAGCTGCTGCTTCCGGCTCAGCAGGGAATGCATTCTCTCCAGCCTCGCCACTTCCTCCAGCCCCCTCGGCGGCCTTGCCACCTTCCACTGAGCCAGTCCCTGTTCAGGATGATGCTGAAAACGACGCCGAACCCGCAAGACCTTTGGAGCAGCCCATGGTCCCATCGCCCCTGGTGGTGGCAGCTGCCTGTGGCAGCTCCAGCACCTAGCATGACTTCCCCCCCGAGTTTTTTGGGTTGTCCCGGGGCTGCCCCTGTGGGGAGAGCTGGGACAGGGGAAGAGGGCATCAATCTCTCCTTCCGTGGAGGAGGCATGGCTCGCCAGCTGGCTGTTGGTGCAGTCCGGCTGCCTGCGTTCAAAATCAGTGTTCTTGGCAGGTTGGGGGGTGTTTGTTCAGGGATTGCCCCTTGGAGGTTGCCATCTCTGCCGCCCCTCACGCGCCCCAGCGGCAAGGGGCAGGTGGGTCTTGAAAGTTCTGCCCCCGGTCCCCGGGCCGGAGAAGGTTGGCGTGGTGCCGGGAGGCAGATGCGAGCAACGTCCTCTGCATTTGCATTGCAGAGGCAGAGGGCACAACGGGAAGAGATCATGGCTTGCTTGCCATGGGGAACAAACATTCCTAGACCCAAGATGAGGGTTCTTGGGACTGCTTCTATTTCCCTGCTGCTGGCATGCCTTGGTGATTTTGGGGAAAAGAAGCGTTTGGCCATCCGTTCTGCCATTGTACTGGCAGCAGGGTGCAGGCCTGTGGCAAGGCAGAGCCTGCCTCGTGGGTTGGGCCTGGGCTGTTGGGCTCAGGTCCCTGGACCAGGGCCACCGCCCGGCCTCCTGATGGGTTTGGGGGTTTTGCTTCCCCCTTCTGGTCCTGGGCCATCTTTCGGATTGGACAGGGCCCCCCAGGGCCTTTCTCTGGCTGCTCTGTTGCTGCTACTCTTCAAGATAAAATAAAAAAAATTAAATTAAATAAAAAGGGTTGAAATAGCTGGCAGCAGCTCTGAAGCATTGAAGGGCCAAAAATTAGCTTCAGCCCAAGTTTTTCAATAAAGGGCTGTGGCCAGGACATTCCAGAAGTTGTCTCAAAATTGTTTGAAATTGTTTGATGACTGTCAGTGGATTTTGATAACTATTGATGGACTTTTCTGCAGCAAGCCTGTTTCAGGACCAAAAAGGAGTTTCAGATATGTCCAAGAGGAACATCTTCAGTCCATGGACTTTTCCTGAAGCTCAGCTGTTTGGACTTGGACTTTCTTTGCATTGTTTTTGCATTTTCTTGTATTGTGGGATTGTTTTGGTGATTTGATAGAGTTGTGTGTTCAACAGGTGAAGAAATTCCTTGTTCATTGTTGCCTTCTAGATCAAGGCAGGCGACCTGGTTCTGAGGTACAGCTAGACAGCCCTCTCTCTAGGGCCGTTCGGGCCAATGACATACGCAGACACCAATGTGGTAGACAGTCAAAAGGCGTTTATTACTTCTTCTCATGGGGTCTTATAGTCTTAGGGGTCTCTACGTCAAAAGGGGTTTGTCCTTCTTACCTATGGTTAGTAGGGAATGGAAAAGTACTGGGTAAGGGATGGAAAGTTACTGGCTTCAGTGGGGCAACACTCCTATTGTTAGTGGGGCCACATTCCTATGTTAATTTCTTATCTATGAGTACCTGAGGGTCTTATCTATGGGGAACCGAGGGTCCTGGATTTCCGTGACATCGCGAAATCTTCCGCAGCACCTCTTCCCTAGCTACCACATCTCCCCCCCCCTTTTCACAAATGAATGAGGTAGTCGTGTACATAGATACTGAATTGAGGTATAAGGTTGTAACTTGACAAGGGAAAGGGGTCTTGGGAAACCTGAGTAAGCTTTTGCCAGACAAGTTTAGAAAATCTCGTGACTGGCAGTGTTCTTTGGTTGAATTCCCTGGTTGAATTCACAGCAATTGTCGTCGCCCTATGAACAGGATGTTGGCCCGTTCCAGGCGGCTCTGGACGAACGAGACCAGCTTGTTCAGCAGGCATGGTCCGAAGGTGACTGTTAGAAACAGCATCGCCAATGGACCTATCAGGGCAGAAATCAGAGTGGTTAGCCAAGGTGATTGATTGAACCAGGACTCGTACCAGCTCTGTTGGGCCTCCCTGTCTTTCTGCCTCTGAGCCAGTCTGTTCCGGAGTTCCGTCATGGAGTCTCTCACGACTCCCGTGTGGTCTGCATAGAAACAGCACTCCTCTCTCAAGGCGGCACACAGGCCCCCTTGCTGCATGAACAGGAGGTCCAGGCCTCGCCTGTTCTGCAAGACCACTTCTGAGAGTGAGGAGACCGACTTCTCTAGATAGGAGATGGATTTCTCGATCCTCTGCAGGTCCTCGTCAATCGTTGCCTGCAGTTGGGACAGTCCTTGATGCTGAGTTGCTAGGGCTGAGACACCCATTGCCGTTCCTGCTGCTCCCAGGCCGAGCAGCATTGCGATAGTTATACCTGTCATTATTTCTCTTTTGTGGATCCGGCTGGGTCCCTAAAGAAGATGGTACATCTCTTCGTCTGAGTGGTACAAGACCCTAGGAACAATCAGAACTCGGACACAGAAGTCGTTAGAGTCACTGAATTTGGGAAGGAACACACAAGGACTCACTCCGGATCGCTGGCAAACCCACATCCCCGATGCGGATGGGACTGCCCACTTATTGTTTTTCCTGTTCAGCCTGCCAATTTTGGTGCAGATGTTACCTCCCCGCTTAGCTAGGGTTGCATTGGCAGAGCATCTGCCTCGGCCTGTGACTTGACTCAGGGTGATTCCTTTGCGAGGGGTGTCCCATCTGCACTGGTGAGGGGCGTCAGCTGTGGAAAAACTGAAGGGAGTGTTTAAAGCGACTCCTTCGTAAAAGGGGGGTTTGACATCGTAACAAAGCCAGCAGGATTCGGTTAGGTTAGGGTTGGATTCGTTCAGGGATACAAAGGTAGCCTCTAACATACGAAGGATTGGGTCTGCGTCTGACCCGGTTAAGCGACTCATCTGAAAGGTTTCCGCTTGACCGGTCGGGACATTGCTGACCCCTGTGGGTAAGGTTTTGGGGTAGGTTATGTTTCTCCCTTTCGGCACACTTTTAATCGCTTTGTTGGGTCTGACTGCTCGGGGTGTGTAGAAGTCCATCCGAAAATCCTTCATTTTTTCCTCACAATTGTCATGAGAAAAAGACTTCCGAAGGGTTAAAGCTGCTGAGACGGTTGGGAAAGAAAGTCTCCTGCTTATCTAGTGTGTTCACAAGTGATTGCAGAACACGCCATGCTGTACTCGAAGGGGGCATGCTGCCCTTTTCTGGACAATTGAACTGGACTTTCTTCCAAACTCCTGACCTGGCTCGACTGAGCTCTGGGGTGGTTCCCCTCCACTCCATAAGAAGACCCCTCTTGCCTGTCTCCAACCACCGTGACAGACCAACTGAGATGCGAATCTCCTCATCAAGGAACCAAGAACCCCTCTGGCACCCTATTGACACCCCCATGGCACCCCCATGGCACCCCCCTGGCAACCTCCTTCCAGAGACTGGGACTGTACTCCTTCCCAACTCAGGGAGGGGGAAAACTTAACGTACCTGTGAGCATTCGGCCATGAAAACAATGGACTTCTCCCCTCCATGGAAACCTAATTTCAGTTACCTTCCCCCAACCAAGAACAGTATATATATTGGGGTTCGGTCCGACTGTCCGTTGAGTACTCCCCAAGACGTGCACCAGCGAGTTTCGGCGGCGGGACCCCGAAGACATCACGTTTTGGTAGCTATACCCCATTCCCTGACCTTCTTTCCTCCCTTTTTCCTTGTCTTACCCTTCTCTTCCCCGGATCCCTTAACCAAACGCATACTTAGCTGTGGTTATAATCAATAAACTATACCTTGTTGATTTGTTACTGCAAAACCCCTGTGCCTTTTGTGTTGGTTATTTTTGCACCCAAAAATCCTTCGTCACCTGTTTATTTCGGGCGGACCATCACAGGGTGCCGACGGCTGGAGCCTGATAATTTGCACGTTCACCCTCTCTTTTGACCCTTGAAGGACCACTGTCCACGTTCTGCCTGTGGCCCAGCTAGGGTGATCTGGCTGCAAGACCGTCATGTTGTAATCAGTGCATGCCCGAATGTTAGGGATTTTAAGTTGGTTTCGATGGGGGTTTTCGCGAAAGAAGAAGGGTATTTTGCAACCGATGGGTGCCCAGGTGAACTGTAAGAATTTGTCGGGCTCTTGTGGGTCCCACCCAGGCCCCGACGGTCTGGCATCTGTAACTATGATTTCGCAGCCCCAGTGCCCACAATATCCCCACCCTGGGTGATTGCAGTAGCTTTTCCCAGGGTTTGAAGCTGGGCACCAGTAGGATAGGTACAAGTGTTTGGCGTGTAGGGAATAGGGGTTTGCCCTTGGCTGTCCTGGAAACAGGTCGGTGATGCGGAGCACGAAGGATGGAGTGTTCGGTGTGGTGATTTCTCTGAGTGCTTTGCCACTACTAAGGTGTCGCATGACCCACCTGAAGGGCTGATGGGGGTAGTGGTCTGGGCTGGCTTGCCCTCTGGCGACAAGCCCCAACAGCGAAATCACACAGAAACACCCTTGATGGTTGGGTCTCACCCGTGCGGGTCTCTCGGGTGCTGCCTGACGGCTTGGTGGTCTGTCGCTTTCATCTGGAACCGGGATGTACGCGTCATGAGGACGTCCCATGAGCAGGTCCTGTAAACAAAGACTCGCAATTCTCATCAGTCTCATTCTGCTCGCTATGGAGGTCCGGTTTAATCGACTTAAGTGGACACCACCTGATTTTGCCGTCCTTTTTGACAGCCGCGTACCCTCTCCCCGTGAGCATCAGCCTCCAACCCCGTTCCCACTCGCCTAGCTCGTTTCTCATTACCACCTGTGGGCCCTCTTCTAGCGTTCGAGTGGCCCAGTGTTTTTGGACGGGACTGTTTGTTTCGTCTCCCCTAGGGAATTGATTCAGTGCCAGCAAAGCGGTTGCCAGCATACGTGCCTGATCTCCTGGGGGAATGGCATTGGCAAAGCCCTCTGCTTTTGCCAACACTTCTAGCTTGGTTTTCAGGGTCTGGTTTGCTCTCTCAACTATGGCCTGCCCGGTACTTTTGTATGGGATGCCTTGCACTAACGTGATGCCCCATTTCGCAGCGAATTCCTGTACTTGTTTGGAGGTGAAATTGGAGCCGTTGTCCGTTTTGATCTGCTTGAGGATACCAAGCCAAGCCATGGCTGTCAGCCAGTGCTGAATTGTGTTTTTGGAGTTGGTTTTGGGGTGCTGCATGGCTATGATCGACCCGCTATAAGTGTCTACTGTCACAGCAAGCCATGCTCGGGGCTTCATCAGTTCGCACCAGGTGAAGTCCAACTTCTGCCAGATTTCTGAGGGCTTGAGACCTCTCGGGTTGACTCCGTAGGTCCAAAGGGGTGACTTCTGGCAATGAGGGCAGGTGGCTACCACATGTTTCGCGTCCGCCGTCGGGATTCCGCATCTCTTCGCTAGTGCTTTGACTCCGATGTGGTGCGACTCGTGCAGTTGACGAGCTCTTTGCAAGGTCCAAACGCCTTTTGCTGCGGCGTCCGCTTTATCGTTGCCGGTCTGAAAGTAGCCTTTGACTGGGTCATGGCTGTTGATGTGGATGACTGACACGGTGCCCTGTCGCAAGGAAAGTGCTTCTTCCAGCATTAGGGCTGCTGCTGATGTCGACGCTCCTGGTCCTGCCATGGCTAGGCAGAGCCTTGCCACGAATATAGAGTCCGTTACGATGTTGAGGTGTTCGTCTTGGAAGAGTCCGCACACCAAAACCACTGCTGCTGCCTCCAGTTGTTGCACTGACAGTGTGGGGTCACACGCTTTGACGCAGTGCCATTGCTCTCCTGCCTGCCACACTGCTGCTGCAGTTGAAGTCGTGGAGGAAGCGTCTGTGAAGACTGTTGGTCCTGGCTGCGGTCTGTCCTTGACCTTCGGTGGCATGTCCATGTCGACTATGGTCAGCAGCTTCGTCCAGGGTGGCTTGGAGGAGTAGGAGATTTCTCCTCCGAAGCCGGAGAGAGCAAGGGCCAGGTACTCCGATATTGTGGCTGACTCCGTGGTTGGCTGCTTGCGAAACGGAAGGTGGATGCTTGTCGGCTCTGTCCCTAGGTGTTTCAAGGCGAGTCTCCTGCCTTTCATGATGAGGCTGGCGATGCATTCGATTCCCGGGGAAAATGCACGAACGGGTCTTCCGAGGACCACCCATTGGATCGGTCGGGCCTTTTCAGCAGGTCCTTGGGCCAGGACTCCCACTCCCCCCTTCGGTGTGAAGTGGACGTACAGGTCCAGTGGCATGGCTGGGTTCCACCTGGCAAGCGTGCCAGCGGACATCTGGTTTTCGATGAAGTCGAGGGAGCTCGTTGCTTGCGGCGTCAGCTCCTTGGGTTCTCAGGGGTTCTTCCCTTTCAGGAGGTCATATAGAGGGTCCATGACCTCGGGAGGAATCAGGACGATGTTGCGAAGCCACTGCAGCGATCCCACCAGGCGTTGCACGTCGTGGAGCGTCTCGACTTCTCGGTTGATCTTCATCTCGGGGGGTGTCACGTAGGAACTTGTGATTCCTACTCCCAGGAAGGTCACGCAGGGTCCTCTCTTGATCTTTGCACTCGCAATCTCGAAGCCGTTGGCCTGAAGGGTCTCCGTGATTGTGGTCACCAGGTCATCTACTTGGCTTGTCGATGGTGCTGCAACCAGGATGTTGTCCATATACTGGATGATGGTTGCGGTGGGATTGGAGTGTCGGACTGGCGTCAGTGCTTTGTCCACGGTGATTTGGCATATGACAGGGCTGTCAACAAGGCCTTGTGGAAGCACTCTCCATTGGAAGTGAAGGTTGGGCCGCTCGCCGTTCCGAAACGCCACGGAAAAGGCGAATCGTTCTCTGTCCTCAGGGTGCAGGGGTATTGAAAAGAAGCAGTCCTTGATATCCAGTACTGCGCACGGCTGCCCTGTGGGGATGGCTGAATTCGCGGGTAGCAGTGTCTGGACTGGACCCAGGGGTCGGATCGTCTTGTTCACCTCTCTCAGGTCGTGGACGAGACGATAGCCTTGTCCGGACCTCTTGGGGATCACGAATACAGGGGTGTTCCATGGGCTGGTGGAGGGTTCTATGTGACCCTTTTGCAGTTCGCGGTCGACCAGTTCCAGCAAGGCTGCCATTCGAGGCTCTGTCAGGGGCCACTGCTCAACCCATACAGGGTCTGATGATTTCCAAGTCAATTTGATTGGCAGCGGAGGGTGTACGGCAGTGGCCTTCAGGATAGGTTTGTAATCCGAAATCCGAGCATGGAAAGGACGTCCCGTTTCCCCGGGGCCGGGATGCTTGGAGTGAGGGTGCTGCCAGGGAAAGCTGTGCCGGCTGGGGACAGCTCGCTGAGTTGCTGCCCTTCCCCGGAAGCCTGGGCTAACGCGGTCGTCCTGCCATTCCTGCTTAAATACAATCCGCCCCGCCCCATCAAAAAGCATGCGGCTTATTTGCGTAATATCAAAAGTGAGCAGATCGTTATTGTTAGAAAGGTCATCCTCGGGAGTGGGTACTACAGCTGAGTTGATCCCTATTTCTGAAATTGCTTTGGCTTCTTTTGGGTTAACCGGGGTATATGCCCTTTGTTGGTACCCCCGCGCTCCGGCAACCCCCCCCGGGAAAGCGTGCATGGAGACTGCCGGTGCCCGGTCCCCACAGACTGCTTTTATTTTTCCCCAATCGCTGAGTTTGTGTTGTGATTTTTTCTCGATATTGTTTAAATCTTTATTCGGTTTCGCTCGAAACCGCATTAATTCTGCTCTCTTGGTTTCCGAGTCCCAGCCGGGCTCGGTCGGTTCTCCCGAGTTGTCTGAGCAGCTGTAACTTGACTCTGAGGCGGAAGCTGACTGCCGGTACACTTCCGGCGCTCCGTGCCGTTTTGTTCGGGGTCGACCTCGCTCCTCCCTTCGGGGGTGGTGCCGGTCCGTCCTCCTGGGGTCCCCCCGCCTCCTGCCGGGGGAGGTCCTTACCCTATAAGGACCTAATTTGAATAGAGCGCTCTGATTGGTCTTACGCTCTTCCGCGGGGGCCGCCCCGTCTCCCCGCTCGCCCGCGCATGCGTTGTTAAGCAGGCTGACGCCGTTTCCGCCCCCCGCATCCTCCCTTCCGCCCTCGCCATGTGGTTCGGCGTCATTTTTAAACGCACATGGCGGGGGAGAGTTTTTACCGATCCCGGCGGGGTCTGACAATCCGGCCTCGTTCCGCGCCTCCTCCGCGAGTCCCTGCCAGAAGCATCGCGCGCGCTGCTCTGCTTCTTGCGCCGGACCGGCGGCCGGCGGGGAAGAGACGGATAGAGAAACCGCGGCTTTTTCGGACGGTTCCACCGGGGGGCTAGGACCCGGCGGGCTCCGCGGGAAGGTCGGGGGGTCCCCTGGGGGTTCCGGGGGGTCTCCTGGGGGCTCTGGGGTGTCTGGGCTCGGGAAGGGGTGGAACGCGCCCGGCCCCCGCATATTCCCGCCTTCAATCCGATCACTCTCAGAGGCGGTCTGCGTCGCGGCCCCCACCCCCGGCTTTGGTGTAGCTAATAAACGTATACGCGCGGCTTCCCGCGTCTCCTGTTCTTCTAACGTCTTGCGTGGGGCCTTTTCTATTTTCCCCCACGCTTTGAGGTTTTTACCACTGCCTGCGGACTTAGAGTCCTCTGCTGAGGCGGCAGTGCACTTCTCCCGCGCTTCCCAATATAATATATTTACCGGACGTTCGATCGTCCCCAGCTCTAGGAGCCTTGCAATAGCAAGAGTAGAGTTCCTGAGCTCACCTTTAATTCCCCATTGCTCATGAGCCTGACTTACGACCTTCGCTGTGGATTCCATGGTCCAAGCTGGTCCGGGAGGCGTCCCCCCCCCGCTGCGGACAGTCCCACTGCCGCAGCCGCCGTCCTCTTTCCAGGAGTGTTCCCGTTTCCCGGGCGCAAGCCGCTGTCCCGGGTACCGGCACCAAATGTTGCCTTCTAGATCAAGGCAGGCGACCTGGTTCTGAGGTACAGCTCGACAGCCCTCTCTCTAGGGCCGTTCGGGCCAATGACATACACAGACACCAATGTGGTGGACGGTCAAAAGGCGTTTATTACTTCTTCTCATGGGGTCTTATAGTCTTAGGGGTCTCTACGTCAAAAGGGGTTTGTCCTTCTTACCTATGGTTAGTAGGGAATGGAAAAGTACTGGGTAAGGGATGGAAAGTTACTGGCTTCAGTGGGGCAACACTCCTATTGTTAGTGGGGCCACATTCCTTTGTTAATTTCTTATCTATGAGTACCTGAGGGTCTTATCTATGGGGACCGAGGGTCCTGGCTTTCCGTGACATCGCGAAATCTTCCGCAGCACCTCTTCCCTAGCTACCACAGTTCATTCCACACCAGCACTTGAGTGAGGTTTTGATTGGCAACAGATAACCTGTCAAGTGTTTGTTCTTTCCTCTGCATGTGCACAGCAGAGAAAATTACGAACACTTTTCTTTTTAATTTTGCTAAATAATAAAAGGTGACATGTCACAGACATCTTTTCATAAAAATCCTTTCTCTAGGATTTTCCCTTCTGGGAAGCTGAGGCCCCAGAAAAAGAATGTAAACAATGGTTATCTGCTGCTGTGGAATGCAACAGGTGCACCTGTGATTGGCCCATCTTGGATGTGTATGATTAATGGCCAATCAAGGACCGAGCTCTCTCTGAGACAGAGTTGGAGAGAGCTCCTTTGTTATCATTCTTTTCTATTCTTAGCTTAGCTAGCCTTCTGAGAACTTTCCTTCCTTTTCTTTTAGTATAGTCATAATGCAATATATATATCATAAAATAATAAATCAAGCCTTCTGATCATGAGGTCAGCATTCTTTCTCTCTTCACCTCAAAACCCTTGTGACCACAGTCAGAGGCCCCTTCCAGCCTGGCCTGCCCTCCCAATTAATGCTGCTTAGAGACTGGACACTTGCTATCATAGATATTAAGGACTGTTTCTTCAGCATTCCCCTGCATCCCCAGGACGCTCCACAGTTTGCTTTTTCCATTCCCTCTCTTAACAGAGAGGCCCCACTCAAAAGATATCATTCATGTTTTCTACCTCAAGGACTAAAGAACAATCCCACTAAATGCCAGTGACATGTTGCTCACATCCTGTCTCCCATTCTGAACCTATTCCCAGATCCAATCATCCACCACTATATGGTTGATATCCTGGTTTGTGCATCAGAAAAATCTTACTTAGACAAAGCAGTTAAAAAGACCATCGAAGACATAGAAAAGGAAGGATTCGCGATCCATGAGGACAAAATACAGTACGCCAACCCATGGACTTATCTTGGAGTCCAGATCCGGGAACGGACCATTGTATCCCAGCACCTCACCATCTGAGATGACCCAAAAACCCTGAGAGACGCAGTTTGTGCCGATCCATCAACTGGGTACATCCACTGCTAGGAATTGCAACAGAGGGCCTTGCTCCCTTGTTCAACCTTCTTTGTGGCAATGAGGACCTGAACTCTCCACGTACTCTCACAACAGAAGCCCGAGATGCCATCAGCAAGGTCCAAGAAGCTCTGTCTTCATGCAAAGCCGATTGCTTCGAGCCTAGCCTGCCTTTCCAGTTCATTCCAGTTCATTCTAAGAAAAGCACCTCGGTTCTATGGACTGATTTTCCAATGGGACTTTCAGCTTCAGGACCCTTTGCTGATACTGGAATGGATCTTTACAAACAACCAACCTACAAAGACAATTACTACCTTCCAAGAAATCATGGCACATCTAATAAGGCTAGAACTCGCCTCTGCTCTCTTGCAGGGTGTGAGTTCACATGCATATACTTGCCACTGACCACTGGGGACTTGGAGAATTTGCTCCAGACCAATGAAAATGTCCAGTCTGCCCTAGATAGTTATACAGGCTAAATTTCAGTTCATATCCCAAAACACAAACTTTTTAATCGTGATGTAACCCTTCATCTGACCCCAAAATTAGTCCAAAGTAAAACACCTCTCAAAGCTCTAACCATTTTTTCAGATGGCTCAGGGTCATCCCACAAGCCAGTAATGAATTGGAAAGACCCTAAGACCCAAAAATGGGAATCTGACATCCAAATAGTGGAAGAGTCTCCACAAATTGCAGAGTTAGCAGCTGTTGTCAGAGCCTTTGAGAAATTCAAATATGAACCCTTTAATCTGGTCACAGATTCATCTTATGTTGCTGGTATAGCTATGAGAGCAGAACATGCTCTTCTCAAAGAGGTTTCCAATCCAAAGTTACACCAATTGATTCCTAAATTAATACGCTTAATGTCCCACAGAAAGCAACCTTACCATATCATGCATGTGAGGTCACACATGGACCTCCCAAGTATTATCACAGAAGGGAACAGGAAAGCGGACTCATTAGCCACGGCATTAGAAACTGCTAATGTCCCTAACATCTTTGCCCAGGCAAAGGTGTCACGTGCGTTTTTTCATTAAAATGTGCCTGCCCTTATCAGAATGTTCAAGCTCTCAAAAGATCAAGCAAAAGCTATTGTTGCCACATGCCCGAACTGTCAAAACTACCAGATACCATCTATGGGGACGGGAGTCAATCCCCGAGGTTTGACCTGTTGCCAGCTGTGGCAGACATATGTGATTCACTTCCCACCTTTTGGAAGGCCAAAATATGTGCACGTGTAGGACGACACATTTTCTGAAGCAGTATTTGCATCCGCACATCTAGGAGAAACTACACAACACACCATAAAACATTTCCTCCTTGCCTTCACTACCCTAGGAGTACCAAAGGAGATCAAAACAGATAATGGACCTGCCTATACCTCTTGTAAGTTAAAAGAGTTCTTCAGTGAGTGGGAAATAGAACACAAGAAAGGCATACCTGCAAATCCCACAGGACAATCCATCGTAGAAAGGACACATCAAACCCTCAAAAGAGTCCTCAATCAACAGCAAAGAGAAGCAAAAGTTATATCTCCAGTTGAAAGACTTTGCAAGGCTCTCTATGTCATCAACTTCCTAAATTGTACAACATCAGAGCCTGACCCCCCAATACTTCACCGCTTTGCAAATACTACCCGAGCATAGCTCACTGAGAAACCACCTGTGCTAGTGAAGGACCCAGAAACACATCAAATTTCTGGGCCTTTTACAATTAATTACTTGGGGGAGAGAGTATGCGTGTGTTCTACTACCATCTCATCCAAGATGATACCCAGGAAGAAACATAAAACCATACCTAAGCACGGCAAACACTACTTCCACAAACACAGACAAGCATTCCCCTGAGTCAAACACAAGACCTCCTCAAAACCAAACCAGTTCTGCCTGGAGACGAAGACGTCGCCGAATGTCCACACACAGAAGAAAAGACCATCCCATCACGCGACAGCAGACAAAATAGAAAGCTGAACAACATACTGCTGCATCAAACCATAAGCCAGACACAGCCTAAACACAAAACTGTTTTCTGAATTATGTGTTGTTACCCCTATTTACCATAAAAAATGCTATTATTCCCTTTTCTCAATTCTTACCAAAACCCCCTAACCTTATACCCACTCTCCCATCCTTAGCTTATAGAGGAAAAAAAAGAAAAAGGAGGGGGGGAAAGAACGGAGGAAAGGAACAAGGGAGAAAACCGTAACCCCCCTTCCCATCATAAAGATAACAAATTTTGCTTATATTCCAAATCAGAAGCCCCATTCCTGTCCAAAGATGAAAAATATCTCGGTTGGTGCTGTCCTCACTGCTGCCTGGATGTTCTTCACCGTACTGTATGCCATCGGCTGGATTAGCCCACAGCCTAGCCATAATGTTTGGATAACCTTAGCAAGGACATTAAAAGAGGACAACATGTGCTTATCCATGGGGAGCATTGTTTATCCACTTTCCAAATGTCTGGTAGGAATTCCCTTCATAACAGATGACTGGCCCGTCTATAACTCAGAGCTCCTCCGCACCACAGGTAAGAGACCCAACCCGGTAGATACTCGGGACAAGTGGACGAAAATGTTGCCCAGTGCTCTAAAAGAACCCCAAGAATTGGACCTTTTGGGGTCCTCCAAGGACACAAACTGTGTCAAATTTTACTTTAGATGTCCGAAAAATAATTGGCCAGAAATTGACCAGAAAAAACCACATACTGAAAAGACATATCACCCATTAACAAAGCCTATAACTATCCCAACTGGTGTAATTACACGGCTCATGTGATCTCTGTGTCCTCTCTCCACCCCAAAGTATTACCCAAGGGAACGTTTCTCATCTGTGGTGACAGAGTATGGGCTGGGATCCCCTCCCGACTCCAGGGAGGTCCCTTTACCCTTGGAAAACTTTCTACCCTCACTCCAAATATCACCTTGTTATGTAATTGGAGAAAAGAAAGTGAATTTAAATGCCACAAAAGATCCTACATGAAATTTGATTGAAGTTGTGATCCCAAATTAAATGATTGGAACAAACCAAAAAAGATTGCTGTCTCCCTATTCCTACCATGGGTAATTGCAACTAAAGCCCTTGGTGAAATAAATAATCTCGGGTGCTGGCTCAGCAAGCAAGCCAACACTACATCGACTGCCCTGAGCGATCTCTTAAAGGAAGAAGAAATCACAAGACATGCATCACTTCAAAATCAAGCAGCAATTGACTTCCTGCTGCTTGCCCACGGACACGGCTGCCAAGACTTTGAAGGTATATGCTGCTTCAATCTCTCTTCACGCTCGGAATCCATCCATGCAAATGTAATAAACTAATTCACCAAATTTAAAATCGTATAATTATCTTTATTAATATGCAAGCAAGAATAAGCAAGGTTCAGTGCTGGGCGGCCAGGAGTCCCCGCTCCTCTTAGGCGCGCAACTTTCCCCCTTTAAAGTTCGCTTTTTATTGTCCCTTTCTTCCGGATTCCTGGATGACGTGGTCTGTTTCTGCGCTTGCTCCTCCGGTTGCTAGGGGGTCTTTCTCTGCCTTCTGGTGGTCGTGGGATGAAGGCCCCAAGTCTTTCTCTTTGGCCGCTTTCCTTATAAGGCATATCTATAAGTCTAAATTCTACAAGCTAAGCAATTCTTGCAAGGTAAATAATTTTTACCATATGTGATGGTATCTAGTTACAGAGGGTCTCCTATACCTATGGGGTGGCATTTGCAAACCAAGCAATTCTAGCGAAGTTAATAATTGTTACCAGATGTAGCTGTATCTAGTTACAGAGGGTCTCCTATACCTATGAAGGGGGTTTGTAAACAAAGCAATTCTCACGAAGTTAAAGGTTTTACCATATGTGACTGCACATAGGTATACATTATATCCTGCTAAACAAGAGCTGTTTAGCTATTGTTTTATAATTTAAATTATCTAGCTAATAATGAACAAACGTATTGCTACTTATTACAGTGAACATCCAGGAACTGAAGTGTTGCCTTCTAGATCAAGGCAGGCGACCTGGTTCTGAGGTACAGCTCGACAGCCCTCTCTCTAGGGCCGTTCGGGCCAATGACATACGCAGACACCAATGTGGTGGACGGTCAAAAGGCGTTTATTACTTCTTCTCATGGGGTCTTATAGTCTTAGGGGTCTCTACGTCAAAAAGGGGTTTGTCTTTCTTACCTATGGTTAGTAGGGAATGGAAAAGTACTGGGTAAGGGATGGAAAGTTACTGGCTTCTGTGGGGCAACATTCCTATTGTTAGTGGGACCACATTCCTATGTTAATTTCTTATCTATGAGTACTTGAGGGTCTTATCTATGGGGAACCGAGTGTGACATCGCGAAATCTTCCGCAGCGCCTCTTCCCTAGCTACCACACTGAAGGAACTTTTGAAGGACTTGAAAGTAGAAAGCAACCCAGACTGGGTCAATGACCTTTTCAGTCAATGTGGATTAACAGGATGGGTTGCGTCTTTGGTTAAGAGAATGTTGTGGTTTTTCCTTCTAAGTGTCATTGTATTAGCTATGTTCTCATGCCTTGTTCTTTGTTTCAAAAGAACTATAGGAACACCTTTTTTCTAAATACAGGAAGGGGAGCTGTAGCAGACCTGGAGCCTGCAAGTCCTCTCTGGCGGCAGCAGCCTAAGATAGGAAATGCCTAGTCATGATGACTGGACCTTAGATGCCTCTATTTCCACCTTCAGAAAGGGCTTATCTCTCTGTAAGACTATAGGTCACATTCCCCTGTTTTGCGGAGAAAAGAAGAAACCTCACAACTTTGTAAAAGTTGTAAAGCTCGGTATGCTTTTATTACGACGCGCCGGACGCAAGTCCCCCAACAAGGCATGCGTACTTCTGAAGACCTCGGGTCTTCTTTTATCTCCTTTCTAAATGCATATGCATACAGTTTCACAATAATTTCATACATATTCATTCTGCGTGACATTTAGCACTAGTTCTTCTTTATAAAAGGAATTTCTAAGTCGGGGGCAAATCGACTTTGTGGTCTTTTCTGTTTTTCTTTTTCTGTCTCTTTGCTGTCTCGGCATGCAAGTTCTTTTTTCAGTTTTGGCCTCATAGACTTTTCACTTCTCTTAGACACTTCACCTAATTCAGAATGGATCTTTACTCTGTCTCATTCCCCCCTTTCCTAGGAAATAAGTAAATTCTTTTACTTGATGAAAACTTTCACAACAGTAAGTGTCTTTCAGTGCTTTACTATGTGCTTTTGACAAAGATGTTAGTACAGCTATGCGTTGTAGTATTCTCTAGTTTTAAATTAACAATATAATAGATAATCTTAAGCTTACTCTAACTAATAGTAGTAAAACTACGATGGGGTGGTACAACTTATTAAAGATTCTATTTGCAGTTGGTGACTACTTAAAGATCACATCTAATAATCTTACAGAGATTAGAATGGTTTTTACTAGACAGAATAACATCATTGCTATCAATTTGTACAGCAGCACAAGCAGTTCTCAAGCATACTCTTTTTTCTAGTATATACGAGCACAGTTTTCTGGTCAGTGACTGGATGAATTTCGAAGTGACAAATACTCTGTTCAGTGTCTAAACACACATCTTGAGCATTAATAGTATTGCTTTCACAAATGAATCTCATCTGTTCTTTAGCAGTGCAGGATACTAAGTTTACTGTCTGCTACTTTTCATTCATCTTTTGTGCCTACACTCTATGTTCTGAAGGATAGAGTATTGTTTTTTCATGGTTTAATCTTAGAGCAACGATGGGATGGATAACATAAACAGTGGCATTATGTATGGTAAGCACAAAGGCAGTTGCCACATTAGAAACAGGATCATAGGTGAAATTCACTATAGTCTGCCAGGTTTGAAACTTCTTTTCAACATCAATTGCATTATCTCACACAATTTCTTGAATTTTAGCTGGAAAATTACTTTCACTCCTTTCTCATATGATCAGAGCTGCTGTTGCTTGTATCTATAACTGTGCTTGTATACAACTGAAAGCTAAAGACACATTATCTTGTACTATACTAAGTGCTTCTTCTATCAACTTGTGGTCTTGGTCTCTGGCTTTTTCATACTTCTTTACTTTGGCAGTACTTTTGAAATCTGTCACTGGCTAGTTCTTAATGCTAATAGAGATTACTATAAAGGCTGCTTCAATTTTGTTAGGCTACTTGCTGCAGTGGCTAGTTTATTCACTAGTATTTCTGAATCAATTCTATTAAAAATTCTTAATCTTGTTTCTAATATGCCAGTTAGATGTTTGTTATGGGGAACAGGAACTGCTTTCTGTTTATGATCATCCCTCCCTGCTAGAGGGATGTGCTGGGCTCACACTGCAAATTCAGACACACTTCACAAGTGTATCTGACAGAGGTTTAGGTCATATTTGAGGCAGATGTTTGTTCTGAAATGCAGAGACTTCAGGAATTTCTTTTTCTCTCTAAAGCACTTGATTTCTCAGATGTGTGGCAAGCAGGAATGTCTCTCTTGGTCTATGAAACATTACTTACCTTGCCCCTAGCTTCAGGTCTAAGCTTCAAGTAAATAATGAAGGGGAAGTCTGAGAGAAGAGCTTAAATTCATTGCAGTGCTTCAGAAGAAACTGGGATCAGATTTCTGTTACTTGAAACACTCAGCACAAAAGTGATGCTCAAAATCTTACAGCTTGCTGCTGAGCTCTGAGGGGGGGGTCTCTCTCTACTTCTTTTAAGCAGAATCTAACTGCTTCAGACTGGGACAATCACTGATCTAAATCTCAGTAGGAAAAGGGATAGCTTTAAATAAAGAAAATTACTTTCTTTGCTTGGGTTAATTTACTACCTGCAGTTCAGCACCTTTTACTAGTCATTGCTTGAGTGTTCAGCCAACTGGCTTGGAAAGCGACTTAAGGAAACTGATTTCTTGGTGTTCTTGGTTTTAGGCACTAGGAGAGCTGGCTCTTTCCTTTCTTGTTCTGCTCTTGAGATATGCTTGTTTTTGTAACTATGTTGTCTAGCCTTCAAAGGAAGTTTTTAGGAAGGAGGAGCAGGCTGGTTGGATTTTTGAGATGTTAATTTGCATTATCAACTCTACACATTTGAGAGACCATTCTGGATTGAATAATAGCTGTTGTTCAGTCACATTCTTTACTACGTTAGGTTCAAGTTTGGAGTTTGGGTAGAGTCTGAACTAGTATGGGGTGTATAAGGCACTGCTGTGGTAAAAAGTGCACTGTCTACTTTGAATTCAAATGAAAGTCTGATAGTAATTTGAGCTCAAAGGCAGGTCACTTCTACAGGCTGTATCAAGGTGAAATTACACCAACAGTCTGATTCACTTAGGTTCTCACAGACTTCTTGGTGTTCATATACACTAGGGGAGGTTCAGACACTAATTACATCTGGTCTATCATAAGCTACTGTATTGATGACTTGGCACCTTACTTTGATTTCTTCTTCTCTGATTCTTTGAAGAGTCTACAGTTCTTGTTCTTGCTATTCTTGCTCTTCACATACTTGATTTTCGTGGATTACTACAGTAGATATGTTTAAATCTTTTATTTCAGAAGGTTTTCTTATGGATCTAGTATACTGATTAAATGCCAGGGACTAAGACTATTTAGCATTACTTTGAACAGAGGTACTCTCAAGTTCTGAAACTTCAGTTACGATTACACACAATACAATTTTACAAACTAAACTATGAGCTATTCTTGACTGCAATATACTCATTTTGCTCGAGTAAGTTTTAATCTCAGTTCATTGTCTCTTGTCGTCCCTCTTTAAGGGGTTTCTGGGCCTTCTTCACTTGAGAGTGATGGATCTAGGCATTCTGCTCCTTGATTTTGATTGCAGTGAAGGTGGTGAGAAGTATTCACAGTGGTCTCTCCCACTGTGGTTCCGAAGTCTTCTCTGTAAGAGACTTAACATATACATCATCCCCAGGCTATCTAACTCCCTGCTCTGAGTTCTAGCTACATGTTTCTCAATTACTCTGAGCTGTTTGCTTAATGCCACTATGTAGGTGGACATTCTGGACATTTTTTTTGTATTCTATATGGTCTTCTATAAGGCATTCTAAAAGGACTCAGCATTCTTTTAGCTCAAGGTTTAGTTTGAATTTGCAATATTGCTAGTGGAAGAGCTTGGGCTAGGGTAGATTAACTTCTTGCCCCAGTCTTATTCATTCTCTCTACCTGGCTGCTTGATTGGGGGTGGTATGGGGTGTGAAGTTCTTAATCTGTGCCCAGATGGCTACTAATTTGTTGCACTATTTTGGAAATGAAATGTGATTCTTTATCTGAGGATATCGTGGCTGGAACTCTGAAGCGTGGTATTATTTCTTGTAAAAATAATCTGGTCACCTCTTGAGCTTTGACAGTTCTGGTGGGGAATGTTTCTGGCCCCCCTTTCCTTGGGAGTTCTGAAAAGTTAATTTGCCACTGCTGTACAGGCCCATGGCTTCTCCCAGTCTGACTGAGTTTTGGCCGGGGGGTATTTTGGGGTTAGTCTGGAGGTAAGGATCACATTGTCGGCTTACTTGAGTGATAGTGGCATATAAATTCTTGACAATGATACAACGATTGTTTCAATCAGATGTGTGTTTTAGAAAGCTTGTGGAAATTACTGCTTCAAAGTCAACACTTCATTTCAATGCACTCTGTATCACTCGCAGCCTTGGTCATTTTGAGAAAGGAGCCACACTCTATAAAAGGCTTTTAAGTAGTTAGTCCCTAGTGTGTTTTCTAGTGCTTTTCTTTCACTAGTAACTACGAAAATGGGAAGGGATTATTAGCTCTCTTTCAATGGTAGCTCACTCCTTGCAGTTGTACGTCTCTTTTGGTTAGTATTATTGTATTATGGCTTACTTTCGAGGAAAATCTGTACTTCACTCTTTGCTGCTTTCTTTGCCTCTCCATCTGCCAGCTCATTTCTTTCTTCTAATTTTAAGCTCACTCTCTAGTGTGCTTTAATATGCTTTTTCAGGTAGCTGAACTGCTTCCAGCAGCTGGATTGTCTCTTCTTTCTCTGTGAGGTCAGTCTCTTCTCTTTCCAGATGGCTCCATGTGCATGTATGATGTCGGTTTCTGGGCTGTTTAGGTGGCCTGGAAAGGCCCAGGGTGGCCTTGGACAGCCCGGTGCTTCAAAGGACGAGGAGAGACTTCTGATCTTTTCTCGGTCTTGGTGTTTATTAATTGTTTATCTAAAAGATTTTCTTTCAGCCCGACAGAGGTCTGCACAGCAAGCCAGCCATGAGCACACTGCAAGCCCCCGGGGCGGTCACTTATCTTTATACCCGAAGTTACGTGTACAATATTTATAATTTTTCCCCAATACCTTCTACCCTTATTAACCGGTGCACTTCTAGTAATGACCAATCACAAAGTGCCACCATCACCACAGAAGATGGAGGCCAAGAAGAAGAAGAAGAAGGACAGGACACGCCCCAATTCCTCCATCTTACTTCTTTAGACCCCCCTGTACAGAAATCCTAAACCCTGTGTTTTACACTCTAATTAACTTATCCCTTCACCATTCACCCCAGTAAAATCCTCCCAGTCCTCATACAGGTGTCATCTCCTGTGTAGGATCAAAGTCCAGCCACCAGACACTTCTGGCAACATTCCAGGACTCCCGAGCCCCCCAAGGGTGGTCTCGGCCACTCTGCACCTCCATCCTGAGGTGCTGAGATCCCACAGTATGACTAAATGCATTCTTTGAGTCTGTGTAGATGGTTATTCTCTTCTCTTTTGCCCTTTCCAGGGCACGGGTCAGGGCAATTATCTCAACTTTCTGTGCAGAGGTACCTGTTGGTAAGGGTCTAGACTCGATTACCTCTCTGCAGGTAGTCACTGTGAACTTTGCAATGTCGCTTTCCTGTCAGTGAACCAGGTCTCTGCATCGTCTGGAGGAGTGTCTCTTAAGTCTGGGCGGCTGGAGTAGGTAGCTTCGGTGGTCTCTAGGCAACTAAGGTGTACTGTTTCTCTTTGATTCTACTGAGAAAAGAAGCTGGGTTGACAATATTAGTCACTACTATCTCTACATCGTTTTGCTCTACCATGATGGCTCGGCATTTCAGAAACTTCTGTGGTGAGAGCTAGTGGCCACTTTTTACTTCTAGTGCTGCGGACATTGTGTGGGATACTAGCACAGTCATTATTGTCTCAGGGTAAACTTGCATGCCTCTTGAATATTCAGCACGACTGCTGCTACAGCTCTGAGGCAACCTCGCTATCTTTTGGCTGTTGCATCTAGTTGCTTAGAGAAGTAAGCAACTGCCTTTCAGTAAGGGTCTAAGTCTTGAGCCAATATTCTCTGGGCAATTCTTTGCGTGGGAAAAATAGAAAGAATGGTTTACTTACATCTGGAAGTTTCAAAGCTGGAGCTGACATGAGGGCACTCTCTCTAGCTGGCAAAAGGCCCATGTGGTGTCTTGTGTCTACTGGGGATCTCTGTTTCCATTGGCAATAAGAGCATAGAGGGGTCTGGCGAGCAGTCTATAATTATAAACTCACAGCTGGCACTACCTTACTATGCCTAAGAGGGTTCGGAGTTCTTTCGTTGTCTGGGGTTTCAGGGTTTGGCATACGGCTTCTTTGCTTTAAAGTCTGCTGCTCCGCACTCACTTCTTACTCCAGGTAGATTACTTTCTGTTTCACTACTTGTGCCTTTTTCTTTGAGACTCTGCATCTTTGGAGTCTTAGGAAATTCAAAAGGATTACTGTCTAGGCTTCTCTCGCTTCCCTCATCTGAGTGGCTACTAGAAGATCATCTATGTACTGCAACAGCCTCCTTTCTTCTTGTGGAGCTTCTCGGGACTCTGGGTCTTTGCAAGCTGTTCTCCAATTGGAGTGGGGAATCTTGAAGCCTTCAGGCACATGGACTATGTGAGTTTGTGTTTGAATGCAAAAATTTTCTGGCTGGCTTCATGGATAGGGAGGCAAAAGAAGGCATCTCTTAGGCCTAAAAGAGTGAACCAGGTTAGCTCAGGTGTTAAACAAGTTAGTAAGGTATATGGATTTGCTACTACAGGGTATAAATTCTGTGTTATCTTATTGACAGCCTTTAGTTTAGTACTATCAATTATTGGGCTGATTCTTTCTTTATCTTCTATTTGAGGGTACTACTCAGTTCTCACTAGTTGTGTTCTTTCTTTAAGCTTGATGCTCATGGGGGAGCATCTTTCAGTCTCCCTGGTACAGCAGAGGCTCACACCCTTGAAAACATTTATTTACTTATTCTAATATCTCTTTACTAATGTCTTTCTTAATTTCCGTGTCTGTTAATGTTAAGCCTAACATCTTTATATCATTTGCTTCCAGAGTAACCTTTCTCATTTGAGAATGTTTAGCAAATTGAGCGAATTGTACAAAAGCTTTTAGGTACGCATAGTACACATATTACTTTAAAGGCTTGCACAAGTATGCCTTCTCAGACTGGCCAGTTGTTTAGTTGTTCTCCACACTGCAACATAAACATTCTCCACAGGTACTAAAGCTTTATTTAAAACTGAATATATGGCTTTTGTGTCAACAAAAATTCTTCTCTTTGGGGGAGGTCATCTTTACCCTTCCTCCCTTACGTTGGGAGGAGCCTTTAGCAAATCATATGTACTCATTTTGTGAACTGTGATTGCTTTGCATTTCAGCATGATAATCTTTGCCTGATTTCATACGTTGCTATCTTATGCTGCATGCTGAACAACATGTTTGATTTGCTTTCTCTTTGCCTTGTTTTCTTTTTTCAAGGGCTAAGACTAGAGGGTGGTCTGATCTTACAGTCTCTTTGCCATTCTGGGTGATTCCTTAAAACACAAAGACATTTCAGCATACAAACTCTATCTCATTTATCTTCTTATTTTAAAACAGTACTAACAGCAATGAAGTATTATAAATCTTTTTATTTTCTGAGCTGCTCTTACTGGCAGCCTGCGCTCAGTGAGCCCCTCCTAAAAGGGGTTAATTTAGGAACCTGTTTTCTCTGGTCAGTTCTCATTATTTATTTCTCCTTGCCTTATCTCGCTTCTACTCAAACTTTTTTACAGACTTTCACAGTAGTTTCTCAACTTTCTTCTTATACACACAGCTCCAGGTGGCAGGTATCAGATGTGGCTCTCACACACAAGTTCTAAGACTTTAGGTTCTGAATCTGCTTGACCAGAAACTTCTAATTTACATGTGCTCTGACACTTATTAGAACAGCAAAACTAGTGTTTCTCATAAACACCACACTGCAATAATAACTGCACATCCAGCTTTTGCTCACAGGCTATTCCCGTGTTCCCTGGGGAGATGGGGCAGCCAGAGCTGTCCCTGTGCCCAGGGGACAGCCACTGTCACCTCACACAGCATGCTAATCAAAAACGTGACATAGACACTATATTCTGATCAAACAAAATATCAGTCTTTTCTAGTTCTCTTCTTGCACAATCTAATTAAGCACTGTGTCTACTTACACTTGTTTTACTGCTTTGCAAAAAGGCTGTGCTAGTCACAGCCGAAACTCTGATATGCCCACAGACACAAACACTCGCACTCGCACCTCCCCTTTATCTCAAATTCGCTAGAGCCAAGGCTTGAATTGCTGTTAGGGAGGGAATTCTTGGAATTCCTTTAACTCTATCGTAATTAAGCATAAATCACTATACTATAGTTCTCTTATGTAAAATGCTACTCTTGTTGCAACAAAATCTTAAAATCTCCACAAACACTACTATACAATCTGAGAATCAAATTACTACAATGCAGCGGAAGAAAATCACCACACAAAACCACTGGGAAAGGGCATATCTCTCAAAGTGCTTGCTTTTCTCAGCACAACACAGCATACTATAATTCAGCATTTACTCACATCAATTTTCTTGGACACAATCAAAAAACCAGCATACAGTCTAGAGATCAAAATCAAACATCTAAGGCAAAGGAACTCTCTGAGTTCATACTCACGGTTAAAATGTACCAGATCTACACAAATCACTACATTTAAACACGATAAATACTATCACTGACATTCTTCTACTCGCTTCTCTGCGGGGCACTTCTGTCTCTGCCCCCGCAGCCTGCTGCAGCCGGCGCCTCAGGCTTCACTTGGCTGCTTCAAACACGGGTAGTACTGACCCCCCCGCACTGTAGATTTATTGTCTTTTATACACCATATGTCGCAGACATTTTTCCACAGAAATCCTTTCTTTCAGATTTCCGTGTCTTCTGGAAGGCAGAGGCCTCAGAAGGGAAGGTAAACAATTGTTATCAGCTGCTGTGGAATGCAATAGGATTCATCTTGATTGGCTCATTTTCTATGTTTATAATTAAGGGCCAATCACCAGTGCAAGCTAGGGGACTGAGTCCCTGGACACAACTTTGTTATGGATTCTTTCTATCTATTCTTAGCTTAGCTAGCGGCTCTGCAAACCTCTCTCTATATTCTATTTAGTATAGTCATAATGTATTATATATAATATCTTAATAAATAAGCATTCTGATGAAGATACAAGATTCACCGTCTCTCTATCACCAGCTGCGACCCACTCAGGCGCGGTAATAACCATACACTTATACATTGCACGATTAGAAACACAGTGCACCGACCACACAATGCACACATTAACTATACAGCAACACAGTGTCCGGACATCACACACACATACAAACAAAACACACACGGGCTCAACAGTTCTGCTCTATCAGAACAATGAACTTCTAACACACACATACACGGGTTCACCTGGCTCCCCCCCAGAACTGCTTGCGGTCTGCTCTATCAGAATGATGAACCCTATCTCTAATACAGCTGCTCTATCAGCTGAACCCAGACGTCTCTGGGTGGTTTACTCCCTTGCTCTCCTTTCTGTCTCTCGGGGCCCTTCAGTACATACCGTATCTTCCTCCACAGGCCAGCAGGTCTTTGTCTGTCTTCGCAGGTGGCAAGTTGAGACGAGCAGAGCCCCACCAGGAAAAAAATCTTAGGGCGCGCCTTGGAGGTCTGTCTATCCCCCCTGCCCCTGTGGGGACAGAGAACTCCTGGCTGGCTCGCCATAATGTTTTGCGGAGAAAAGAAGAAACCTCACAACTTTGTAAAGTTGTAAAGCTCGGTATGCTTTTATTACGACGCGCCGGACGCAAGTCCCCCAACAAGGCATGCGTACTTCTGAAGACCTCGGGTCTTCTTTTATCTCCTTTCTAAATGCATATGCATACAGTTTCACAATAAGTTCATACATATTCATTCTGCGTGACATTTAGCACTAGTTCTTCTTTATCAAAAGAATTTCTAAGTCGGGAGCAAATTGACTTTTTGGTCTTTTCTGTTTTTCTTTTTCTGTCTCTTTGCTGTCTCAGCATGCGAGTTCTTTTTTCAGCTTTGGCCTCACAGACTTTTCACTTCTCTTAGACACTTCACCTAATTCAGAATAGATTTTTACTCTGTCTCACCCCTCAACCCCTATTATTGGACAATTTCTAAAACTCCTGTATCCTATAAAAACCCCTAATTTTTCCCAGCTCAGCAGAAGAGCTGTCCCTGAGAACCTTCGCAGAAGATTCAATAAAGACACTCCCGTGGAACCTCACACAGCGCTTCTCCTCTCTCTCCCTGCATCTGCCTAAGGCACTTAGCAAGCAAAGAGCTGAAATCACAAAATGAGCTGATAATCACTAAGAGCTGATATCACCTGAGCTTGCTAAGGTAGCCTGCAGCTGGAAGCTGCTTGGGAACTCAGGCTGTGCTGAACAGGACTGCGTTATCCAGACTCATTGCAGCCCACCGGGGATGCCCCAAAACCCAGCAGAGGCCGTATTAGCCCACTAGCAGGAGAAAGTTGAGATATATTTGCCTTTGAATGGGAGGACCACGATTCAGGAAGAAAGCAACAGCTTCGGTGGACTAGGTTACCCCAGGGGTTTTCCAAATCCCCAAACCTATTTGGTCAAGCACTAGGAGAAGTACTACAATTTTTCTCCATCCAAGCTGAGATAAACCTTATCCAATATGTCGATGATTTGCTTCTCTCAGGACAGGAAGAAAACAAAGTTCGGGAATCCACCATAGCGTTGTTAAATTTTCTGGGGCACTAAGGACTTTGGGTATCAAAAGGGAACCTCCAATTTGTAGAGCATGACATAAAATACCTAAGATGTGATTCTTCAAGGCAGCCGCTGATTGAACCCTGAGATTATTATGGGGATAGTCTCACTTCCATGATCAAAAACTAAGAGGGAGGTTAGTAGGTTTTTAGGCTTGTTAAGATATTGTAGGCTGTAAATTGAAAGATAGACACAGGCCATCAGGTTCTTGTGTGAAAAATTAGTAGAAGAAGAGGTTAGGTGGGAAGAAGATGGTGAGCAAAAGTTTGAAGCTTTAAAGCAAAAATTAGTCAGTGCACCTGCACTGCGTCTCCCTGCCTTAGACAAATCTTTCTATCAGTTTGTAGATATAGAAAAAGGGGTAGCTCATGGAGTACTTGCCCAGGACTGGGGAGGATCCAGTGTTGTAGTGTGTTTTTGTTTTATAATGGTTTTGTCTTTGTATCCCCTTATTTTCCCCAAATGGTTTATCCCAGATTGTATCCCCTCCCTCTACCTGTGTAATCCCTCTCCTTTGCTGAGAACATCCCCAAATCCCCACCCTGGCTCTCTGTCAGTCACTCGGCATCCCATCCCCTCCATCTAGAACTTTCAGTCTAGGACATTGAGTCATTAGCCAGAGGCTAGGGGTCAACCCTCAAGTGTCACCCCATATGCTGTCCTAAATGTGCATTCCCCCAGTATCCATACCTTAAATTTTCTTATTGGTCAGTAAATGTTATCTACTTTTGGTTTCCACCTCCCTTTAAATGTAACCTTGGCACCTCTCCCAGGGTTGTCAGCAGGAGGTGCCCTGAGGTTGTAAGTTTAAGACTGTAAATAAGTGATTCTGGTTTAAGTTCCCCAATTTAATTCTGAAGACTCCAGGTTAATCCTCTACAGAACACTCCCCTGGGAGGGGAAACCAAAATTGGTAGGGAACAGACCAAGAGAGGTTTAACCAGAGAAGCGGGTAGAAGGGACTCTAAAGAGCTTGGAAGCTTCTCCTCAGTAAAATTCCCCAAGAGGCAAGGCCGGGTGGGCAGGCTGTGCAAGATGGCCCACACCGGACTCTTGGGAAGGGTAGTACTGATGGCTCTGATTGCTGGTGGTGCTCTGAGGAGCCCAGGAGAGCCATGCAATGAATGCTACCAACCCCTCTGTGAGGAGGAAGTGAGCTCCTTGTCGAGAGTCCACATCAGTTCTAACCCTGATTGTGTTAACCTCTCCCAATTGGTCTTTTATCAAAGAAATAAGAGAGTGTATTGGACAGCATACAATATTGCCACTTTTAGGCAGCCACTCCTAGGAGAGTGCCCTATAGGGGAAGCCTGGTTGTGCTTTGAATGGGATACTGCTGAAACAAGCTCAGCAGATATAGTAAAAAGCAAAGAAATGGTGAAAATGGTAAGAAAAATTGTTTGTTACAAGTATTTATATGAGTGTACTGGAAAAGAGATAAACTCCTCTTGGAACACATTTCAGGGGAGCCTTAAACCCCTAGATTTGATCTCGTCTGGCAGCTGCACCACTAGAGTGATAAAACCAATTTTCTTATTACCCAAAGAAACTGGATCAAGTTTGGGAGTTCCTATATATAATGATTTGGGAGAAATTAAACAGAACAGGCAAAGTAAAATAGAAATTGAGAAAATCCAAAATTGTAAAAGACAAATTTGGATCCCAATATCTATGTTATACAAAGTTACCGGGCTCCGGGCAGTATTAAAAATAAAGAATTCAATTATTAGGAACATTTCAAACGAAATAAAAAGGTTAGCATGTGTAAATAATGAAGATCAAACTCCTACACTTGATCCCAGTGGGTGGGAGAACCTAAAGATTTTCAAAAAGGATGTATGGGAGAAGGTAGTTTTTCTCGGTGTGTGTATACTTGGAGGATTGCTCTTTTTACTATGCTTGTTTATCTGTTTTAGTAAAATAGTACTTGCCGTGCAGGCCAACCTGAAGAAACCAAGGAAAGTAACAAGGTTAAGTAACCATAATTACCAAAGTGCACAAGATAGTAGATTCAAAACAAAAAATTGGGAGTTGATGCGAGCTTAGAATTTAAGCTCGATCAAAGAAAAAGAGGGGGGACTGTTATGAACAAAAATTCAGTTAATATTTTTTTCTGTGAGAAAAAGTTACCACTACTGCTGGGCTGCTGCCTTTGTTATTGTAATCACGGGTCGTTGTTTTTAATGGTTGTTTTTGTATTAGTAAAAGCCCTGGCTGGGGCGAGGTAATAGCCCTTCTCCTGGGTGGGGACCTTGCCCGAGGCTAAGTTTTACCTTTCTCAGAATAGGGAAGACACCTGAGAAGGTGGGGGGGGTTATGCAAAGTGACTCCCAAGACCAGAATGCTTTGTGGGACCCCCATCTCCAAACTCATGGAGAAACCCCAAAAACAGCGAGCCACCTAAGAGTTGAGAGACTGGAGTGATGTCTGGACGTGAGGAGCCGAGTGCTGAGCCTGCAGAGACGTGGAACACCTTCGGACCCTCTCGCCCTGACCATGAGAGTTGACCCCGGCGGTGAGACCAAGCTGACGGAGTGGGAGGGGCAACATCTGACAGGGATCAGCAGGCCCTAAAGGCTCCCAAGGGGATCTGATCCCCAGCTCTGCCCCTGGTGGACAGACCTGTGCATATCCTCCTCCTCTGAGTCGCCTTGGGAGAGATGATGGACGCTGCAGACCGTCGAGCCGCCCAATCCTGAACTGATCACTTTTAATAAAGGCATTAAAAAGGAGAAGAAGTCTCCTGGCCCTCTTTATTTCAAAGACCCTTGCAAGCCCTGTAACAATAATACCCTGGTCTATTGGAATAAGGTCCCAATATTACCAGGTTGAACATGCCTGGGCTCGTCTGACCCTTGCTGCTGGGCCAAAGGCGGCAGCTGTGGTGTTTCACCTCAGAGACATCTTTGGCTGGCTGGACGTTGCAGTTAGGCACTGGAACAAGTCCAGGCAAGGTTAGAAACTCAGTTTACCTCTGGTGGAAAGGCTTCAGGCAACGGTGAAGACAAAAGGAGCAGATTCTGACGGAGGGTCATATCCAGAGTTTTTTTCCATGGTCACAGATATCTGAAACTTGGTAATAGCTCCAACAGAATCCTGACCACATGGTCCTGGCTCAATTTAAGCCCAGGGACAGTGGGAGCGGAAGGGACAGGTGAGCACCAACCAGGTGGGAGGAGGAGGGTCTCAGGGAATAAATGACACTTGGCTATGCCAATGACCTCAGGCCTGAGGGGCATCTTTCGAACTTGACCAACCACACTACGGCCTTGCTGGAATGTTAAGATTGACTGACAACCCAGCAGGGGGGGCAAGGGGGAGGGGGAAGGGAGAGGTATTGCCTCACCTGGGATGGGACTGGAAAGTCTAAAACAGGAAGTGAGCTCACACTGCAACACTGGTAACTTCTTCAGCTTTGACATTTCTGGTGGGGAATGCTTCTGGCTACCTTGAAAATGTATCTGTCAATACTAGCAAATACCGATACCCCCCTTTCCTTGGGAGTCCTGAAAAGTCAATTTGCTACTGCTGTCTAGGCCCATGGCCTCTCCCAATCTGACTGAGTTTTGGTCTGGGAGTATTTTTGGGGTTAGTCTAGAGGCAAAGATCACACTGTCAGGTCACTTGAGTAATAGTGGCATATAAATTCTTAGCAACAATTCTTTCAATCAGGTAGGTGTATAGGGCATCTATTTTCTAGTGTGTTTTCTGGTATTCTTCCCTTACTAGTGACTACAATAAATGGGAAGGGATTACTAGCTTCTTTTCAATGGTAGCCTACCTTTCTTGGTTATACGTCTTTCTTTGATCTTCAATTAATTTTCTATCTCTCTTATTATATTCTGGCTTACCTTCAAGGGAAATTTATCTATTTGGAATTAGGACTCTTTCAGCAGTTACTTCACTTTTTGCTGCTTCTTTTGCCTCTCTATCTGCCAGCTTGTTTCTTTCTTCCAATTCTGAGCTCACTCTTTGGTGTGCCTTAATGTGCATAATTGCTACTTTTTCA
Organism: Melospiza georgiana; assembly: GCF_028018845.1. Classification (NCBI taxonomy): domain Eukaryota; kingdom Metazoa; phylum Chordata; class Aves; order Passeriformes; family Passerellidae; genus Melospiza; species Melospiza georgiana. Next base: position 8,534,779 of record NC_080464.1, on the reverse strand, counting down.
GGCAGCTGAACTGCTTCTAGCAGCTGGATTATCACTTGTGCATGTTTTATGTTCTTTCTTTGTGAGGTCAGCAGTCTCTTCTCTTTCTAGATGGCTTCATGTGCATGTACGATTCCGAATGCATACTTCGAGTCTGTGTAGATGTTTGATCTTTTTCTTTTTGCTATTTCTAAGGCACGGGTCAGGGCAATTATTTCAGCTTTCTGCGCAGAGGTGCCTGTTGGTAAGGGTCTAGATTCGATTGCCTCTCTGCAGGTGGTCCCTGCATACCCAGCATGTCACTTCTCATTGGCAATGTAGCTGCTCCCGTCAGTGAACCAGGTCTTTGCATTGTCATGGGAAAATAGGAAGAATGGTTTACTTACATCTGGAAGTCTCAAAGCTGGAGCTGACATGAGGGCACTCTTTGGCTGGTGAAAGGCTCGTGTGGCTTCTTTTGTCCACTGGAGATCTCTGTTTCCGTTGGCAATAAGAGCATAGAGGGGTCTGACGAGCAGTCCATAATTATAAACTCACAGCTGGCACTACTCTGCCATGCTTAAGAAGGTTCGGAGTTCTTTTATTGTTTGGGGTTTTGGGGTTTGGCATATGGCTTCCTTGCGAACTTGCCTTAAAGTCTGTTGCTTAGCACTCACCTCGTACTCCAGGTAGATTACTTTCTGTTTCACTACCTGTGCCTTTTTCTTTGATACTCTGTATCTTTGGAGTCTTAGGAAATTCAAAAGGCTTACTGTCCAGGCTACACATGCTTCTCTCATCTGAGTGGCCACTAGAAGATCATCTGCATACTGAAAAAGCTTTCTTTCTTCTTGTGGAGCTTCTTAGGACTCTAGATCTTTTGCAAGTTGCTCCCCAAACAGAGTGGGGGAATTTTTGAAACTCTGAGGCAATCTGGACTATGTGAGCTGGATTTTGCACTCACTTTTAGGGCTTTCTCATTTGAATGCAAAAATTTTCTGCCTGGCTTCGTGGATGGGGAGGCAAAAGAAGGCATCTTTTAGATCTAAAACAGTAAACTACGTTAGCTCAGGTGTTAGGCAAGTTAATAAAGTATATGGATTGGCTACCACCAGATACAAATCTTCTGTTATTTTACTGACAGCCTTCAAATCTTGTACTATCTGGTATGACCCATCAGATTTCTGAACAGGTAAAATAGGAGTACTGAAATCAGATTTGCATTCTTTAGTAACCCTAACCGCAGAAAATTTTCAATTATTGGCCTGATTCTTTCCTTGTCTTCTTTCTTTAGGGGGTACTGCTTGATTCTCACTGGTTACGTCTCTTCCTTGAGCTTAATTACTATACAGGAGGCATTTTTTGCCCTCCCTGGCACATCAGAGGCTCATACCCCAGGAAATACTTGACTTGGTATTTCTTCATAAATTTTTTCCTTAATTTCAATAGCTTTTAGGGTTAAACTTAATACCTCTATGTACTTTTGATCATTCACTTCCAGAGTAACTTCTTTATTTTTGAATGTAATGGTTGCTTGTAACTGCTCTAATAAATCTCTGCTTAAAAGTGCTTTTGGTGAATTGGGCATGTACAAGAATTTATTAATACTCTATTGTTTTCTCAATTTATAGCTCAAAGGTTTGCAAAAATATGCTTTTTCAGACTGGCCAGTTGCCCCTTGCACTACAACATAATAATTTTCTACAGGTACTAAAGCTTTATTTAAAACTGAATATGTAGCTCTTGTATCAACCAATAATTCTACTTTTTTCCCTTCTTCTCCCAGCTTCATTGTTATAACTAGTGGATCTGCTGGGGCAGAATCTCCCGGTCCTCTTCAGTTGCTTTGTACGTGTGCAGCCATTTTTTGGTCACCTCGTCTCTGTTCTGGGCATTGATCTTTCCAGTGACTAATTCTTTTGCAGATTGCACACTGGTTCCTGCCTAGCTGAGGTGGTCCTTGTCTCGGTGGTCCTTGGTTGTATTTTCATTGCTTTTCTTCTTGTACTACTGCCACTAACTTTTTCATTCTTTGTTTATATCTTTCTTCTCCGTTACTAAATACCTTTCAGGCTTCTTCTAGCAAGACTTCAAGATTTCTCTTGTCTGGTCCCCGAATTTTCTGAAGTTTATGTCTAATATCTCCAGCAGACTGCCCTAAGAATGAATTAACTAGTTGATTTATTTCTATCTCAGACTCCGGATCTAATGATGTATGACGACGCATAGTATCCTTTAAATGCTCTAGAAATTCATATGGAGTCTCAGAAGGCCCCTGCTTAAGGGAATATAAGGCAGACTAATTTATGGTTTTTGGCATAGCTCTTTCTACTTCTGTTGCTATCTACTTTTGATACTCTGCTAATTTCTTTACTTCTGCTGATACATTAGGATTCCATTCCAGGTCTTGGAGGGGGAAATGTTCTTTTACATCTAGCTGTGTGGCCTTGCAGTAATCTTCTGCCAAAGTCTCTGCTGTCTTTAAGATCAGCTGTTTATCTGTTTCAGTGAAAGCATCTAGTAGTAGCTGGATGTCAGCCCAGTCTGGATTGTGTTGTTTGATAACATATCGTAGATGTTTGGCATTAAGTATTGGATCAACGCAATAGTTCTCAGCAATCTTTTCCCATGCCTCTAAATCAAGAGTCGTAAATGGCACTTTAATCATTAATTTCTCTTCTTCTGGTCCCACTACCTCTCGCAGAGGGGCCTGCAACACTACTTGCTTCTTAGTTCTAGATGCAACTGGACTACTAGGGGTGGGGTGGGTTCTAGTGGATGTGCCTTTCCCACCTGAGTCCTCCTCCTTTTTGGGGAAGTTCCTTTATCCTTCATCCTCATCTTCAGCTTTAACCTCCTATCACAGTGGTCACAAGGGTTGCAGGATGAAGAGAGAGGCGAGAATGTTGACCTCATGTTCAGAAGGCTTGATTTATTATTTTATTATATATATTACATTATGACTATACTAAAAACAAATAGAAGGAAGGTTCTCAGAAGGCTAGCTAGCTAAGAATAGAAAAGAATGAATAACAAAGGTCTGTGTTTCAACAGAGAGTGAGACCCAGCTCTGCCGTGAGTGATAAGTAAATCCAAACATCCACCCGAGACCAATCACGGATCCACCCGTTGCATTCCACAGCAGCAGACAACCATTGTTTACACTTTGTTGCTGAAACCTCTCAGCTTCAGCAGGAAAAATCCTAATGAAAAGATTTTAATGAAAAGATGTCTGTGACAACCTCCTTCCTTCTAAGAGGAGCTTTCATCTACTCAAATGCATCTCGTTCTTGCTCTTCAGAATGATAAACTTTATCTGATCTCATACACTGTTGTCTTATACTACATGCTGAACAACAACGTTTGATTTGCCCTCTGTCATGGTTCGACACTGGCACAATGCCAGTGCCCCCATGAGAATATCCTCTCCCTGGTGTCTACTGTGAGATGTGACCAGGAATAAGCAAAGCAGGCTCCTACTTAGAAATAAAGAAAACTTTATTAACTAAACTATAAGAAAATAACTAAACTACAAGGAAAGAAAAAAACACAAAAGGAAAATGAAAACCGTACAAAAGCATTTTCCAACTCCCACCACCAAATTTCCCAATGCAATACATTCCCCCAAAATCACCAACTCTCAGTCCGGCACCACCCTTTAGAATACTCAATCTTCAGTTCATCAAGAGGAGTGAAGAGTCCTTCTTGTACCATAGGCTTCCCCTGGAAACACGTTGAAACCTCGTGTGTTTCCATGTCACTCATAGCACCGCCTGGAAAATCCTTTGCCATCGTGACATCTTCCTTCCATGCCCAGTGCTCTCACCACTGTGCATGGACCAGAGCTGCTTCTAGGGTTGTCTTTCAAGGATGCCTTGTCTCACTCCAAAAAAGGCACAGTCTCTCCTTCGAGACACCTGTCCCCACCACATTTTTTGCACCCCCTGGGGCCGAGGGGTACCCACACTGAACCCTCCTGGTTCTGAGGCACTGCCTCCCCCTAAATGCAGTCTCTGTGTCACAGGAAAAAAAAATGGCCACACAAGAAAAGTCCAGCCAAAAGGCCACTCCGTCATCTCTCCCCCCACTCAAGAGTCATCTGCACTTCCCTTGTGGCCCATTCCCTCTAATCTCATCTCTTATCTCTCTTCCCATTCAGCTCCAGGAGGATCAGCATTTGCAAGGTTTCAATCATGCAAGAGAAGGGTTAAAAATTTCAGTCTCATGCCTGTCCAGAGCTCTGGAACTCCCATGCGGCCCTGCCGGGCACCTTCTCGCCACACTCCCCCCTCCTTCTCCTTCTCAGACGCCGGCTCTATTTGCCTTGTTTTTTTTTTTCAAGGGCTAAGACCAGTGGATCTGAGGGTGGTTTGATCCTACAGTCTTTTTGCTATTCTTGGTGATTTCTTAAAACCAAAAACATATCAGCATACAAAACTTCATCTCATTTGCTTTTTCATCTTAAAAACAACATTAACTGTAGTAAGGTATCACAATCTAGGGTTCTAGTGGGCGGCCACTTTGTCTGTCTTCTAACTTGTATAAGGGCTACCAGCATGTGCAATATTGGATTAGATCTTTTTTTATTCTCAGAGCCCCCCTTGCTGGTGACTTCTTTCTAGTGGGCTAAGATGTGCTCTAAGGGGCTAGCTCGAGGGACTTCCTTGCTCTGGTTAGTTCTTATTATCTCCTTCTCTTTGCTCTGTCTCAGCTTCTACCCAAACTTCTTTTCACAGAGCTTCACAGTAGTTTCTTAGTCTTGCTCCTACACTCCCACACACAGCTCCAGGTGGCAGGTATCAGATGTGATTTCCCACACACGAGCTTTAAGATCTTAGGTTCTGAATCAGTTTGGTCAGAAAACTTTAATTTACACTCGGGGCATGTGCCCTGATGCTTATTAGAACAGCAATACTAGTGTCTCTCACAAACACTGCACTGCAATAATACTCACGCAGCGTGCCAGCCTCTTGATGCACCAAAGGCTCTCAGGAATTGCCTGCAAAGGCAGGCTATTCCATTTATTACAGGGAACTCTAAATCTTCTACGGCAGATTGTTCTTAGACTAAGCTTACTATAGCACTAGCTGAAGTCTGGTAGAGCTTCTCTAAATAAACTCATTTGTCTCTTCTGTCTATCTAATAATTCACAGGATTCACAAACTCTCAGGGGTCGAGTCTAAACTACCGGGTCAGAGGAACCCCTTGGGTTCGTCTAGCCAGGGTGAAAGTGTGCGAGATCTACACCACAATTTACTACCTTTACTCAATGAACGTTTTAACCCATGCTTCTCCACTGCTTGCTCTATTTTTCTCTGCCGGGCACTCCTCGCCCTCACAGCCTGCCCCGGCCAGTGCTCACTCGGCCCCTCCAGTCGCGGGTAGGAAACTTTCCTCTGCACTGTAGAGCACTGTAGATCTACTCTCTTTTATACACTATATACTTATACACTTGCACAATTACAAACACAGTGCACTGACCACACAATGCATTAACCATACAGTGATACAGTGTCTGGACACTACACACACACACACACACACACAAATACACACGGGTTCACTGGGTTTACTCGACCCACCCCCAGGGTCGCTAGCAGTCTGCTTTATCAGAACAATGAACCCCCGTCTCTAATCTAGATGCTTCATCAGCTGCACTTGTACGTCTCTGAGTGATTTACTCCCTATCTCTCTTTTCTCTCGGGGGCCTCTCAATACATACCGTAACTTCCTCTGCAGGCCAGTAGGTCTTTGTCTGTCCTCGCAGGAGGCAAGCTGAGATGAGCGGAGCCTCCTCCAGGAAAATCTTGGGGCGCACCTAGGAGTCTGTCTGTTCTCCCCTGCCCCTGCAGGACAGAGACGGAGACGGAAGGTATCTCCTTCTCTGGCCTGGCTCGCCAGAATGTTTTATGAAGAAAAAAAGAGAACTCCACAACTTTGTAAAAGTTGTAAAGTTGGTATGCTTATTGCTGCCCTGGATGCGTGCGGAGTTTTCTCTCCTTAAAAGGGCAATGCGTGCGTCTGAGAACTTCAGATCTTTTTTTATCTCTCTTTCTAAATACATATGCATACAGTTTCACAATAGCCTCATACATATTCATTTTTATGGACTCCACGTGACGTTTGCCGCTAGTTCTTCATTATCAGAAAGAATTCCTGGGTCAGGCCAGACTGCCCTTGCAGTAGTTTCTGTTTTTCTTTATCTGTTTCCCCCTGTCTCTCCATTATCTCTGTCCTGCAGTTTTCCCTTCAGCTTCGACCTTACAGACTTTTCACTCTTTCTAGACATTTCACCTAATTCAAAATAGATTTTTACTCTGGGGGCTTTTTCACTCTGTCTCACCCTCTTCCCATTCCTATACTTTCTCTTGCTACTGCCACCATAATTTTTCCTTTTGTTCTGTTCTTCTCTTCGTCTCTCCTTAAATAAATTTTCAGAGCTTCCCTTAACAACTTGTTAATTCCCCTTTCCTCCAGTCTTCTAATTTTTTGAATGTCCATCTAATGTCAGGCCAAGCTTTGGTAACAAACTGTACTTTTAATAATACTTGGCCCTCTGGTCCATCAATGTTGGAATATAGCTGAAAATTTCGTTTTAATTGATTTAGCCATGTCCCCGGGGGCTCATACTTTTCCTGACTCCCATCAAATGCTAATTTGGTATTGTTTCTTTTTGGTGCAGATTCTTTTATGCCTCTTATAATTAGGGTCCTATAGTCTTGCATATTTCTCCAGCCCTCTTCCTGGTTGGGATTCCAATTTGGATCCACTACAGGGAGTTTTTGCTCACCCAGGGGTCCCTGTACGATTTTCCTTCTCCCAGATCTTTATCCCTGCTGACCTTATGAGGCGTATCTCCTCTGGGGAGAAGAGGATGTTCATAACAGAATGCAGTTCCCCCCCAGGTATATATATTGGGACCCAGGAACTGATCTATTTGCTGTGCGGTGCTGATTGGGTCTTTGACTAGGTTACCCAGCTCTTTCTTAAATGTTCTTACTTCAGAAGCTGTCAGGGGTGCATTTACAAAACCTATTCCTCCTTCCCCTCCCCCCCCCCCCAACTAGTGGAGCTTCCCTTGGAGGAAACTGCCTGTCTGGATTTACTTCTGGCCTTACAACACTATTTCATCTGGTATTACAGTAAGGACCAGCATCTGAAGGGTTATTCGACTGGCTCACTAATTCTTTGTTATTGCTTTGGGTGGGTTCAGTTGTTAGGTTGGAGGATATATCCAGGATTTTTTTTCTCAGGGAAAGGTGTTGTATTCTGACTTACAGATGAAGCAAGCTGCAAGTTAGTGGGGGTAGGAGGCAGTGGAGAAAAAGCATCAAGGGGTGGATATATATGGGGGAGTGGGGTTGTTGGAGGAGGTAAAAATTACATGGAGATTCCCATAGGAAATAGAGGAGAAGCAGGGATCACTGGAGAGGATAAAGATAGGTTTTGAGAAGCAGAAGACTGGGAGTTAAGGGGAGGGGGGATCGCTTGATAGTTAAGAGGGAGAACTGGTGGGGTTACATAGTACAAGGAATCCCACCTTTTTTGAATAATTCCTTCCTTTTATCTTTTTCCTCTGATTTCTGCCTGCTATAGGTAATAAATGAAAAAGCCAAATTAATAATAATATTGATAAATTTTTATTTTAGAGACTGAAATACGGTCTCTGATCACCACAATCAAAGGGACAGTGCCGAGCCCGGCATCAGTGCTGCGTGAACCCTGATCCAACCTCTATCACATCGGATCCCCACCATTCACGAATGCCGTCTCCATCGGGTTGGTTTTATACAGTTTTTTCCGCCTGAGGCAGAGGTTTCACTATTCTTTTCATTGCTTTGCATATTCATGCAGTCTCCTTTCTCTGTGCAGGGCTGGACAATGCCGTCTCTGGGAAACGATGAATGCTGATGTCATGTTATGGGAACCTGGCATTTGGATGCATGTTCCTGATGACTCTGGCTATCTTGATTATAGATACTTATCGAGTATTCATCGCTTTTGGGTGTTTCATGGATAGTGCGGGAAAGGGCCCATCTCCGCATGGGCTACGTCCTTTTCCTTGCTAATTAGATCTTCCCTTGCTGCCATCTGGGGTTTCACAATATTGTGTGGCAATCCTTTCCCTAAATGTCCGTGGTTTTAAACTTTAAAGATTTTCTAGTACAGGCACAACTTATTCACAACTTATTTCATATATATTTTACATAAGCACAAATTATTTCATAACATATATTACAATCCCTCCCCTTCTATATAAGCACATTCATTCATGCTTCTTTCTACAATTTTTATGCTTTTCTACTATTTGTAAGTTTTTTGCTAAATCTGTCTAACTACTCCTAACTTCTAAAACTTATTCGTTTGGTGTTTCTTAGGAGGAGAAAGGGACCCTCTTAGTCTTCCTTAGATCCTTTATTTCTATCCCATTCTCTCTGTGGTGCTTCCTGATATATTCTATAAACAACTCCATCATCTTTTATTTGTTCTTCAAATTTAGCCAAGGCTTCTGCTGCTTTACTCTCTACTTCTCCTTCTCCTGGTTTCATATTTTGGGACACTTTATAATTTAGCTTCTCAGGAGCATGCTCAGGGTCTATAGGCATAGCTGCTATCTGCATGCCCTGTACCACTGAATGTATCAGTCTAATGAAATATGGTATTAAGCAGGGTAGAAATATAACCCCGACTACTGAACACAATATGAAGAACACTATCTTCTTCTACCAAGCTCCCTCAAATAATTGAACCCACCAAGACGCCTGGAGGATAGAATTCCATTTCTGGACCGGGACATCTGCCACCTTCTTAATTTCTGCCGCAAGACCCCTGATAGTCTCCCCATAATCATCAATTTCTATACAACATTCCGATTTGCTAAATTTTCTGCAGACTCCGCCTTCTTCGGCTAACAAGTAGTCCAATGCTATTTGATTTTGGTACACAAAAGCCCACATTTGAGAATGTTGCCTGCTTAATAGTTTGAGGGCCTCTGAGGTATGATTTGATACTATTTCGACTACTGCTTGCAACCTTATTAACCTGTTTAATAGATAAATTGGGGTTCTATATCCCCAGCTCCCGTCCTGGGCCCATGTAGCAGGGCCATACTATTCTATTATCCTCTCAGCAGGCCACTCCTCCCCATGTCTTGCTGCCGCCTACAATAGGGAATTTCTTCTTTACGTCTCTCTTTTTCCTATTCAGAGTTTCATACAGAGGGGCACCCAATAAGCTACTTTTGGATCTGGGTAGTGCAAAGAAAACAGGTCGAATCATCCCTAACGTACAGGATCCTTTCCATTTTTGGGGTGATTCGCTATATGCCTTTTTCCCCACAAATCAAATAAATCCCATTAGGGGCTTTCCATTTAATTTTTGTATTTTCAGGTTCATTCCAGTAACCCCTCAGTTCTTTCAGGGATTGGTAAGGGTTTGCTCCAGAGCCTTTGTTCCAACAAAGTCCAATTTTATCATTCCATTCACAACTTATTCCCTTCTCATGACTCCAATATCCAGCAGGACCTTCTGGTTGCCAGACCCTGCCTTTGCTGCTGCTTGAATTTACTGCTAAAGTGGATATACACAGGGTATATCCCACTACCTCAGTATATTAATTTCCTTCTCTACTAATAGAGATTGTTCCAATTACTCTTTGGTCTAACACCCATCCCTCAGGTCTCTGTATCGTTCTGGAAACTTGAGTATTATCCCATTTTAAAAGCTGCTCTGGAGTTAAACTCTCACCTTTCCAAGGCCATTTCTTGGCTGATATTTTTCGGATCCCAGCGCAGAGTTATGGTAAGGAAACACCAGGAAAGTTGTTTTTCTAAGAAGGATGGGACAGACGAAAAGTAAGGCTCAGGGAAAAACCCAGGAGAAGCTTGTAAAGGCACAAGGAAAAGGTTTACCCAAGATTCCAAGGGATAGCCCATTGGGGTGGATGTTAGAACATTGGGAAGATTGTCCCGAAAGGAGGGGGAAGTCTAAGGAGATGATTCACTATTGCATAGAAATATGGGGAGATAAGAAAATTAGAAGACATTTGGTCTGGCCTGTGTTTGGCACCTTCGAAAGATGGACTTGACAAGCTTTATACGATCATGTGGCTGGTAAATATCTGCAGGATAGAGAACAAAGGGACTATGCCGGATTATGGGGAAATGCTAGCACAGGGTTATTCCCGATCAGAACTCGCAAGGGTGCTGCGGTCCAGAGTGAGGAATGGGAACCTTTAGATAACCTCCTGCCTCCCTATCTAACTCCCCCACTCCAACCCATGCAAGTTCAGGTCCCTTTGCCCGTACCCACAGGACCTCTGCACCAACCCTTACAAGCCCAGGCACCCCCGTTGCTCGTACAGCCTCCAGAAGCCCTTCTCTTACAAGAGCAGGCTTCGACATCACAGTACCCACAGGATTATTCCCAGCCCCCACCCGCACCACAAATGGCAGAAAAGCAAACCCTCCCCACTGGGGAAACCGAGGCTCCCCCAGCCAGCAGGACACGGCACAAAACAAGGAAGGTAAATAATGACGATAGTGAGGATGAGGAAGATAAGCATCATCTCCTCCCTTTAAGAGAAGTACCAACTGCTCCAGGAGTTATCAGATTTGCAAATGTGCCGATTAGCACTGGGGACGAAAGAGCTTTTAAGAAAGAGATGGGAAGGCTGATGGATGATCCGTTGGGGGTAGCAGATAGACTAGATGAATTCCTAGGAACTAGCATCTACACAGACGATATGAATGCTATACTAAGGTCAATGTTCAATAACAAGGAGCTGGAAATGATAAGGCAAGCTGCGATTCGAGATTGGGAACACAGAAACCCCCAGGGAGGATGAGGTGACCAGAGATGGCCTGACCAGAGACCATCATGGAATGCCCAGATGGAAGAAGGCAGGCAGAAAATGATAGAACTAAGGAATATGGCAATACAAGGCATATGGAAGGCAGTACCGAAGGGTCAGAACATGAGCAAAATACTCGGGGAATGCCAGGTGAAAGACGAAACACCCACCAAGTGGTTAGAGAGACTGAGAAAAAGTCTCCGGATGTATTCAGGAATGGATACCGATTCCCCAATTGGGGAGATCCTATTAAAAACACAATTTGTCACGAAGTCATGGGAGGACATACGAAAGAAACTGAAGGAAATAAAAGGTTGGCAGGAGAAAGGATTACAGGATCTACTTAGAGAGGCGCAGACGGTTTATATGAGGAGGGATGAAGAAAAGCAGAAAGTACAAGCAAAGGTGTTGGTAGCAGTGGTGAGGGAAGCACAAAAGCAGGAACAGGTCTGAGACCCTGTAAAGCCAGTGCAGAACCATCAACCTCGGAAAAAGCAGAACCCCTCCCAAAATAAGTACTCAAACAGCCAGAGGAATATCCTGGAGTGCTTTTACTGTAAACAGAGAGACCACTTTAAGAGAGAATGTAAGAAGAGAATGAAAGATGAGAAAATCTTCCAGGAGGATTAGAGGTGTCCGGGGCTTTTTAATTTAGGGTCCAGAACATCTAAAGAGCCCTTGGTAAAGCTGAAGGTAGGACATCTAAGGAGCCCTTGATAAAGCTGAAGGTAGGACCCCAAAAACAGGAACTAATATTCCTAGTGGATTCCAGAGCTGAGCGAAGTACTGTTCAGTGATTGCCACCAGGATGCACTAAAAGCAAAGACACTGTAGTGGTAATCGGGGCAAAAGGGGAACCCTTTAAAGTTCCGGATATTAAAGATGTAGAAATAGAATCAGAAACTAGGTTTTGCTTAGGGAATATGCTGTTGGTCAAAGAAGCAGACTATAATCTGCTTTGGGAGAGACTTGATGGTAGCTCTGGAAATAAGCCGAATTGTGCAAGAATCCCAGCTCAGGGTAAGTCTATACTGATTGACCACAGAGGACAAGGATAAAATAGATCCAAAGTCTGGCACACCCAAGGGGAAGCTGGAAGACTAGAAATAGGGTCGATCCATATCAAAATTGAGAAACCAGAAGATCCAATTAGGGTTAAGCAATACCCCATTCCTATGGAAGGAAGGAGGGGTTTGAAACCTGTAATAGAAGAACTAATAAGAAAGGGGACTCTGGAACCTTGCATGTCTAGGCATGTGGAAGGGGCTAACAGTGGGCCTGTTAGCTAAAGGAGCGAGAAGAAGCTGAGAAGCAAGAAGCTGATAAGGAGCTCTCTCCAAGGCTGTAACCAAGGAGACCAAGAGAAGTGAGGAATTGAAGAAAGATGAGAACTTTGCATCTGGATGAAGTATTTTTAGAAAGTTAGTTAAAGTCACTGTAACTTTTCACCAACAGTGTTATATTGATTTATTGTGGCCAATAGTTAGGGTAGAAGAAGTAAAAATAATTAGGAAGTGTATAAAAGGTCAGCCATGTTCAATAATAAAGAGTTGCCATCTGAGACTGCTTGTGGTCTCTGCTTTGTGTTGTGATCCCCTTGATAGCGACATTTGGTGATCGCCGAGTGACACTACACCCTTAACAACATACTCGGTCTGGACCCATACCGGGTCCGAGCTACTGGCAACCATGACCCACTGGGACGTAGGGGGGTAGGCGGCGTTGGTGCAGCTGAGAGTGACAGGTGGAAGCTACAGGGAGGTCCGGACCTGATTTTCTTCTGTCAAGACACCTGGAAGTAGGTGAGCCCCCAACTAGTAATAATGGGAAATAATTTATCTAAAGAGGAAGAGACTGTTTTGGCAACACGGAAAGTTTTGTTAAGAAATAAGGGAATTAATATTTCAGACTATGCCCTTCATAGTATATTGCTGTGGGCTAAATCACAGGATTTTGGCACTGATCCTGACGCAGCATTTAGTGTCAAAGCATGGAAAGTGTGTGGTGAGTAATCTGAGTGGGAGATAAAACTTTTGTCCATCTAGCTGTTACTTGGGGATTGCTTTTTGAGGCATTAAAGGAATGGAAAACAGAGCGAGAACAAGCACAGCAGGACACGGACGAAGAATCGGGGCTGATAACAGAAACTGATGGGGATGATGAGGCAGAGGGGCCCTCTGATGGGGAACATCATGAATGTATCCTTGAAGAAGGTGCAGGTGCCATGCAAGTTACCAGGCAGGCTGCCAAAGCTTCCGGGAAAGCTGCCAGAGCTTCTGGGCTGGATGCTGAAGCTTATGGGAAAGCTGCCAAAGCTTCTGGGTGTCATGGTTTGACCCTGGCACAATGCCAGTGCCCCCATGAGAATACCCTCTCCCTGGTGTCTGCTGTGAGATGTGAGCAGGAATAAGCAAAGCAGGCTCCTACTTAGAAATAAAGAAAACTTTATTAACTAAACTACAAGAAAAGGAGAAAAAAAAACAGAAGGAAAATGAAAACCTTACAACAGCATTTTCCTCCTCCCACCCACCAAATTTCCCAATGCAATACATTCCCCCAAATCACCAACTCTTGGTCCGGCACCACCCTTTAGAATACTCAATCTTCAGTTCATGAAGAGGAGAGGAGTCCTTCTTGTACCATAGGCTTCCCCTGGAAACACTGTTGAAACCTCGTGTGTTTCCATGTCACTCAGCACCGCCCGGAAAATCCTTTGCCATCGTGACATCTTCCTTCCATGCCCAGTGCTCTCACCACTGTGCATGGACCAGAGCTGCTTCTAGGGTTGTCTTTCAAGGATGCCTTGTCTCACTCCAAAAAAGGCACAGTCTCTCCTTCGAGACACCTGTCCCCACCACATTTTTTGCACCCCCTGGGGCTGAGGGGTACCCACACTGAACCCTCCTGGTTCTGAGGCACTGCCTCCCCCTAAATGCAGTCTCTGTGTCACAGGAAAAAAAAATGGCCACACAAGAAAAGTCCAGCCAAAAGGCCACTCCGTCATCTCTCCCCCCCCCTCAAGAGTCATCTGAACTTCCCTTGTGGCCCATTCCCTCTAATCTCATCTCTTATCTCTCTTCTCATTCAGCTCCAGGAGGATCAGCATTTGCAAGGTTTCAATCATGCAAGAGAAGGGTTAAAAATTTCAGTCTCATGCCTGTCCAGAGCTCTGGAACTCCCACGCGGCCCTGCCGGGCACCTTCTCGCCACACTCCCCCCTCCTTCTCCTCCTGGGCTGGTCGCTATCAAATTCAGATGCCGGCTCTCCCTCTCTCTCTCTCCTGGGTGGGCTGCCCGATGTCTCTTGGTGCTCCTCCACCCTTCCATCCTCAAGGGTCTCTTCACCCCCCCTCTCTGGCCAGGCCCAGGCCTACCGCAGGGCTGCCCCTCCCCTGCCCAGCAGCAGCAGTTGGACGGGGGAGGGAGATCCGACCTCTTTCCCTCGAAGTCCCAAGAGAGCTTCCCAGGGGCGCAGCTCTGGTTTTTAACCCCTGTGTGTTTTCAGAGGTGTGTCCGAACCTCAGTGGCTACATCAGGTGCCAATCTTAAAATCTGAGCACCCATTGGTTTGACTACAGCATCCCAGAATTCTCATTTTCCGGTCAAACCAGCACACTGGGGAAGCTGCCAAGGCTTCTGGGAAAGCTGGCAAAACTTCTAGGCAAACTGCCATAGTATCTCCTTATCAGACCCCTAAACCTCTTTATCTCACACCTGCGCAACAGCTCGCGATGGTGCCTGTATATACTACACCACTACGCCAGTTAGCTGAAATGTCTTTAGCAGAGAGAGAATCCCAGCCATCTACCCCCCCACTTCCCTCTGAGCAGCTTGAACAACCTGCAAGGCTGTATCCTCCGTTACCTGACAGTGACAGCAACAGCGAATCAAGTGAGGAGTCACCCACAGTAACACCTGAGTTGGGGCAAGGAATTGTTGACAGTTCACCTTCTAATATCTCTAGCCCTACTGCCCCATGGACTTTGTCCCCATGTCAAGTAACTGTGCTTCCTCATCAGCCTCGGGAGTTTTGGGAATTTTTTAGGAAGAAAACAGCTGAAGAAAAGAATTGGGACATGATAGAAAGATTAGGTGCTCCAAGAGTACTTCAGGAGAACAGTGCTAATGCAAATGTTGCCTGTGATAACCCTATGGCTTTTCCAGTTTTTAAAGCAGCTCCTGGAACAGGGCAGGATGATAGTCATCACATCTTTACCTGGAAGATTGTGCAAGATCTGCAATCGAAAGTAGCTCAGTATGGTATTAATTCCTCAGAGGTAATGCAATTAATACGTGTAATTAATGCAGATTTGCTTGCACCTTATGACATCACCTATCTTGCTACAATTCTATTCCAGCCAGTACAATACGGTGTATTTCAAGAAACTTGGAGGCGAGTGGCTGAGCGCACAGCTTTAACAAATATGCAGCTGCCTCAACACGACCCTCGTCATGCTGTGAGTGTTGATGCCCCACTGGGCTCTGGGCCTTTTGCTAACCCAGATATACAGGCAAGGTGGGATGCTTCAATTTTGGCACAAGCTCAGCAAATTGGCATGAGTGCTTTAATCAAAACAATAGAAATGGCAGTTCCAAAACAGAAATATGTTACTATACAACAAGGGATGAGACAACCATTTTTGCAATTTGTGGAAAAACTTGCTGCAGCTATTGAGAAACAGGTAGATGATGAATCTTTGCAACACAAATTGTGTATACAATTGGCTAAAGAAAATGCAAACCCAGACTGCAGAAAAATTATTGACACTTTACCTGGGGAACCCACATTGCTTGAAATGATTACTGCTTGCTCGAAAGTTGGTTCAGTAGAGCATAAAATGGCAGCTCTTGCTGCAATTCTAAGACCTTCATCGAAATGCTATAATTGTGGACAAGGGCATGTAAGGGCACAGTGTAATACCCAGAAAATAACATCTAAGTCAAGTGCAACCAACAATGTTGTGTGCAATCATTGTGCTAAATTTGGGCACTATGCCAAACAGTGCAGGAGTAAATATCATGCAAATGGTAAGATGTTGCAGAGAAATGAAAGAAGAGCAAAAATGGGCCTGTGGGAAAACAAATACCCCAACAACCACAGCAGCAAATACAGGCCTTCCTAGCACTGCAAAGCTAATTTGCAAGCAATACTCAGGGGCAACAAGTGGGTCTGCAGGGACTGATATACCCACTGCTGACACAGTAACCATTCTGACAAAAGAAATATGCAAAGTGCCCCTCAATGCCTATGGTCCAATAGGATGGGGATTGAGTGCATTTTTGATAGGAAGATCAAGTACTACACTTAGAGGTATTCATGTGCATCTAGGACTTATTGATGCTGATTATTTAGGACAGATTCATGCTATGGTATCCATTGATGACCCTCCTGTCACTATTCAGAAAGGACCTTGCATTGCTCAAATTGTACCATTTGTGAGTTCTGTTCCAAATACAGTGGACCAAAGTCACAGCACAGGAAGTTTTGGATCAACAGGAGTACCTCAAGTGTTCTTGACTGAGAAAGTAACGGAGAACCGTCCAGAAAAGACATGCATCCTCACCGCCAGTGGATGTCATCCAGGAACTATATCAGTAACAGGTTTGATTGACACTGGACCAGATGTCACAATACTCTAGCGACTTTGCTGGCCTTAATCCTGGCCTCTCACTCATGCAAGTTTTGGACTTCTGGGGTTGGGTGGTGCTACAACAGGTGGTTTGTCAGCCATTGTAATTAATGTGAAACATCCTGATGGCCAACAAGTTAACATTTGACCCTATGTTGCCAATGCTCCTCAAAGTTTGTGGGGACGAGATTGGTTATCTCAGTGGGGTGTCAAAATTACTACGGATTTTTAATAGGGGCCACTGTGATGTTGGACAATGAATGTCCAGTTGTAGCCTTGACATGGTTGACAGATAAACCCCTCTGGGTTGACCAGTGGCCCCTTACTACTGAAAAGCTTACTACCCTGCAAGAATTAGTCACAGAACAATTGCAAGCAGGACATATTGAGGAATCATTCAGCCCCTGGAATACCCCTGTTTTTGTAATAAAAAAGAAATCAGGAAAATGGTGACTTTTACATGATTTACAGCAGATAAATGCTGTCACGGAAACAATGGGACCTTTACAACCAGGCCTTCCTACACCTACAAGGATTCCACAGGAATGGCAAATAGTTGTTATTGATTTGAAAGATTGTTTCTTCACCATTCCATTGGCTGAGCAAGAGAAAGAAAAATTTGCATTTACTGTGCCTTCCATAAATCCTGATGAACCAAATAAAAGATATCAATGGAGAGTACTCCCCCAAGGCATGAAAAATTCGCCAACTATTTGTCAATGGTTTGTGGCACAGGTCTTGTCAAAAGTGCGGGAGCAATTTAAAAACTGCTACTGCTATCATTACATGGATGATATCTTGTTGGCATCTGATAACAAACAACAGTTATCAGCTCTTAAACAACGTGCTGTGACAAATTTGAAAGCTTTTGGTCTGATCATTGCCCCAGAGAAAGTGCAGGAACACATGCCTTGGAAATATCTAGGTATGTTGGTGACTAACACTCAAGTTCTGCCTCAACCTGTAGACATTGATGTTAAAACTGCTACTGATGTACAGAAATTGGTTGGTTTAATACGTTTGATTCGATCATATTTAGGCATAAATAATCATCAGATGCAGCCATTGTTTGATTTGCTCTCAGGCATCACTTCCTCTACTGATGAGAGGCAATTGACCCCAGCAGCAAAAAAGATCCTAGAAGAAATTGAATTAGCCTAGGCACACAAATTTGTTAACAGAATAGATACCTCTGTTGGTGTTCAATTGTTTATTTTGAAGGACCATGAAATATCATGTAGGATACTGTGTCAATGGAGTGAAAATTGGGAAGATCAACTGCATATTCTGGAATGGATATTTTTATCTTTCAGATCTTGGAAAACAGCTCCAGGACTTTATGAGTTTTTTGCAGATATTATCATCAAAATCCGCAGGCGTTGTCATGAGATTTTGGGACATGACCCTGTGACCATTGTGATACCTGTACAACAGTGGTATTTTGAATAGCACTTTCAAAATAATCATGAGTTGCAATCTGACTTATCTTGTTTTATAGGCCGAATAAAATACCATTTGCCTTCTCATACTGTTCTAAAACTGGCCAAAGAGATTCCTTTTGAAGGGAAACAAATTTGTTCTCCTGTTCCAGTGGAAGGTATAAGAGTCTTTACAGATGGATCTGGGAAAATTGGAAAAGCAGCTGTGGCTTGGAGAAAGGATGATCACTGGGAATATGAGACAATGATTCAGCAGGGATCTCCTCAATTGGTTGAACTTTGTGCCGTTCTTTTTGCTTTTACTTTATTTCCTTATTCTGTAAATATAGTTACTGATTCCATTTATGTTGCCAATTTGGTTGAGCATTTAGATCAAGCAGTGTTGTATAATATTCAAGAGAAACCATTGTTTATCATGTTAGTGAAGTTATGGACAGTTATTGGTGCTTGAAAACATTCTTACTTCATCATGCATATTTGTAGCTATACATCATTACCTGGATTTTTTGTTGAAGGCAATGCTGTCATGGTTTAACCCTGGCACAATGCCAGTGCCCCCATGAGAATATCCTCTCCCTGGTGTCTGCTGTGAGATGTGACCAGGAATAAGCAAAGCAGGCTCCTACTTAGAAATAAAGAAAACTTTATTGACTAAACAACAAGGAAAAAAAAAGAAACACACAAGGAAAATGAAAACTTCACAAACACATCTCCTCCTCCTCCTCACCAAATTCCCAATACAATACATTCCCCCAAATCACCAACTCTCGGTCCAGCACCACCCTTTAGAATACTCAATCTTTACTTCATCAAGAGGAGTGAGGAGTCTCTCTTGTGCCATAGGCTTCCCCCGGAAACACCATTGAGACCTCTTGTGTTTCCATGTCACTTGTGGCACCGCCCAGAGATCATTTGCCATCATGACATCTTCCTTCCATGCCCAGTGCTCTCACCACTGCGCATGGACCAGAGCTGCTTCTAGGGTTGTCTTTCAAGGATGCCTTGTCGCATTCCAAAAAAGGGCACAGTCTCGCCTTCAGAACACCTGTCCCCACCACATTTTTTGCACCCCCTGGGGCCGAGGGGTACCCACACTGAACCCTCCTGGTTCTGAGGCACTGCCTCCCCCTGGCATTCAGTGTCCGCATCACAAGGAAACATGGTTCTGTCCATGGCTACAAAAAGAGTCCAGCAAAAGAGCCACTCCACCATCTCCTCCACCCAAGGTTCTCCTCACATCTCTCCCTTGCTCATACCTTCAACCCTTGCTCAGTTCCTTCTTCATCCTTCACTCCATCTCCCCTCCAGGAAAGGTCAATACTCTGCAAAGTTTTCATTGTCCATAAAGGGTTAAAAGCTCCTGCAAGCAGCCGGACTCCTCTTCCTGCTGCACTGCACCCCACCCCCCCCTTTGCCGCAGGCCGAGCTGTGCCAGCAGCACATGATATCAAATTTCGAGATAACAGTCCAGTCCCAGGCACCGGCCCTCTCTCTCTCTCTCCGTCTCCCGAGGTGGGGGGGAGGGGGGGGGGGGCCTGCCTGGTGTCTGTCTTCCACCCTTCCACCCTCGAGGGGCCTAGGCCTACCTCTCCCGGGCCGCATGGCCTCCCCTCCCCCACCCAGCAGTGGACAGCTGGGCAGGGGAGGACTGACCTGCTTCCCTCGCTGGAAATCCAAAAAGAGCCTCCCAGGGAAGTAGCTCTGCTTTTAACCCCTGTGTGTTCTCAGAGGCGTATCCAAATCCCAGTGGTCAATCCAGGTGCCAATACCAAAATCTGAGCACCCATTGGTTTGACTACAACCTCCCAGAAAACCTGTTTCCTGTCAATGTCAAACCACCACAAATGCCTATGTAGATTCTCTAGTTGCTGCTGCTGCAATCAAAACTGTACCTAATGTGTTGCAGCAGGCAATTTTATCTTATTAAATTTTTCATCACAGTGCTCAAGCTTTACAGCAGCAATTTAAATTGTCTCCTGGTGAAGCGAAATCAATTCTTTCTTCTTGTCCTGACTGCCACACGACTCATGTCACTCAATATTATGGTACCAACCCTAGGGTACTTTCCACTTAAAAGGAATGGCAAACTGATGTTACTAAAATGCCAGAATTTGGTCACTTTAAGTATGTTCATCTCACAGTTGATACCTTTTCTCATGCAATGGTTGCTTCAGCATTCACAGGAGAAAAAACTCGTGATGCTATTCATCATTTTTATCACGCCTTTTCTATCCTATGTGCGCCATGTCACGTAAAAACGGATAATGGCCCAGCATATGCTTCGCAGAAAATGCAAGCATTCTTTCATGGTTGAGCATTCAGCAGGCATTCCACGTGTCCCCTCGGGCCAAGCAATCATTTAAAGGGCTCATGGTCTTCTTAAACATCAGGTTCAAAAACAAAAAGGGAGAATGCAACAGGAGTTACCTCAAGTGAGATTAGATAAAGCTGTTTATGTGTTAAACTTTTTGCGTCTTCTACCTGACTCACAGTTATCTCCACTCTTTTACCATTTTTCCTCTTTGAATTCTAAGCAACCAGATTTCCGTAGACATGTCAAGGTATGGGCCAAGAATTTAATTACTGGTATGTGGTCTGGTCCAGTGGAACTAATAACCTGGGGGAGGGGTTATGCCTGTGTTTTGACAGATAATGGTCCTCGATGGGTTCCTGCTTGCTGTGTTAAACCTTACTTGGAGCGCACAGGAAGGGACAGGATGGATTGTTCCGCAGCTGAAGCAGAATGTGTGGATGACACTGGCTAAGACCATATATCAGGACATGTATTTAATCAATTTTAAGGATAAAGTAGTTAAGAAATTTAAAAGCACTTACAGATGGACAAAGGACAGGAATGATTGTATTAAGAATGGGAATGTTAATTTTTTTGATGGTTGTGATTGTTGTTTTGTGCTTCCCCTGTCTGCTTGGGGGCAAAGAGCCCCTCAAAAATCCATTGCAGCTGTATTTACAGTTCAAAAACAAAAAGGGGGAATTGTGGAAGGGGCTAACAGCAGGCCTGTTAGCTAAAGGAGCGAGAAGAAGCTGAGAAGCAAGAAGAAGCTGATAAGGAGCTCTCTACAAGGCTGTAACCAAGGAGACCAAGAGAAGTGAGGAACTGAAGAAAGATGAGAACTTTGCAGCTGGATGAAGTATTTTTAGAAAGTTAGTTGAAGTCACTGTAACTTTTCACCAACAGTGTTATATTGATTTATTGTGGCCAATAGTTAGGGTAGAAGAAGTAAAAATAATTAGGAAGTGTATAAAAGGTCAGCCATGTTCAATAATAAAGAGTTGCCATCTGAGACTGCTTGTGGTCTCTGCTTTGTGTTCTGACTGCCTCAACAGCGACATAGGCATAACACCCCTATCTTGGCAGTATGAAAGAGAGATGGTAGTTACAGGCTAGTACAAGATCTGAGAGCCGTGAACAGGCGGACTAAAACACTATTCCTTACGGTCTCGAATCCTTACACCCTGTTAAATAATGTTTCTCCTGAGGATACCTGGTATAGTGTGATAGATTTGAAAGATGCTTTCTGGACCTGCCCCTTAGCTAAAGATAGTGGGGAGTATTTTGTCTTCCAATGGGAAGACCCAGACACCAACAGAAAGCAGCAGTTCAAATGGACATCTTTGCCTCAGGGGTTTGTAGACTCACCAAACCTGTTTGGTCAGGCACTTGAACAATTACTAAGTCAATTTGTGCCTGTAGAAGGAACAAAATTATTACAATATGTAGATGACTTATTGGTAGCTGGCCCAAGAGAGGAAGATGTAAGGGCAAGCACCATAGCATTACTGAATTTTTTAGGGGATAAAGGATTAAAGGTTTTGAAGTCAAAACTATAATTTACTGAGCCCAAAGTTAAATATCTGGAATATTGGCTAACAAAAGGAAAGAAGAAGTTGGATCCTGAAAGGGTAGCAGGGATCATTGCTCTACCTTCCCCACAGACAAAAAGAGAGATAAATAAGATAGCTACTGGGACTTCTAGGATATTGCAGACAGTGGATCCAAGGATATAGTGAAAAGGTAAAATTTCTGTATGAGAAACTCACCACGGATAGGCTAAAATGGACAGAACAAGATGAGGAAAGATTCAAAGAATGGAAGGAAACATTTATGGCGGCTCCAGTACTGAGCCTTCCCGATGTAAAAAGGCCATTTCAGTTATTCATGGTTGTTAGTAGTCATACTGCTCATGGAGTATTAACACAGGATTGGGCAGGGGCCAAGAAACCAGTGGGATATGTATCAAAGCTTTTGGATCCTGTAAGCAGGGGGTGGCCCACTTGTTTACAAGCAGTTGTGGCAGTGGCATTACTAGTAGAAGAAGCCAAGAAAGTAACCTTTGGGGCTTCGTTGGTAGTTTATACTCCTCATAACATAAGAAGTATACTACAACAGAAGGCAGACAAATGGCTTACAGATGCTAGGCTTTTGAAGTATGAAGCCATATTAATCCATCCACATGATTTAGAATTACGAACAACTACTGCACAAAATCCAGCTCAATTTTTGTTAGGAGAAGCCTCAGGGGAATCCATTCATGATTGTGCAGAAGTGGTGGAACTACAAAGATAAGACCCCATTTAGAGGAAGAGGAATTAGAAGAGGGAGAGAGATGGTTCGTAGATGGGTCAGTGAGAGTTATATAAGGAAAAAGAAAATCGGGATATGCAATTGTGGATGGTAAGTCAGGAGAAGTAATAGAATCAGGACCCCTGAGCGCTGGGTGGTCAGCTCAGGCATGTGAACTGTACCCAGTATTGAGAGCCCTAAAGATATTAAAAGGAAAGAAAGGGACAATTTTTACAGATTCAAAATATGAATTTGGGGTAGTTGACACTTTTGGAAAAATTTGGGAGGAAAGAGGGCTAATTAATACTTGAGGATGAGGGCTGGTACATGGGGAAATAATAAAACAGATATTAGAAGCTGTCAGGGAGCCAGAAACAATTTCAATCGTACACGTGAAAGGACATCAAGCAGGTATACAGTTTGGAACTTGAGGAAATAATTTGGCAGATAAGGAAACTAAGAACACAGCTTTACTGAAGGTAAGTACCCCGGAAGTCGAGGAAAGTGAGGCCCAAGAATATCCCCCAAATCCTTCCCAGAAAGAAATTGAAGGATATGAGAAAATAGGGGGAAAACTAGAAGAAGGTAAATGGAGATTACCAGACGGGAGAGAACTGCTGTCTAAGGACTATACCAGGAAAATCTTGAGGAGGTTACATCAACAGACACATTGGGGGGGCCAGGCCCTTGCAGAACAATTTCTGAGATTCTTCGAATGTAAAGAGATCTATGAATTGGCTAAACAGGAGGTGCAAGGATGCATGATCTGCCAGAAGGTTAATCTGGCCAGGGCACGACAGGCAATATTGGGAAGTCGCCCAATAGCGTACTGTCCCTTTGAAAGAATCCAGGTAGATTTTACTGAATTGCCCAAAGTTGGGAGGTATAAATTTCTACTGGTAATAGTCGATAAATTGACCCATTGGGTGGAGGCCTATCCAAGCTCTAGGGCTACAGCTCAGACAGTGTCAAAATTTATACTAGAAGAAACTGTACCCTGATATGGAATAGTAAATTATGTAGATTCAGATCAAGGGACATACTTCACCTCAAAGATCATTAAGCAACTAGCAGAGGCCTTAGGAATCCAGTGGGAATACCATACCCTGTGGCATCCCCAAAGCTCAGGACAGATTGAAAGAATGAATCAGACATGAAAGGTCCAATTATCAAAGCTAATGTTAGAAACCAAGATGTCCTGGCTAAAATGCCCCCCCCCTCAGCTTTACTAACCATCAGGACCATGCCTCACTCTGAGACAGGGCTGTCACCTTTTGAGATGCTGTATGGAATGCCTTACGAACATGGGATGCCAGTGGGACACCCTAGGTTAAAGGATGGTCAAATACAACCCTACCTAATAGCAATAAATAAAAATCTACAAGAATTACGAAAGCAGGGGATAGTGACACAGAGCACCCCTTTGGGGTTCGCTACACATAAAATACAACTGGGAGATAAAGTACTTATAAAAGCTTGGAGGGAGGTCCTGCTCTCCCCTCACTGGGAAGGCCCTTTTCTTGTCCTTTTGGCTACAGACACAACTATTCAAACAGCAGAGAAAGGCTGGACAGGCATCTTGAGTAAAAAAGGTTGAACACCGGGAAGAGACACCTGAGTGGAAAGTTACCTCTCCCCCTGGAGACTTAAAGATAAAAGTAAATGACCGAGAGGGATCAGATAAGTTGTACAGTGACTGGTTGCGAATGTTATTCGTTTGTTCATTTTAAATGTGAATATTGTCATGAGGCTTGGGTCACGCATTGTAAGAGGGAATATAGACCTAAGGGTTTGTGCACAAGGTGTCTCGAAGACAAACAAAATCTGACTAGTCATATGTTAGGACTCGCTACTAATTTGGGTATGATAGAATTGGTCTCCTCGGAGTGGTATCTCTTGTATAAAAACGGGGTAAGGGGAAAATTGGACTCTAAGACACAAATCATAGCAGTCGAGTGCCTAAGGTTGAATAAGGTACCTTGCAGACCAGATGCAGTCAAGTTATCGAGGTGGGGCACCTTTAAGAGGCAGTATGTGGCTCGATCCGGGTATGAAACCCCGGAAGAATACTCTTGCTGTCAAGAAGATGGTTTACCTTGCCGCTGGTGGCAACCCAGTGGGAGTAGGCAAGGGCAGAGGAGTACACCTATGGGGAATCCTGATGGGCCTGAGCCTAGTCATGTGCAGGACAACTAGTCTGCACCCTGAAAATCCACTCCATATGGAAAGGCAGAGTCCTGTTAATGAGTGCGGGAGGGACAAGGAGAAAGGGGAATTTCAGCATACCCAGCCCCTGAAGACTGCCGCGGTGATGGGAAAAGCGGGTACTGTACCTTAAACATCACTCGATATAGAATATGTGAATTTGATGGAAAAACAGTGTGTTTTAACCAAAAAGTGAGATCTAAGGACCCGCAGTCAGAAGCACCCATACGTAGAATGTATAAGAGGGATGCGGGGGGAATACCTGTGTCCTGGTTTAGGGCAAATTTGTTAAAGAATCTGCAAAGGAGGGCCCCTCCAGAAAGCAAACCCACACGGCCCCTCCCCCCAACTGGTTTGGGAAGAATTCCTCGGAGAGAAGTGGAAAGAACCTGTTTATTTGACAGGCACAGCACCCCCCAGCACACAAAATGAACAATACTAGATGACACCGCTCTGAGAAAGATGGCAAAATTAGAAAGTCTCTTTCGAGGGTGGTTGCTCTGGTCTCAGTCCCTCCGGTGCTGGGCAGCTGCTGCAGCCAAACGGTGCAAACCCTCAGTGTTCCCAGGTCCCAGTCCAGAGCAGGTTCGAGATGGTCACAGAAACAGGAGAGGAGAAACAGTCCAGGAAGGAATTTGGACTGTTTAGCTAAAATAGCTAATAAGCAGAAGCAAAAGCAAGAGCAGAGAGACAGCAAGCAAAGCAGAAAAGCCAAAAGCAAAAAGCAAAGAGCGAAAACGGCCCTATGTACTGCCCGTCTCTGTGTCCCTGATAAGAGAAACCCAAACAAAACTTTCACTCCTCAGAGACAGTCTTAAAGGCAGAGAACAGATGAATGGGGATACAAGCATCATAACATCACCCCAGGACATTCCACCCCTTATCCCCATATCATCAACATGCTACCACACATCATGCATTATTCATACAAAATTTCCATCTGTTCCCCCAAAATTTACAAGCAATACCCATCAATACCCATCATGCCTTCACCACATCCCCACACTGGACCACTGAATCCAGACCCTATATTACAGAGCTGCAGGATTCCCCCTTTTCACTTCAGTCACTTAAAGCTCCATCTATCACACTCCATCGACATTTACACATTTCCTTCTATCTCATGTCTGTATGGTTTAATGTACAGACAATGGCAGTAACATCCAATGAACAGTGATATTGCATATCATTCTTACCCCACAATCAGATCTCCCTGAGGTACACATCATGTTGTTCCATCTCTTTGCATTATCCACCACGTGCAACCTGGTCCCTGAGCAAAGACAACCCCACGAATGGGTTTATCTGTACTCGCGGCAGAATTGATCCACACAGTCTTCCCTAACAAACCTCTGACATGTACCACTGGGACTTTGTCTCCTTCTATTACATTCAGGGACTCGGACTGGGCAGGACCTGCTCAGTTGGTGGAACCTTGGGTGTTGACTAACCAGGTGGCCTTTGCTTAATGCTGCTCCCAATTTTTGAAAGATCCCCGACTCAAAGCTTTCAACTGGGTTTTTAGTAGTCCATTGTACCTCTCCACTTTTCCTGCAGCTGGTGCATGGTAGGGGATATGGTACACCCACTCAATGCCATGTTCCCTAGCCCAGGTGTTGATAAGGCTGTTCTTGAAATGAGTCCCGTTGTCTGACTCGATCCTCTCAGGGGTGCCATGTCTCCACATAACTAGCTTTTCAAGGCCCAGGATGGTGTTAGAGGCAGTAGCATGAGACACAGGGTAGGTTTCCAACCATCCAGTGGTGGCTTCCACCATGGCCAGCACGTAGCGCTTGCCCTGGCATGTCTGGGGCAGTGTGATGTAGTCAATCTGCCAGGCCTCCCCATACTTGTACTTGGACCACCACCCACCGTACCACAGGGGCTTCACTCGCTTGGCCTGCTTGATGGCAGCACACGTCTCACAGTCATGGATAACCTGAGAAATACTGTCCATGGTTAGATCCACCCCTCAGTCTTCTGCCCACTGATAGGTGGCATCTCTACCCTGATGGCCTGAGGCATCATGGGCCCCATAGAGCTAGGAATAACTCTCCCTTATGTTCCCAATCTAGGTCTATTTTGGACACCCCTATCTTTGCAGCTTGGTCTACCTGCTCATTGTTTTGGTGCTCCTCATTGGCTCTACTCTTGGGTACATGGGCATCTACATGGCGGACTTTCACAGGTAGCCTCCCTACCCTGGTAGCAATGTCTTTCCACTCATCAGCAGCCCAAATTGGTTTCCCAGTGTGGGGCTCCATACGGCTGCTTTCCACTTCGGGTTCATCCCTACGATGCGACAGGAACCGTCAGTGAAAAGAGCATAGCCTGTTTCCTCTGGTGGCAGTTGGTTATAGGGAGGAGCCTCTTCAGCACATGTCACTGGTTCTTGTTCCTCTTCATCTGTGACACCAAAATTCTCACCTTCGGGCCAATTTGTAATTACCTCCAAAATCCCAGGGCGATTCAGTTTACCTATACGGGCGCGCTGAGTGATAAGAGCAATCCACTTGCTCCATGTAGCACTGGTGGCATGGTGAGTGGAAGGAACCTTGCCTTTGAACATCCACCCCAGCACTGGTAGTCGGGGTGCCAGGAGGACTTGGGCTTCAATGCCTATTACCTCTGAGGCAGCCTGGGCTCCTTCATAGGCAGCCAAGATTTCCTTCTCTGTTGGAGTGTAGTTGGCTTCAGACCCTCTGTAGCTTCGACTCCAAAATCCCAGTGGTCGACCCTGAGTCTCCCCAGGCACCTTCTGCCAAAGGCTCCAGGACAAGCCATGGTTCCCGGCTGCAGAGTATAGCATGTTCTTTACCTCTGGTCCTGTCCTGACTGGGCCAAGGGCTACTGCATGAGCAATCTCCTGCTTGATCTGGACAAAGGCTTGTTGCTGCTCAGGGCCCCACTGGAAATTGTTCTTCTTGTGGGTGACCAGGTAAAGAGGGCTCACGATCTGACTGTACTCAGGAATATGCATCCTCCAAAATCCTATTGCACCCAGGAAAGCTCGCGTCTCTTTCTTATTGGTGGGTGGAGACATTGCTGTGATCTTGTTGATGACATCTGTAGGAATCTGACGCCATCCATCTTGCCACTTCACTCCCAGGAATTGAATCTCACAATCTGGTCCCTTTACTTTGCTTTTTTAATGGTGAAACCAGCTCCCAGGAGGATCTGGATGATTTCCCTCCCTTTCTCAAACACTTCCGCAGCTGTGTTCCCCCACACAATGATGTCATCGATGTACTGCAGATGTTCTGGAGCCTCACCCCTTTCTAGTGCAGTCTGGATCAGTCCATGGCAGATGGTGGGGCTGTGCTTCCACCCCTGGGGCAGTCGGTTCCAGGTATACTGCACTCCCCTCCATGTGAAAGCAAACTGAGGCCTGCATTCTGCTGCCAGAGGAATGGAGAAAAATGCATTGGCAATGTCTATAGGGGCATACCACTTTGCTGCCTTGGACTCAAACTCATACTGGAGCTCTAATATGTCTGGCACAGCAACACTCAGTGGTGGAGTCACTTCATTCCATGCACGGTAGTCCACACTCAATCTCCATTCTCCTTCAGATTTTCACACAGGCCAAATAGGACTGTTGAAGGGTGAGTGGGTCTTGCTGACCACCCCTTGGCTCTCCAGCTCTCGGACCATCTTATGGATGGGGATCACAGCATCTCGAGTGGTTCTATACTGTCGTCGATGCACTATGGAAGTCGCAATTGGCACTCGTTGCTCTTCTCCCATCAGGCATCCTACTGCAGATGGATTCTCAGACAACCAAGGCAAGGTGTTCAATTGCTGGATGCTGTCTGTCTCTACAGCAGCTATTCCAAATGCCCATCTGAGTCCTTTTGGGTCTTTGAAGTACCCACTTCGAAGGTAGTCTATGCCTAAAATACATGGGGCCTCTGGGCCAGTCAAGATAGGATGCTTCTTCCACTTATTTCCCATTAGGCTCACATCAACTTCCACCAAAGTGAAATCCTGGGATCCCCCTGTCACACCAGCAATAGAAACAGACTCTGTCCCCACATGTCTTGATGGGATTAATGTGCATTGTGCACTAGTATCGACCAAAGCTTTGTACTCTTGTGGTTCCGATGTGCCAGGCCAACGAATCCACACAGACCAGAAAACACGATTTTCCCTGGCCTCTACCTGGCTAGAGGCAGGGCCCCTCTAAGCCTGGTTATCCTTCTTTCCCTGGGCGTATGTTTTGGATGTTCCTTCAAGGGGATCAGACATGTCATCATCATCATACCTGGCCATTCGGCTACGGGCAATTGGTGCTGCTTTCCTCCTGGTGGCTTCCTTCAATTCACGCACCCATCGTGCCAGAACAGCAGTAGGTTTCCTATCCCACCTTCTCATGTTTTCCCCACAATCGCGCAGGTAGAACCACAGCTCAGCTCGTGGGGTGTACCTTCTCTCACCATCAGGGAAACATCTGCCTTGGATACCAGAACCTCGGATCTGTACTGCTGAAATTTGGAGAAGGTCTTCTTTAATCTCCTCTCTAAGCTTCTTATGATTCTCCTCTCTCTTATCCTCTAAATTCTGCAGACGTGTTTCTACCGCTGCGATTCTGGCATGTGTCGGGCCATGTACAGCATCTGCATATGCTTGGAACTTCCTTGCCATGTCAAGCACAGTCTCATCCCTCTCATCCCTCTTCATGATGGCTAAGGCAGAAGCATATTCATGTGGCCCAAGTCGTACAAGTTTTCGCCACATCACAGACGTGCATGGTACTAAGTCTGGGTTCCTAGTTGTTACATCATCTGAGAAGATAATCTCTGCCACTGCCATTTGTCTCAGGCGTTGGATCCCTTGCGCTATTGTCTTCCACTGAGTTTGCTGCATATAGAGATCGTCTGCTCACAGGTATCTTTCTGCTACGCTTTTTAGGACCCGTTCCCAGAGGCTGTGAGAGTTAGCCCCCCTCATCATTCCTTGGTCTATGACAGGATCCTGTGACAGGGATCCCAAATGCCTGGCTTCAGTGCCATCCAGAATTGTAGCCTCGCCTGCAGCATCCCAGAGATGGACCAGCCAACTAATTATGGATTCATCAGACCTTCGAGTGTAATCCTTCCGTAGGCCACAAAGGTCTTTCAGGGAAAAGGACTCAATATTTGCATCTGATCTTGCACCTGCTGCTTTGACTCCTGATTTTATGTCAGGAGGCATTGAGGTTCCTTCTCCATCATCATCATCATCATCATCATCATCATCATCATCATCATCATCATCATTCACTGGTCGATTGGTCTTGTCCGTGCATTTCCCACTTCTAGTGCTGGTAGCAACAGAATCACAGAATCACAGAATTTTCAAGACTGGAAGAGACCTATAAGATCATCTAGTCCAGCCGATGTTCTAACTGTTCAACTAGATCATGGCAGCAAGTGCCACATCCAGTCTTTTTTTGAATTCTTCAAGGGATGATGCCTCCACCACCTCACTGGGTAAATGATTCCAGTTTCTGACCACTCTTTCTGTGAAGTATTTCCTTCTTACTTCTAACTTACATCTAGCTTGACGCAACTTGAGACTGTGTCCTCTTGTTCTATCCGTTGTCGCCCGGAGAAAGAGGCCGACCCCCAGCTCACTACAGCCACCCTTCAGGAAGTTGTAGAGAGTGATGAGGTCACCCCTTAGTCTCCTTTTCTCCAGGCTGAACAACCCCAGCTCCCTCAGTCGCTCTTCATATGGCTTGTGTTCCAAGCCCCTTATTAGTTTCGTTGCTCTCCTCTGGACACGCTCAAGTAACTCGACGTCCCTCCTAAAGTGAGGGGCCCAGAACTGGATGCAATACTCCAAGTGAGGCCTCACCAGTGCCGAGTACAGGGGAAGAATGACCTCTCTGTTCCTGCTGGCCACTCCATTTCTGATACTGGCCAGGATGGCATTGGCCTTCTTGGCTACCTGGGCACACTGCTGGCTCATATTCAATCGACTGTCAACCAGCACCCCCAGGTCCCTTTCCACCTGGGCACTATCCAGCCACTCCATCCCCAGCTTGTATCGGTACAGGGGATTATTATGGCCGAAGTGCAATACTCGGCACTTGGACTTATTGAAGCTCATCCCATTTGATTCTGTCCATATGTCCAGCCGTTCCAAGTCTCTCTGAAGAGCCCTACACCCCTCTAGTTGATCTACACTCATTCCCAATTTGGTATCATCAGCGAAACTACTAATAAAAGACTCTAAGCCCTCATCCATATCGTCAATAAAAATATTGAACAAAGCTGGTCCCAACACAGACCCCTGAGGGACACCACTGGTGACTGGTCGCCAGCCAGATGTGACACCATTCACCAGCACTCTCTGGGCCCGGCCATCCAGCCAGTTCTGAACCCAGCAAAGGGTATTCCTATCCAGACCACGGCCAGCTAGCTTGTGTAGGAGTATGCTATGGGATACAGTGTCGAAGGCCTTGCTGAAATCCAGAAAAACAACATCTACAGCCTTCCCTGCATCCACTAGCCGGGTTACCTGGTCATAAAAAGTGATCAGGTTAGTTAGACATGATCTACCCCTCCTAAATCCGTGCTGGCTGGGTCTGATACCCTGGCCATCCTGCAAATTTTGCATGATGGCACGTAATATGAACTGTTCCATTATTTTGCCAGGTATAGATGTCAGACTGACTGGTCTATAATTGCCAGGATCATCCTTTGTGCCCTTTTTGTGAATGGGTATCACATTGGCCAGCTTCCAGTCATCCGGAACCTCACCAGTAATCCATGACTGTTGGTAAATGATAGAGAGTGGCTTTGCAATCTCATTTGCCAGCTCTCTCATCACCCTGGGGTGGATCCCGTCTGGTCCCATAGATTTGTGAATGTCCAAGCATTTCAATAGTTCTATAACTGCCTCTTCCTGGATAATGTGGGGACCATTCTGTTCCCTAAAACCATCTACCAGTCCAGACAGACGGGAGTCTTGAGGGCAAGTCATCTTCTCTTTAAAAACCGAGGTAAAATAGGCATTAAACACTTCTGCCTTCTCCTCGTCTGTAAATACTAAATTCCCACCTGTGTCCATTAAGGAACAAAGGCTGGGTTTACAGCCATGGGTTTAGATGCTGGCTTCGAGCCTGGAGTGTTGGCTGCAGCCTGAGTCACCGGGATAGTTGCTGATTTATCTCCCTGCCCCCCTGCCTCTGTCTGCTGCCCGACAGTATCTAGCAGTGTGCGATAAGCATATGCCAGGGCCCAGCTCACTGCAATGACCTTCCTCTCCTTAGGCTCATCCTGGTACTTCTCTTTCAGATATTTCCCCACCTCAGCTGGGTTCTGAATTTGTTCATGGGGAAAATCCCAGACTATAGGGTCAGAGAATTCCTTCAGGATTTGGCCCATATCCTCCCATTTTCCACACCACTTAGGATTTTCCACACCGGGGTTTACTCCTGAGTCAGGGGTCTCATCAGCCTGTCTAGAAATCTCAGCCCTCATTCTAGAGAAGAAGCAGGCTGTATAGAGGAAGGTTACCAGATTGAATACCAGAAAGATGGTTTCTTTAACATTGAGGGGAAACTGAACATCCTTCACTAGTGATGCAACTGATTCATAGGAGAAGAAGGAAAGCAGAGGCTGGAAAACCTCATTCCCTCCTGCTCCTCCTCCAACAAACTGGATGCATAACCACAGCCATGAACCATTCATACCTGGAGCAGACCCTAGCATGTTTATAAACTTCTTGCACATCGTTGCCACCAAGCCCATCAGGATAGCTATTCTGGTCACTTCCCCTCTGATGTAAAAACTACGTATTAGGGACAATACTAAAGCTATTTCTGGATAAGAAAATAAACCTAGGGATCATAGAGGTATTAAAATCTCAAAAACCCCTAGGGACCAGAAATGCATGCAAACCTTCACCCCAATAGACATTATGTATTCAAAAAGCATGGCTATTAGCTGATTTAAACGAACACAGAGTAATAGCAACCAAAATGAAGTCAAAACAGGGTTTTTCCACTCTCTCGAGCCCCCAGGATGGGCGCCAATATTTTGTCCTGGTTTAGGGCAAATTTGTTAAAGAATCTGCAAAGGAGGGCCCCTCCAGAAAGCAAACCCACACGGCCCCTCCCCCCAACTGGTTCGGGAAGAATTCCTCAGAGAGGAGTGGAAAGAACCTGTTGATTTGACAGGCACAGCACCCCTCAGGACACAAAATGAACAATATCAGATGACACCGCTCTGAGAAAGATGGCAAAATCAGAAAGTCTCTTTCGAGGGTGGTTGCTCTGCTCTCAGTCCCTCCGTCGCTGGGCAGCTGCTGCAGCCAAACGGTGCAAACCCTCGTGTACCTTTAGCACTTGTGGTTTCCTTTATTATGAACATGAACAGCTCCAGTGGAGGCTTGTCCTGTAGCAGAGCAGGAGATCATAATGAGCAGGGCAAATTTCTAGTGCCAGGGGAAAGGTAGGAGAGTGTCAAGACTCATGTGAAGCTGGCAGCATGCTCTTGAGCAGCTGACTCAGCATGAGCGGGGCCAGCAAGGACAGGGACTGCCTCCACTCTCATGAGGGGCCCCTAGGGAGTGCAGTGAACAGTGTGGCACATCAGTTGGCGCAGGCAGGGTGAGCAGGAAGGTACTGAGGTGCTGCAGCTCAAGCAGCTCAGTTGGTGGTCATCACCCTTGTCAAGAAAAGTCAGGAATGGTGTCCACTTGGACAAAAGCAGAATATCTTCTTCAGCCCCAAACCAATTCCTCAATTTCCTTATCAGCTTTTAAATGGGATTTAATACTGTGGCAGTGATACCCTTAATGTGACAACACTCCTGGCACCAGGGGACATAAACAGGGTGGGAAGGTGTGCTTGTCTGGACATGGCCAGTGCAGCATTCATCTGGGGTGAAATATTTCTCCTGAGAAATAAAATGCAATATAGGATACTGCTATAGCTTCCATTTTTCCTAATCTGAGTTGCTAATCATCAGGAAGGAACATGGGAAAATAGAAAGACCAATTCTAGTGAGAGGGAAGATAAGTATTTTTTTCTTTAAAGCAGACAGGAGAGTGCTTTGGGGCAGTAGCACCATTTTTCAAAAAGTGGCCAGCCAGTTCCTTGATTTAAGCACACTTGTGCTCTAAAGGAGACCCTGCTGGTATTTTATTTTCAGCACTGATCCCTTGACAGATCCCAGCTCTTGCTCTTTTAATTTATCTTTAGCTGATAAATGCATCTTTTGCAGGAAACACCAGGAAAAGCTGCACTTTGTGTTTGCTTTGTCATCAATTCTAACATGTGTTGGAAAGTCAGCTCTGGCCCATCTCTCCCTGTGATAAAAGAGCAATATTTTGTTACAGCTCTCCCAGTGAGAAGCTGCTGGGACCAGGCTGGAGAAGAGGGAGAAGGATATATGCATCTCATTCAGTCTGTTTTCTGGTGCCGTTACTTAGCAGTGATCCTGTTCCCATCATTCCTGTTCACTGAGACCACCAATTTATTCTATCCTGGTCTGCAGTCATTGATGTCTTCCTCTGGGGAAGGATGGGATGTTTTATTTCTTTCATCCTGTACTGTTTTAACTGAAGTTTTGATGGAAGCAGAACAGCCTCCTGAATATGCTGCAGAGATGATCACTGAACTATAATGGATATCAGCCTGCCAAAAGATTAATGGCTGATCCTGCCAACATGTTTGGAATAAATTTCCAAACAGCCCCAAAGAGCAAGTTGCTCCAGTTAGAGCACAGTGGGAGTCCTGGGGAACTTCATAGAATCCTAGAATGGTTTGGGTTAGAAGAGAGCTCAAAGACTATCTTGTTCCAACTCCCCTGCTGTGGGCAGGGACACCTTCCACATGACCAGGTTACTCAGAGCACCATCCAACCTGGCCTTGAACACTGCCAGGGATGAGGCATCCACAAATCCTCTGAGCAACCTGTTCCAGTATTGTGGCAGCAAGCCCCCTGAGTGGGGAATGATGAGCATTGACTCCATGATTGCAGAAGGCTGATCAATGCTTTATTGTTACTATACTATACTACATGCTACTATTAAGAAAAACCCATCGCCCTTGCCAGACAGTCACAACACAGCTTTGACCTAATTGGTCAATCAATCAAAACACCATCACCAGAGTCCAATTAGGAAATCCCTCTTTGGTAAACAATTTCCATAACACATTCCACATATGCACAACATCAGATGCAGCAAATAAAGATAAGAATTGTTTTAATTCTTTCTCTGAGCTTTTTCACAGCCTTCCCCAGGAAAATCCTGGGAAAATCTGTGTCTCTCTCTGTTCAGAGGATATGTGATTACCACATTCCAATGCCTCAGTACTCTCACAGTAAAGAATTTCTTCCTTATATCTAATCTAAACCTACCCTCCTTCAGTATAAAGCCATTTTCCCTTTTCCTATTACTACATGCCCTTGTGAAAAGTCATTCTCCAACTCTGTTGTAGTCCATTTAGGCACTGGAAGGTGCTCTAAGGTCTCTCTGGAGCCTTCTCTTTTTTCAGACTGAACAATCCCAACTGTCTCAGCCTGTCGCCATAGGAGAGACTAAGAGAAAGCCGAGGACACACCCATGAAACGGACTCAACTACAAAAGGACTCTCTCTGAATTTGCCATCTCTTCAAAACAATGAGAGGTTCCATTGTTTAATATTACTAATTTTCTCATGTTTGTGAATACTTTGCTTGTTAAATAAAGTTTTTTCCACTTTTCTCCAAGGAGATTATTCACCTGAACCGGTTGGGGGAGGGGCCACTGAAATCTGCTTTTTAGAGTAGACCACTTCAGAAGTTCCCTCCCAAAATTTGCCCTAAACCAGAACACAGAGGAATCTTGCCTCCAGTGCCTGGAGTACCTACTCCCCCTCCTTTTCCACTGACCTTGTTGCTTCCATGTTGTTTCTCTCACATGTTCTCACTTCCTTCTCATCTCTGACTAGAAGAAAAACTGTGTGCACTTTGTTTTGTTTTTCATCTTAAATATGCTATCACAGAGATGGTACCAACCTCTCTAATTAGCCCAGTTTTAGCCAGCAGCATGTCCATCTTCAGATCCATCAGGGATTGGCTCTGCTGGACATGGTGGAAGCTTCCAGCAGCTTCTCACAGAAGCCACCTCTGGGCTCCTCCCTCTACCAAAAACTAGACTGTGCAAAACAGCCTGCTTGATCACAAGCACACCTTTCACAATCATGGATTACCTGGGATATAGTGTCTGTGGTTAAGTCCACCCCTCCTTCATGAGCCCGTCGGTTTGTTGTATCTTCCCTGATGACCTGAGGCATCATGGGCCCACCGAGCTAAAAATAACTCACCCTTATGTTGTCAGTCCAGATATACCTGTGACACCTTGATTTTGGCAGCCCGACCCACCTGTTTGTTGTTGCAGTGCTCCTCATCAGCCCGACTCTTAGGCACATGCGCACAGTCAGTTTATCTCAGTAGCAATGTCTTGCCATTCTTCAGCAGCTGAAATCGGTTTTCCTTTATGCTGCCTGTTGGCCTTTTTCCACCTTTCCAGCCACCTCCACAGAGCATTTGCTACCATGCATGAGTCAGTGTAGAGGTAGTGATGGCCAGTTCTCTCATTTGGCAATGTCCAAAGCCAGCTGGATGACTTTCAACTCTGCGATCTCATTGATCCACCTTGTCCTTCAGTAGCTTCTGCAACTCACCATGTAGGGCTCCACACAGCTGCTTTCCATTTCCTACTGGTCCCCATGATACGGCAGGATCTCAGTGAATGGAGCGTATTGCATCTCACTCTTTGGTAGCTGGTTATATGGTGGAGCTTCCTCAGTACGTGTCACCTGCTCTTCTTCCTCCGTGATGGCTAACAGCTGGGCTGGAGGCCTCACAATCATAAGTAACCCTGACCATAACTTGATCACCTATACTGGTAAAGGAAAAGAAGTAAATACCTTTATGAAGAAGACACTGAGAGGCCGAAAGATTCAAATGCAAACAACGGATGCCAGACAATCCCTGACTAACATGTACGCAGACAGCTATTGGCCAGTGAGCTGGGTGGTAACAAATTTCTAGTCAATCGGGACCAAATGTGAGGTTTTTGAAAACCATATAAAAGAAAGCTGTTAACAATAAATTTTGCTATTGCCTCATGAACCTTGGAGTGTCATGTCATGTCTGTCTCAACTGCGACATTCCTCTACAGATGACAGTCTAAAATTTTCATCTTCAGGCCAATTCATTGATGACTTCCAAGATCCCAGGGCAATTTGGATTTCCTATTCGAGTTCACTGTGTGATGAGTGAGCTACTTACTCCAGATAGCGTTGGTGGCATGATATGTTGCAGAGAACTTTTCCTTTAGACATTCAACTCAGCACTGGTAGTTGGAGTGCCAGGAGAAGCTGTGCTTTGGTGCCAATCACTTCTGAGGCAGCTTGAACCTCTTCATAGGCAGCAAGACTCTTTTTCAGTTGGGGTGCAACTGGCCTCAGAACTCAGAAGACTGGCTGAGTGTGGGGAGAGATGACAGAGTGGCCTTTTGGCTGGACTTTTCTTGTGTGGCCATAGACTGAACCATTTTTATTCCTGTGACACAGAGACTGCATTTAGGGGGAGGCAGTGCCTCAGAACCAGGAGGGTTCAGTGTGGGTACCCCTCGGCCCCAGGGGGTGAAAAAAAAATGGGGTGGACAGATGTCCCCAAGGAGAGAGTCTGCCTTTTTTAGAGTAAGACAAGGCATCCTTGAAAGACAACCCTAGAAGCAGCTCTGGTCCATGCACAGTGGTGAGAGCACTGGGCATGGAAAGAAGATGTCACGATGGCAAAGGACTTTCCGGGCGGTGCTGAGTGGCATGGAAGCACACGAGGTTTCAACATGTTTTCAGGGGAAGCCTATGGGGCAAGAAGGACTCCTCTCCTCTTCATGAACTGAAGATTGAGTATTCTAAAGGGTGGTGCCGGACCAAGAGTTGGTGATTTGGAGGAATGTATTGCATTGGGAAATTTGGTGGGGGGGAGGAGGAAAGTGCTTTTGTAAGGTTTTCATTTTTTCCCTTATGGTTTTTTTTTCTTCTTTTCTTGTAGTTTAGTTAATAAAGTTTTCTTTATTTCTAAGCAGGACCCTGCTTTGCTTATTCCTGGTCACATCTCACAGCAGACACCAGGGAGAGGGTATTCTCATGGGGGCACTGGCATTGTGCCAGGCCTAAACCATGACAACAATACTAATAAATAGTTAGGGAACATTTTTTACTATGTTAGGTAAGCCAGGTTGAATTTCAAGACAGAAAACATATTTCAAAATAATTAAATACATTGAAGAGTAAGGCATTTGAGGAAGTGAAACCGAGATTTCAAGTTATTTGGAGGACAAAGGTCCATCCAACATTTTAACATCCAGTATGGCAACAACTCATAGGCTGAGAAACCTTCACTAATCTGAGTACAACACTGAACAGTGCAGCACAAAGTATCTATTTCAGTGTTGGATATCAGAACCTGCAGAATTGTTGCAACAAGATAAGGGCAAACTAACAAACCAGCACATTTGTTCTATTTACGTTGTTGCAACTTATTAATAATTACTGACCCTGAAATCCTTTTCCTGTTCACCCTCTGTATTGTGTCTGGCTAAGCTGGAGTTCATTTCCCCATAGCAGCCTTCACAGTACTGTCCTTTGCATTGGTAGCAGGAAAGGTGTTGAAAACACACCAGTGTTTTGGCTACTGCTGAGCAGCGCTGGCACAGCATCAGTGCTGTATCTCAACATTTTGCCCCCATCAAGGGGCTGGAGGTGGGCAAGATCCTGGGAGGGGACACAACCAGGCCAGCTGATCCAAACTGACCAAAGGGATATTCCATACCATACGACATCAACTCATATAAAAGCTAAGGGAGGGAGGAGGAATGGTGGGGGGGGCATTTGTTATTCTACAATGTTTGCCTTCTGAAGCAACCACTATGCATGCTGAAGCTCTGCTTCCCAGGAAGTGTCTGAACATCGCTTGCTGATGGGAAGTAGAGAATAAACTTTTTTTCTTTTTGCTTGTGCTCACACAAACTTTTGCTTTTGCTTTAGTAAACTGCTGTATCTCAACCTACAAGTCTACAAGTTGTTTTCCATCTTATTTTCTCTCCCCTGTCCCACTGGGGAGTGATAGAGCAGCCTGGTGGACACCTGGCATCCAGCCAAGGTCAACCCACCACACCCTGACAGACGTGTTCCTCACTTGCACCAGGCAGACTTCAGGTCCAAATCTTTCAGTCAAAAGCAGAGGTTCAGATTAAATATTAGGAAGCATTTATTTACCAAAGGGGGTGGTCAAGCACTGGAACAGGCTGCTTAGATACGTGGTCAATGCCCCAAGCATGTCAGTGTTTAAGAGACATTTGAACAATGCCCTTGACTATTAGTCTAAATTCTGGCCAGCTCTGAAGTGATCAGGCAGTTGAAGGATCATTGCAGTTACCTTCCAACTGAACTATTGAGACAGAGTAGAGATCCATTTTGAATTAGGTGAAGTGTCTAGCAGCGGTGAAAAGTCTGTGAGGCCAAAGCTGAAGGAAAAACTCGCATGCCGAGACAGCAAGGAGACAGAGAAAGAAAAACAGAAAAGACCACGAGGTCAATTTGCCCCTGACCTAGGAATTCCTTTGATAAAGAAGAACTGGCGATAAATGTCACGCGGAATGAATATGTATGAACCTATTGTGAAACTGTATGCATATGCATTTGGAAGGGGGGATAAAAGGAGACCCGAGGTCTTCAGGGGTACGCATGCCTTTTGAGGAGAATTTTCTCCGTATGTGTCCGGCACTGTAAATAAACATACCGGGCTTTACAACTTTTATAAAGTTGTGAGGTTTCTTCTTTTCTCCGCAAAACATTATGGCAAGCCAGCCAGGAGTTCTCTGCCTCCGCAGGGGCAGGGGGGATAGACAGACCTCCAAGGCACGCCCTAGGATTTTTTTCCTGGTGGGGCTCCGCTTGTCTCAACTTGCCACCTGCGAGGACAGACAACGACCCGCTGGCCTGCGGAGGAAGATATGATATGTACTGAGGGGCCCCCGGGGGAGGGAACGGAGAGCAAGGGAGTAAACCACCCAGAGACGTCTGGGTTCAGCTGATGGAGCAGCTGTATTGGAGACGGGGTTCATCGTTCTGATAGAGCGGAACCACTAGAGGCTCTGGGGGTGAGCTGGGTGAACCCGTGTTTGTGTGTATTGGGGGTTCATTGTTCTGATAGAGCAGAACTGCTGAGCCTGTGTGTGTTTTGTTTGTGTGTGTGTGTGTGACGTCCGGACACTGAGTTGCTGTATGGTTAATGTGTGCGTTGTGTGGTCAGTGCACTGTGTTTGTAATCGTGCAAGTGATAAGTGTATGGTGTATAAAAGAGAGTAAATCTACAGTGCCCTACAGTGCGGGGGGGTCAGTACTACCCGTGTTTGAAGCAGCCGAGTGAGGCCTGAGGTATTACAGCGCCCTGCATGGGTCGCTGAGGGTGAGAGAGAGACGGTGAATCTTGTTTCTAGATCAGAAGGCTGGATTTATTGATATATCATATATAATACATTATGACTATACTAAATAGAATAAAGAGAGAGGTTGCAGATGCTGCTGCTAGCCTAAGAATAGCAAGAAAAAATCTATAACAAAGTTGTGTCCAAGGACTCTGTCCCTAGCTTGTTCCTTGTGATTGGCCTTTAATTAAAAACATGGGAACATGAACCAATCACCAATCAAAATAGGTGCATCCTATCGCATTCCACAGCAGCTGATAACAATTGTTTACATTATCTTCTGAGGCCTCTGCCCTCCAGAAGACACAGAAATCTGAAAGAAAGGATTTCTGTGAAAAAATGTCTGCGACACTGAGGCACTGGCTGCAGCAGGCTGCGGGGTCAGGGAGAGAAGTGCCCTGCGGAGAAGCGAGTGGAGGAATGTCAGTGATGGTATTTATCGTGTTTAAATGTAGTGATTTGTGTAGATTTGGTACATTTTAATCGTGAGTATGAGCTCAGAGAGTTCCTTTGCCTTGGATGTTTGGACTTGATCTCTAGACTGTATGCTGTTATTTTGATTGTGTCCAGGAAAAATTGATGTGAGTAAATGCCAAATTATGGTATGCTTTGTTGTGTTGAGAAAAGTGAGCACTTTGAGAAATATGCCCTTTCCCAGTGATTTTGTGTGGTGATTTTCTTCCGCTGCATTGTGGTAATTTGATTCTCAGATTGTATAGTGGTGTTTGTGGAGATTTTAAGATTTTGTTGAAACAAGAGTAGCATTTTACACAGGAGAACTATAGTACGGTGATTTATGCTTAACTACGATAAAGCGAGTTAAAGGAATTCCAAGAATGCTCCCCCTCACAGCAATTCAAGTCTTGGCTCTAGTGAATTTGAGATAAAGGGGGGGGTGCATGTGTCTGTGGGCATATCAGGGTTTCAGCTGTGACTAGCACAGCCTTTTTGCAAAGCAGTAAAACAAGTGTAAGTAGACACAGTGCTTAATTAGATTGTGCAAGAAGATAACTAGAAAAGACTGATATTTTGTAAAACAGAGTTTATATAGAAGAGATGAATGAGATGAATTAGTTAATGAGACTTATGAGATTTATGAGACTTCAGCTGGTACTGCAGTACGTCTGGACTGGAAACAATCTGCTGTAGGGATTTAAAGTTCTCTGTAACAAACAGAAGAGCCTGCCTTTGTGGGCAATTTCGGGGAGCCTTTGGTGCATCAAGAGGCTAGCATGCTGTGTGAGGTGACAGTGGCTGTCCCCTGGGCACAGGGACAGCTCTGGCTGCCCTGTCTCCCCAGGGAACACGGGAATGGCCTGTGGGCAAAAGCTGGATGTGCAGGTATTATTGCAGTGCAGTGTTTATGAGAAACATTGGTATTGCTGTTTTGCTGTTCTAATAAGTGTCAGGGCACATGCCCCGAGTGTAAATTAGAGGTTTCTGGTCAAGCGGATTCAGAACCTAAGGTCTTAGAGCTTGTGTGTGGGAATCACATCTGATACCTGCCACCTGGAGCTGTGTGTATAGGAGGAAAACTGAGAAACTACTGTGAAGGTGTCTGTAAAAAGGTTTGAGTGGAAGCGAGATAGGGCAAGGAGAAATAAATAATGAGAACTGACCAGAGAAAACAGGTTCCTAAATTAGCCCCTTTTGGGAGGGGCTCACTGGGAGGAGGTTGCCAGTAAGAGCAGCTCAGAAAATAAAAAGATTTATAATACTTCATTGCTGTTAGTACTGTTTTATAATAGGAAGATAAAGGGGAAAGAGTTTTTGTATGCTGAAATGTCTTTTTGTTTTAAGAAATCACCCAGAATGGCAAAGAGACTGTGAGATCAGACCGCCCTCTGGTCTTGGCCCTTGAAAAGGAAAACAAAGCAAAGAGAAAGCAAATCAAACATGTTGTTCAGCATGCAGCATAAGATAGCAACGTATGAAATCAGGCAAAGATTATCATGCTGAAATGCAAAGCAATCACAGTTCACAAAATGAGTACATATGATTTGCTAAAGGCTCCTCCCAAGGTAAGGGAGGAAGGTTAAAGATGACCTCCCCAAAAGGGAAGAATTTTTGTTGACACAAGGGTCATATATTCAGTTTTAAATAAAGCTTTAGTACCTGTGGAGAATGTTTATGTTGTAGTGTGGGGAATGAACAACTGGCCAGTCTGAGAAGGCATACTTGTGCAAACCTTTAAAGTAACGTGTACTATGTGTACCTAAAAGCTTTTGTAAAATTCGCTCAATTTGCTAAACATTCTCAAATGAGAAAGGTTACTCTGGAGGCAAATAATATAAAGATGTTCGGCTTAACATTAACAGACACTGAAATTAAGAAAGACATTAGTAAGGAGATATTAGAATAAGTAAATAAGTGTTTTCAAGGGTATGCGCCTCTGCCGTACCAGGGAGAGTGAAAGATGCTCCCCCATGAGCATCAAGCTTAAGGAAAGAACACAACTAGTGAGAACTGAGTAGTACCCTCAAAAGGAAGATAAGGAAGGAATCAGCCCAATAACTGATAGTACTGGATTAAGGGCTGTCATTAAGATAACACAGAATTTATACCCTGTGGTAGCAAATCCATATACCTTACTAACTTGTTTAACACCTGAGCTAACCTGGTTCACTCTTTTAGGCCTAAGAGATGCCTCCTTTTGCCACCCTATCCATAAAGCCAGCCAGAAAATTTTTGCATTCAAACACAAGCTCACATAGTCCATGTGCCTGAAGGCTTCAAGTTTCCCCACTCCAATTGGCTAACAGCTTGCAAAGACCCAGAGTCCCGGGAAGCTCCACAAGAGGAAAGGAGGCTGTTGCAGTACGTGGACGATCTTCTAGTAGCCACTCGGACAAGGGAAGCAAGAGAAGCCTGGACGGTAAGCCTTTCGAATTTCCTAGGACTCCAAGGATGCAGAGTCTCAAAGAAAAAAGCACAGGTAGTGAAACAGAAGGTAATCTACCTGGGGTAAGAAGTGAGTGCTGAGCAGCAGACTTTAAGGCAGGGAAGCCATATGCCAAACCCTGAAACCCCACACAATGAAAGAACTCCAAACCTTCTTAGGCATGGCAGGTTAGTGCCAGCTGTGGGTTTATAATTATGGACTGTTTGCCAGACCTCTCTATGCTCTTATTGCCAATGGAAACAGAGATCTCCAGTGGACGAGAGACGCCACACGGGCCTTTCACCAGCTAGAGAGTGCCCTCATGTCGGCTCCAGCTTTGAAACTTCCAGATGTAACTAAAGCATTCTTTCTATTTTTCCACGCAAGGAATTGCCCTGGGAATATTGGCTCAAGACTTGGGTCCATACCAGAGGGTAGTTGCTTACTTCTCTATGCAACTAGATGCAACAGCCAAAAGATAGCCAGGTTGCCTCAGAGCTGTAGCAGCAGTTGTGCTGAATATTCAAGAGGCATGCAAGTTTACCCTGGGACAAAAATGACTGTGCTAGTGTCCCACACAGTGTCCGCAGTACTGGAAGTAAAGGGTGGCCACTGGCTTTCACCACAGAGGTTTCTGAAATAACAGGCCATCATGGTAGAACAAGATGATGTAGAGATAATGGTGACTAATATTGTCAACGCAGCTTCTTTTCTCAGTGGAATCAAGGAGAAGCAGTACACCATAGTTGCCTAGAGACCATTGAAGCTACCTACTCCAGCCGCTCAGACTTAAAGGACACTCCTTTGGACGATGCAGAGACCTGGTTCACTGACAGGAGCAGCTACATTGCCAGTGGAAAGTGACATTGCAAAGTTCACAGTGACTACCTGCAGAGAGGTAATACAGTCTGGACCCTTACCAACAGGTACCTCTGCACAGAAGGCTGAGATAAATGCATTGACCCATGCCTTAGAAATAGCAAAAGGCATTCAGAGTTGTGCATGCACATGGAGCCATCTGGAAGGAGAGGGGACTGCTGACCTCACAGGGAAAGAAGAGAAAATCCAGCTGCTGGAAGCAGTTCAGCTACCTGAAAAGGCATATTAAGGGCATATTAAGGCACACCAGAGAGTGAGCTTAAAATTGGAGGAAAGAAATGAGCTGGCGGATGGAGAGGCAAAGAAAGCAGCAAAGGGTGAGGTACAGATTTTCCTCAAAGGTAAGCCATAATACAATAATACTAATCAAAAGAGACGTACAACTGCAAGGGGTGGGCTACCATTGAAAGAGAGCTAGTAATCCCTTCCCATTTTCGTGGTTACTAGTGAAGGAAGGGCACTAGAAAACACACTAGGGCCTAACTACTTAAAAGCCTTTTATAGAGTGTGGCTCCTTTCTCGAAATGACCAAGGTTGTGAGTGATACAGAGTGCATTGAAATGAAGTGTTGACTTTGAAGTAGTAATTTCCACAGGCTTTCTAGAACACACATCTGATTGAAAGAATCATCGTATCGTTGTCAGGAATTTATATGCCACTATCACTCAGATAAGCTGATAATGTGATCCTTGCCTCCAGACTAACCTCAAAATATCCCCCTGGGCCAAAACTCGGTCAGACTGGGAGAGGCCATGGGCCTGTACAGCAGTGGCAAATCAACTTTTCAGAACTCCCAAGGAAAGGGGGGTATCAGTATTTACTGGTATTAATAAATACATTTTCAGGGTGGCCAGAAACATTCCCCACCAGAACTGTTGAAGCTCAAGAGGTGACCAGAATATTTTTACAAGAAATAATACCACGCTTCAGAGTTCCAGCCACAATATCCTCAGATAAAGAATCACATTTCATTTCCAAAATAGTGCAACAGAT
Organism: Melospiza georgiana; assembly: GCF_028018845.1. Taxonomy (NCBI): domain Eukaryota; kingdom Metazoa; phylum Chordata; class Aves; order Passeriformes; family Passerellidae; genus Melospiza; species Melospiza georgiana. The sequence goes on along the minus strand of NC_080464.1, from coordinate 8,489,877 downwards.
TAGTAGCCATCTGGAGCAGGGAGTTAGATAGCCTGGGGATGATGTATATGTTAAGTCTCTTACAGAGAAGACTTCGGAACCACAGTGGGAGAGACCACTGCAAGTACTTCTCACCACCTTCACTGCAATCAAAATCAAGGAGCAGAATGCCTGGATCCATCACTCTCGGGTGAAGAAGGCCCAGAGGCCCCTTCAGGAGTGACACCAGGAGACAATGAACTGAGACTAAAACTTACTCAGGCAAAATGAGTATATTGCGGTCGGGAGTAGTTCATACTTTAGTTTACAGGATTCTTTTGTATGGAATTATAACTGAAGTTTTAGGACTAGAGAGTACCTCTACCCAAAGCAATGCTGAATGGCCTTGGTCGCTGGCATTTAATCAGTATACTGGATCCATGGGAAAACCTTCTGAGATAAAAGATTTAAACATATCTACTGTAGTAATCCACGAGAATCAGGTATGTGAGGAGCAAGAACAGCAGGAACAGGAACTGTGAACACTTCAAGGAATCAGAGGAGAAGAAATCAAAGTGCTGGGTCATCAATAGGACGGCTTATGAGAGACCAGATGTAATTAGTGTCTGAACCTCCCCTGGTGTATATGAACACCAGGAAGTCTGTGATAACCTAAGTGAATCAGACGGTTGGTGTAATTTCACCTTGATACAGCCTGTAGAAGTGACCTGCCTTTGAGCTCGAATTGCTATCAGACTTTCATTTGAATTCAAAGTGGACACTGCACTTTTTACCACAGCAGGGCCTTATACACCCCATACTAGTTCAGACTCTACCCAAACTCCAAACTTGAACCTAACGTAGTAAAGAATGTGACTGAACAACAGCTATTATTCAATCCAGAATGGTCTCTCAAATGTGTGGAGTTGATAATGCAAATTAACATCTCAAAAATCCAACCAGCCTGCTCCTCCTTCCTAAAAACTTCCTTTGAGGGCTGGACAACATGGTTACAAAAACAGGCATATCTCAGGATCAGAACAAGGAAGGAAGGAGCCAGCTCTCCTGGTGCCTAAAACCAGGAACACCAAGAAATCAGTTTCCTTAGGTCATTTTCCAAGCTGGTTGGCTGAACACTCAGGCAATGGCTGGTAAAGGGTGCTGAACTGCAGGTGGTGAATTAACCCAAGCAAGGAAGGTGATTTTCTTTATTTATAGCTATCCCTTTTCTTACTGAGACTTGGATCAGTGATTGTCCCAGTCTGAGGCAGTTGGATTCTGCTTAAAAGAGGTAGAGACCCCCCCCCCCTCAGAGCTCAGCAGCAGGCTGTAGGATTTTGAGCATCACTTTTGTGCTGAGTGTTTCAAGTAGCAGAAACCTGATCCCAGTTTCTTCTGAGGCACTGCAATGAATTTAGGCTCTTCTCTCAGATTTCCCCTTCATTATTTACTTGAGGCTTGGACCTGAAGCTAGGGGCAAGGTGAGTGAGGTTTTGTAGACCAGGAGAGACATTCCTGCTTGCCACACATCTGGGAAATCAGGTGCTTTGGAGGGGGAAGGAGAGGTTAGATTCCCTGAGGTCTCTACATTTCAGAACAAACATCTGCCTCAAGTATGACCTAAACCTCTGTCAGATATACTTGTGAAGTGTGTCTGAATTTGCAGTGTGAGCCCAGCACATCCCTCTGGCAGGGAGGGATGGTCATGGACAGAAAGCAGTTCCTGTTCCCCATAACAAACATCTAACTGGCATATTAGGGAAAAGATTAGGAGTTTTAAATGGAATTGATTCAGAAATACTGATGAATAAACTGACCACTGCAGCAGGTAGCCTAACAAAATTGAAGCAGCCTTTATAGTAATCTCTATTGGCATTAGGAACTAGCCAGTGACAGATTTCAAAAGTACTGCCAAAGTAAGGAAGTATGAAAAGGCCGGGGACCTAGATCACAAGCTGATAGTAGAAGCACTTAGTATAGTTCCAGATAATGTGTCTTTAGCTTTCAGTTGTATAAAAGCACAGTTATGGATACAAGCAACAGCAGCTCTGATCATATGGGAAAGGGATGAAGGTAATTTTCCAGCGGAAATTCAAGAAATTGTGTGGGATAATGCAATTGATATTGAAAGGAACTTTCAATCCTGGCGGACTATGGTGAATTTCACCTATGATCCTGTTTCTAATATGGCCACTGCCTTTGTGCTTACCATACGTAATGCCCAAGATGTGTGTTTGGACACTGAACAGAGTATTTGTCACTTTGAAATTCATCCAGTCACTGACCAGAAAACTGTGCTCATATGTACTGGAAAAGGGTGTATGCTGGAGAACTGCTTGTGCTGCTGTACAAATTGATAGCAATGATGCTATTCTGTCTAGTAGAAACCATTTTAATCTCTGTATTTGTAATTTTGTTAAGATTATTGGGTGTGATTTTTCGTATTTGATACCAGTAACATCCCACCAGCTGATTAAAGCCAATTACACAATGTGTTATGAACAAAAACTCGGTTAATATTTTTTATGAGAAAAAGTTTCAAAAAGGCAGCCAGACCACTGGCCCTGCCCAAGTTCTGTGTGTTTTGTTATTGTAATCACGAGTCGTTGTCGTTAATGGTTGTTTTTGTATTAGTAAAAGCCCTGGCCGGGGCGAGGTAATGGCCCTTCTCCTGGGTGGGGACCTTGCCCGAAGCTAAGTTGTACCTTTCCCAGAATAGTGAAGACACCTGAGAAGGTGGGGGGGGTTATGCAAAGTGACTCGCAAGACCAGAATGCTTTGTGGGACCCCCATCTCCAAACTCATGGAGAAACCCCAAAAACAACGAGCCACCTAAGAGTTGAGAGACTAGAGTGATGTCTGGACGTGAGGAACCGAGTGCTGAGCCTGCAGAGACGCGGAACACCTTCGGACCCTCTCGCCCTGACCATGGGAGTTGACCCCGGAGCTGAGACCAGGCCGACTGAGTGGGAGGGGCAACATCTGACGACACCATCTTATGGGATCAGGAGACCCAAAAGGCTCCCAAGAGGATCTGATCCCCAGCTCTGCCCCTGGTGGACAGAGCTGCGCATATCCTCCTGCTCTGAGTCGCCCTGGGAGACGACGGACGCTGCAGACCCGTCGAGCCGCCCAATCCTGAGCTGATCACTTTTTAATAAAGGCATTACACAGGAGAAGAAGTCTCCTGGCCCTGTTTATTTCAGCTGGGGGCTCTCGTCCGGAATAGCCACGCCGCAAGAGGACTCAGGACTGGCCATCTTGGATCTTCAGAGGACAGCTGGCTACCAGGACCAGAGGGGCCGGATCAGGACAGCGACGCAGAGGAGCACCGGAGCACCGGACTGGTGAGAAACTCGGTGACGGGAGCGGGAGACGTGCGCATGTGTGTGTGAGTGAGACGAGGGCCGGCAGCCGGACCTTCGAAGCGAGAGTGGACCCCTCATTACTGCGGTTCTGTCTTTTCGCGAGAAAAGCGGCCAGGAACAGGGGGACGCGAGTGGAATTAGTGTGAGTGAGTCGTCTCCCAAGGGGGAATAAAGGGCCCCCCCACTCCGGGCGTGCGGAGTGAATTACTGTGTATGAGTGGCACGCACCCCAAAGTCCTGACAAAGGGAGGTCAGGAACTTTTGTAAGTCTCGAGAAGGATTCGAGTAAGATTTGTCAGTCCCGAGGAGGATTCGGGTGGTTCACAAGCCCTGCAGGCAAAGTAAGTCCTGACAAAGGGAGGTCAGGCACTTTTGTAAGTCTCGAGAAGAATTCGAGTAAGATTTGTCAGTCCCGAGAAGGATTCGGGTGGTTCACAAGCCCTGCAGGCAAAGTAAGTCCTGACAAAGGAGTCAGGCACAAACCCCAGCGAAGGAGGCTGCGGTTTGCTTTTAAGTCCTGATACGGTGAAGCCTAAAAATTGGCAGGTTAGGCAAACTAAAAATCAGGCAGTTGTTTCTCCTGACTGAGGGTGTCAGGCACGACCCGGATTCTTGGCCGTGGCTTCGTGTGTTTAAGTCCCGATAGATGTAAGACCTGATGCTGGGAAGTTGGGCAATCAAGAGATTGGGCAGTTGTTTCAGTATAAAGTCCTGAGCATCAGGCAGTAAATTTGAACTTCAGTGGAGGAGGCTGGAGCTCCTCAAGGAAGGTTTTTTTTTTGAAATTCCCGGTCAGTAGAGGCACCTTCGGGATTTTTTTTTTGAGACTTGAAAAATGGGATGTTGTAGTAGTAAAAAGACCGGCAAGAGACTGAGGTATATACATCCCAATAGTCCCTTAGGAGAACTGTTAGTAAAATGGGATTCTATAGAGGCCACGAAGGGATTAGATAAAGTGAAAATGATCCATTATTGTATGGAAGCGTGGCCAGAATTAGAGTTGCAAGGAGGATGGCCTTGGTGTGGGACAAAGGATAAGTGGATGTGCCAACAACTAAATAATTATCTGACAGCTCGAGGGGATACTGATCCTGAGCAATTATTGTATGTAGCTTGCTGGGTAAAGAGCGCTGTTGAGGATGAAGGGGTGCGAATTTGTAAGGTACAGAGGAATGAAGGAGGGGATGATAGAACTAGTAAAAGATGGGACCCCCTGGATTATTTGCCTCCTTCTGCCCCTCCACCTTATAATCCTCTTCTTCAAGCACCTCAAATGGCAGGTCCGGTTCCTCCCCCGGCTGCCATCTCATTACCACCTGCTCAAACTCCTCCTTCTACCTCTTCAGCTTCTACTATGATGAACCCAGTAACTCCTCCAGTTCCTTCTGCACCACCACAAGTGCCTACTCCACCTGCTGCATTCTCCACCCCTTCTCCAGCTCCGATTAATATCTACTCAGGCTCTTCTCCCCCTCCTATTGCTGTCCCTTTACCTCCTTCTACCTGGGACACAAATGCCTCCTCGCCCGATAGACAGCTATCAGCAAATACACCTGCTGATGGGCAGAACATTCAGGGTAACCCAGAAAACCCACAAAGTAGTTTGGCATCTGAAGATGGGCCATACTGTAGCACCAGATCCAAGACCTCCAAGGCAGAGAGACTCTTTGCCCTCAGAGAGGTTCCTATGGGAGGAGTGGCGGGAGGTGTTGGCTTTGTGAATGCTCCCCTAACTGCTTCTGAGGTGAGGGGATTCAAGAAAGAGTTGGGGCATTTAGTTGAGGACCCAGTGGGCATAGCCAAACAAGTGGATCAATTTCTAGGTCCAAATATCTACACTTGGGGGGAAATGAATTCCATCCTGAGTATATTATTTTCCCCAGAAGAGGTCCAGATGATAAGGGCGGCTGGCATAAAAATTTGGGAGAAAGATAACAGTCCAGGACCCCAGGTGCCATCAGGTGAACAGAAATTGCCACTAACGGAGCCCAACTGGAACCCTAATCAGGAGGAGGGGAGGAAGGCCATGAGGGAATATAGGTCTTTGATAATACGGGGGATCAAAGAGTCAGTTCCCAAAGGAACTAATACCCAATTGGCATTTGAGGGTGCACAGGAGAAAGATGAAGCTCCTGCTGCCTGGCTTAATCGCCTAAGGCGGAACTTTCAGTTGTACTCTAGAATAGACCCAGACACCCCGGAAGGTCAAATGCTACTAAAAGTCCAATTTGTTACCAAATCTTGGCCTGATATACGGAGAAAACTGGAAAAGATGGAAGATTGGCAAGAGAAGGACATTAATGAGTTATTAAAAGAGGCACTGAAGGTGTATTTAAGGAGGGAGGAAGAAAAAGCAAAGGCCAAGGCTAAGATCATGGTTGCTGTAGCTAGAGAAAGTGCAGGGTGGGCGGGTCCACCACCAGGAGGAGGCAAGGATAGGTCAGTACTGTCAGGTACAAGAGGGATGGAGACACCTCAAGGCCCTTTGAGAGAGCGACATTGCTCTTACTGTGGAAAGGCAGGACACGTCAGGAGGTTTTGTAGAAAACTCAGTCTTGATGAGGCAATAGCCAGGGAACAAGATAATTTAGGGAAGATCCTTAAAGGTGACGATTAGAGGGTCAGGGGCTTTACACTATAGGGGACCTGATGTAACATCTAGAAGAGCCCTTGGTAAACTTTGAAGTGGGACCCTTAAATGAAGAAAATTAGAATTTTTGAGTAGATACAGGAGCAGATAAGTCCTGTCTCAACAAAGTACTAAGAAGTATAGTATAGTATAGTATGGTATGGTATAGTATAGTATAGTATAGTATAGTATAGTATAGTATAGTATAGTATGGTATAGTATAGTATAGTATAGTATAGTATAGTGAAAAACATCTGAAGTTAGACAAAAACAGCTAGGTAGAAAGGATATCCAATAGCACCAAAACTGGCCAGTAATACTTAACTTGTAATAAGTGATGTGAAAGTAAAAGGTACCTTATTGTTGTCTTGTTGTGTGCGTGAGAGTGAGTCACAAGCAAAGTCAGCCTCAACTTCCCGGGCACGTGGGAAGGGGGCAGTGGAAGTGTGTGTATGTGTGACCTGCAAACCAGGCTTGTGTCCCCCAGGCGGGTGGGGGCTGTGGCCAAAGAGTGTGTGTGACCTGCAAACGAGACTAGTGCTCCTCAGGTGTGTGAGGGAGCCGTAGCTGTGAGAGCGTGAGTGACACGCAGACAGCCTCACAGGTGAATGTGCACCAGAGGCAACCAGAGCCAGGGCCCTTCCAGGAGGCCCAGAGATACTGAGACCTGTGGGCCAACCCCAAGGTGAGGGGAGCCACAGTGATTTTCTAGCAATAATGATCCAGTTTGTGTCTTGAGGGTGTGAAGGAATGTGTGAGAATAAATATAGACAAATTAGAATAGAGGTAATGTAGATTGTGCATTATAAGTTTTACCACATCTCCTTAGAGGAAAGTGTATTGTGTAGAAGAATGGTGTAAGAAAAATTCAAGTGTAAGGGGTTGAAAGAAGTATTTAAGCTGTAAGCGAAAGTAAGAAACAGAAGCAAGAGATAAATAGATAACATCTTGAAAAATAGAACAGAAAAACCAGTGAATTAAATACACAGAAAAATAGGGGAATAAAAATACTTTGGGAGTTAAGTTAGCTGAGAAATACAACTCCTTGCAAAATACAGAGTATGTAGAAGTTGATGAGAGAAACATGCAAGCTATGGAAAAAGAGAAATTAACCAATAACATTAAACAGAGAAACTGAGTTTTGATAAAATCATTAAATTGCAGACCACTAATGCCTGAGTTTGAAAGCCCATTTCAGGTACTCTTCATTACTAACTCGACTGTGCAGACCAAAAGGAAAAGGTTGGACTCACATCATTCTCACCCCCTGGCATTGGACCAGGATTCAACACCAGTTTTTTTTTTCCCTCTGGCATTCTGGCATTGGACCGGACTGCACCCCATTCTTCCTCTGGCATTGGACCGGACTCCATCCCTTTGTCCTTCTGGCATTGGGCCAGAGTCCCAGTTTTTCCCTCTGGCATTGGACCAGAGTCCACATCACTCTCACCCCCCGGCGCTGGACAAGATTCATCTGCTTCACAAGTTAATTCACCTGAGTATACTGTGATTTAAAGATGACTCTCAGAAGGAAGAGTCAAAAAGACTGAACTGTGTGGAAAAAAAAAAAAATTGGTATCAGAGTTCTAATATTGCTTAAAATGTTTTAAGACTGTTCTGTGTAAACTATGTTGGTAAAAAGTTTAAGACTGTAAATAAGTAATTCTAGTTAAGTTCCCCAATTTATTTCTAAAGACTCCAGGTTAATCCTCTACAGAACACTCCCCTGGGAGGGGAAACCAAAATTGGTAGGGAACAGACCAAGAGAGGTTTAACCAGAGAAACGGGTAGAAGGGACTCTAAAGAGCTTGGAAGCTTTTCCTCAGTAAAGTTCCCCAAGAGGCAAGGCCGGGTGGGCAGGCTGTGTGAGATGACCCATACCAGACTCTTGGGAAGGGTAGTGCTGATGGCTCTGATTGCTGGTGGTGCTCAGGGGAGCCCAGCTGAGCCGTGCAATGAATGCTACCAACCCCTCTGTGAGGAGGAAGTGAGCTCCTTGTCGAGAGTCCACATCAGTTCTAACCCTGATTGTGTTAACCTCTCCCAATTGGTCCTTTATCAAAAAAAAAAAAAAATAAAAGAGTGTATTGGATAGTATACAATACTGCCACTTTTAGGCAGCCACTCCTAGGAGAGTGCCCTATAGGGGAAGCCTGGTTGTGCTTTGAATGGGATGCTGCTGAAACAAGCTCAGCAGATCAAGTAAAAAGCAAAGAAATGGTGAAAATGGTAAGAAAAATTGTTTGTTACAAGTATTTATATGAGTGTACTGGAAAAGAGATAAACCCCTTTAGGAACACATTTCAGGGGAGCCTTAAACCCCTAGATTTGATCTCGTCTGGCAGCTGTACCGCTAGAGTGATAAAACCAATTTTCTTGTTGCCCAAAGAAACTGGATCAAGTTTGGGAGTTCCTATATATAATGATTTGGGAGAAATTAAACAGAACAGGCACAGTGAAATAGAAATTGAGAAAATCCAAAATTGTAAAAGCCAAATTCGGATCCCAATATCTATGTTAAACAAAGTTATCTGGCTCCAGGCAGTATTAAAAATGAAGAATTCAATTATTAGGAACATTTCAAACAAAATAAAAAGGTTAGCATGTGTAAATAATGAAGATCAAACTCCTACACTTGATCCCAGTGGGTGGGAGAACCTGGAGATTTTCAAAAAGGATGTGTGGGAAAAGGTAGTTTTTCTCGCTGTGTGTGCACTTGGAGGATTTCTATTTTTACTATGCTTATTTATCTGTTTCAGTAAAATAGTGTTTGCCGTGAAGACAAACCTGAAGAAACCAAGGAAAGTAACAAGGTTAAGTAACCGTGATTACCAAAGTGCACAAGAGATTTATAGTAGATTCAAAACAAAAATCGGGAGTTGATGCGAGCTTAGAGTTTAAGCTCGATCAAAGAAAAAGAGGGGGGACTGTTATGAACAAAAACTCGGTTAATATTTTTTATGAGAAAAAGTTTCAAAAAGGCAGCCAGACCACTGGCCCTGCCCAAGTTCTGTGTGTTTTGTTATTGTAATCACGAGTCGTTGTCGTTAATGGTTGTTTTTGTATTAGTAAAAGCCCTGGCTGGGGCGAGGTAATGGCCCTTCTCCTGGGTGGGGACCTTGCCCGAAGCTAAGTTGTACCTTTCCCAGAATAGTGAAGACACCTGAGAAGGTGGGGGGGGTTATGCAAAGTGACTCGCAAGACCAGAATGCTTTGTGGGACCCCCATCTCCAAACTCATGGAGAAACCCCAAAAACAACGAGCCACCTAAGAGTTGAGAGACTAGAGTGATGTCTGGACGTGAGGAACCGAGTGCTGAGCCTGCAGAGACGCGGAACACCTTCGGACCCTCTCGCCCTGACCATGGGAGTTGACCCCGGAGCTGAGACCAGGCCGACTGAGTGGGAGGGGCAACATCTGACGACACCATCTTATGGGATCAGGAGACCCAAAAGGCTCCCAAGAGGATCTGATCCCCAGCTCTGCCCCTGGTGGACAGAGCTGCGCATATCCTCCTGCTCTGAGTCGCCCTGGGAGACGACGGACGCTGCAGACCCGTCGAGCCGCCCAATCCTGAGCTGATCACTTTTTAATAAAGGCATTACACAGGAGAAGAAGTCTCCTGGCCCTGTTTATTTCACAATGTATCACAAACTACCACCTACCCCTATTGGGATGAACCTTACATTGGTAAAACAATTAATTAAGCACCAAGACCTATTGGAAGTCTTGAAAGAAATCCAAGAAAGTGGAAAGAAAACCTTAATTACTCTCCAACATGATACAAAGGAGATAACCAGAGTTCTACAAAGAATAAAACAAAATATGGATCATCACTGGTGAGATGTGATCTTTGGGTGGTCACCAACTGCAAACGGAATCTTTAATAAGTTGTGCCACCCCATTGTAGTTTTACTAATATTAGTTGAGATAAGCTTAAGATTATCTATTATATTGTTAATTTGGAACTGGAGAATACTACAACGAATGGCTGTACTAACCTCTTTATCAAACGTACATAGTGAAGCATTAAAAGACACTTATGGCCATGAAGGTTTTCATTAAGTAAAAGAATTTACTTATTTCCTAGGAAAGGGGGGAATGAGACATAGTAGAGATCCATTCTGAATTAGGTGAAGTGTCTAGCAGCGGCGAAAATCTGTGAGGCCAAAGCTGAAGGAAAAACTCGCATGCCGAGACAGCAAGGAGACAGAGAAAGAAAAACAGAAAAGACCACGAGGTCAATTTGCCCCCGACCTAGGAATTCCTTTGATAAAGAAGAACTGGTGATAATTGTCACGCGGAATGAATATGTATGAACCTATTGTGAAACTGTATGCATATGCATTTGGAAGGGGGGATAAAAGGAGACCTGAGATCTTCAAGGGTACGCATGCCTTTTGAGGAGAATTTTCTCCGTATGCGTCCGGCGCTGTAAATAAACATACCGGGCTTTACAACTTTTATAAAGTTGTGAGGTTTCTTCTTTTCTCCGCAAAACACTATTCTAGTCTATTATTTAATATTCAAAAGACAAAGATCTTTAATCATATAATATTAATCAAAGAGAACACTGTTTTCTGAGGTGTGGCTTGGCATTGGGTGACAAGTGGTGAAGAGAGGACAAGGGTAGAGATGAGAAGGGAAAGGAGTTTCCACTTTTTCCCAGCTGCAAAAAGCCATTTAAGTCAACTTTGTACTGTCATTAGCAACACTTATTTCATGAATTAAGCAACCTACAGAGCTATTGAACACTTACCTAGACTTGTAGGTTTTATGAGCACATCAAGCACATCATAAAATGATAAGCTTTTCAGTTGAACATCAGGATGAACAGGTGGAATTGGAAGGGATGGCTGCTGCATCTCAAAGTGGGGCTTAGTGTCTTGGAGGAACACAGAACTGACAGGTGTGGAAGGAGACCGAGGTGTGACTGAAGAAGAGTGGATGAATGTCAGCAACAGTGAGGTCAGGCTCAGCAGGAGAGGAACTACTGTCCAAATTGAAAACTGCAGGTTTTATAGCTGATAAATCTGCTAGTCCTTCAATCGTCCTTGGGTAACGACGCCTATAAAGTTCTTGGATTTTTATCTGAACTGCTGGGCTGCAGCCGCTCTTCAGTAAGTGCAGTGTCCTCATCAGGAGGTCATGTTTCCGCCCGCTTTTATTACATCCAGCAAACCCCAACAACACTTGCAGTTCAGAAACACGAAAACTTGATACCATATTCTAGAAAGAAAAGAGAGGTAAGCACAGGTAAACCAACAGTACCCCAAGTAAGCACTTTTGAGGAGCACAGTAAAACATGTTAACTTAAATCATTCTAGTTTCACACTTATCTTAGGTACTACCAGACACAAAAGTATAGTTAAAAAAAAAGTGTCCAGGATGAAGACTGAGTTTGGTTGTATTATAATTTCAAAGACTTGTTTCCACACTCAAACAATAGCAACAACATAAACCTTCATGCAACCCATGCATTAAATAGGTTAAATGGGTCTCAAATTCACAGGCAGAAACACAAGTTCTAACACAAAGTATCAGTCTCACTTCATGAAATAAGCAAACAAACAAACAAAAATCCTGATGAATATTATCACCTGTCTTCCAACACATTTTAAGCACTCTCTTATTTTATTTCCTAAGTTCTGCACAGTTTATTTTGAAAATTCTTTTATTTTGTACAGCATGTTAAGGGCATGCATGAACAGATAAAGGCACATCAGGTTTCACTCCTAAAAAGATGGTACAGCAAGGTAGACAGTTTTTAAAAGGTTATATTATATTATATTATATTATATTATATCATATCATATTATATTATATTATATTATATTATATTATATTATATTATATTATATTATATTAACCAAGTGCTTAACCAACATAACTGATTCTTCAAACTTTGCAGAAAACTTCTTGTCCTTTTCATATAACAGTCTGGTATGGTGGGTCACAAAGATCTCTTCAAAGGAAATAATACTATTCAGTTGGTTATCACAGTTAGTAGTGGGAGACTTTGAGGATTGAACTATGAAGTTCATAAACAGAAAAAAGTCCACTATGCAAAAGGAAGCAATCTTCTCTCCCCATTACTAAAAAAGAGTAACTTAGCATAGGCACATAATTTCACATTTCTGTGAGCAAGCTCTTACAACCATATAGTCAGCCAGCAAAAAATGTCCAAACTTCTCTTGGCTGCTTGGTCCCTATTCTCACCTTGAGAAATTTGTTGTGACAGAAAGACAGCCCAGGGAATTGAAACAGAGTAAAACTGAACTTAGAATCATGGAATCATTCACGTTAGAAAATACCTCTAAGATCATTGAGTCCAACCATTCACCCAGCACTGCCAAGCCCACCTTTAAACTGTGTCCCCAAGTGCCATATCTACATGTATTTTAAATCCCTCCAGGGATGGTATCCTGGGTAACCCAAAATGTTATTGTATTCCATATCTGTGCCCAAAATTGTTACTGTCTTTTTAAGACTCAGCAACTGGAAATAGAACCACAGGGCTGGGGAGTGCTGGTCCCTTTGTAAGGTTGGGGTCACTCATCCTGGTTTAGGGCAAATTTGGGAGGAAACTTCCAAAGGGCCCCCCCTAGAAAGCAGATTCAAGTGGCCCCTCCCTCTATTGGTTCGGGAAAAGATTTCCTTGGAGAAAAGTGGAAAAAACTGTTTATTTAACAAGCAAAGTATTCACAAGCATAAAAAAATAATAATATTGAACAATAAAACCTCTTGCTGTTCTGAAGAGATGGCAAATTCACAAAGTCCTTGTCGTGGATTGTAGCTTGACTCACTCAGTCTCTTATCAGTCCCTCTGGAGTTGGAATGCAGGGTCCCAGGCCCTGGTGGGGCACAGGTATGAGCTCCCAGTGTTTTTCTGGGTTTTCAGTCCAGAGCAGGTTTGAACAGTTCCAAGAAAGAAAAAAAAGCCACAGTCCAGGGAACTTCTCTGCCTCTGCTAGCTAAGAAAAACTAACTAAAAAGCAAAGGAGAGCTCTCTCCTGCTCCTTATCCATGCTGCAGACAACACAGTCTGCGAGAAGGAAAAAAAATTCAGGGGAGCAACTGTAGTTTCTAAAAACAAACTGCACACTTCTCTCTTCCTTTGCTCTCAGAACCAGTCTTAAAGGTGCAGAACTTAATATCCAGGATAAACAGAACAGACGACTGGGGATACAAGCATCATAAAGTCACCCTAGGACACTGGGGCAGAAGGGCTCTTTCTCTTTCCCTTGAGGCAGTGAAAGGCAGAAGCTCCCCTTTGTTTTCTTTTGTTTTTCCCTGAGGGGGTTGCTTCAGGCAGGTCTCAAAGAAGCTGTATTTCGCAGTCCTAAACTGCTTCAAGGCAAATTCCACAAATATCTGTCTACAGCCAAACCATACTGAGAAAAACAGAACAGTCCTGCTCCATAAGGTCATCTCAGCCAGCTGCCTGCTACTTCTGTCAAGGAGAAGGTGAAATCCCTCTACAAGTTCCAGCCGCTGACTGAGCTCAAGCCGCCTTTGTCAACACAACTGCCATCACCAGAAAGATAAGAGGGGCATTTGGCTCGTTTTTGACTCCAGGTTTCCTTTTTGTTTTGTCCTTGTTCCCTGTTGGTTGTTACTTGGGGGGAGGGCTTGTCCACCATGTTCCATTTGACTCCCAGACCACACTGTTATCTGTGAAGGGTGCCATCTTGAGGGAGAGGTTTCTCCACCCTTTTAGTTTCACTTTGTTGCTAGGGAGTCCGCGAGGTTTAGCAACATTGTACTAGTCATTACTTACTGTTATTTTTTGCCTGTTGCTGTTTAATTTTTTAGTAAACTGTTATTTTTCCCACTTATATCTACTTGCATTCATCTCTCCTTATTGGTGGAAAGGGAGGGGTTAAAATTAAAAGGGGAGGTAACTAATTTTGGAGTGTCCATCTCTTAAATTGTCTTAAGCCAAGACAAATGGTGACTCCACCAATGCCCTGAGGAGTCTGTTCCAGTCCTTGACAACCTTTTCAGTGAAGAAATTTTTCCTAGTATCCAATGTAAACCTCCCCTGGTGCAACCTTCAGGCCATTTCCTCTCATCCCCTTACTCAGGAAACAGATCCCACCTCACTGCAACCTCCTTTCAAATAGTTTTAGAAAGCAATAAGGTCTCCCCAGAGCCTCCTTTTCTCTAGATGAAACAACTCCAACTCCCTCAGCTGCTCCTCATCAGACTTGTGCTTGTTGTGGTTTGACACTGGCCAAATGCCAGGCACACACAAAAGCTGCTCATTCACCCTCCCCTGCCAGAGCTGGGCAGAGGAGAGAAAATTAAACAAAGGGTCCATGAGTTGAGAAAAGGACCAGGAGAAAACACTCCAAGGGCAAAACAGGCTCAACTTAGAGGTACAAAGTGAGTTTATTACAAACAAAATGAGAGGAGGATAATGAGAAGTAAAACAAGCCCTTAAAAACACCTTTTTTCCTCCCAACTCCTCCCTCATTCCCATCAACAGCGCAGGGAGACAGGCTGTGGGGGTTTTGGTCAGTTTGTCACCCAAGGTTTTTTTCTGCTGCTCAGGGAGAGAAGTTGTTCGCCTGTGAGACCATGGAGTGCCTCCCATGGGAGACAGTTCTCTGTGAACTTCTTCAGCATAGCTCCAATCTCGTGAGCAGCAGTCTTGCCAAAACTGCTGCAATACGAGTCCCTCCCATGGGCGAACAGTCCTCCCAAAACTGCTGTAGAGTGGGTCACTCTTCCATGGGATACAGTCCTCCAAGGACAGGCTGCTCCAGGCTGGGAGCAGGGACACCACAGGATCACAGCCTCCTCCCAGGCATCCACTCACTCCAGCATGAGCACCTCCCCTGTTGGAGAATTTTGCTCAGACATGGCTTATAGAGTTTTGTTCAGACATGCCATAATCATATACAGCTGATTGAAAAGTAAAAGGCAGCTGTAAGCAGCAAATTCTCAAGCCTGTTCCTGTAAACAACAAAATTCTCAGGCAAGTTTCTATAAACAGCAGAATTCTCAGGCTTGTTTTTTAATAACAAGTAAATATCTTGTCCTTGCATAGTTATGGGAAAGCAGAGTGACAAACATAGAGGCCTTGAGAACTGTTCATAACAGGATGAGAAAAACAAGTCTTGGTCTCAATAACAAACCACAGGTATTGAAAACAAAAGGAGGGGTTGGTGTGTAATCTGTAACCAATGATGAGCTCGGGTTTTGCAATATGTATGAACTTAATTAACACGGTTATAAAATGTGCATGTTGGATCGGTAAATCGGAGTTCGATGCTGATCAAAGGATGGGTCGTCTCCCTTCGCTTCCGACACTCCCCCATGGGTTGTGGGTAGATTTCTGCATCCCCCATGGACCCCCATGGGCTGCAGGGGGACAGCCTGTTTCACCACGGTCATCACCATGGCCTGCAGAGGAATCTCATCTCTGGCACCTGGAGCACCTCCTCCCCCTCCTTCTTCACTGCCTTTGGTGTCTCCATAGTTTTCCCTCACATGTTCTCACCTCCTCCTCTTCTCTAGCTGGAATTAAAACAGTTTGTTTTGTTTTTCTTCCTAAATATGTTATCACAGAGGCATTGCCACCATCTCTAATTGGTCCAGTCTTGGTCAGCAGCATGTCCATCTTCATGGCCATCAGGGATTGGCTCTGCCAGATATGGTGGAAGTTTCTAACAGCTTCTCACAGAAACCACCTCTGTGGCCCCCCGCTACCAAAAATCAGGCCGTGCAAAAACAACACAGTGCTCCAGACCCTTCACCAGTTCTGTTGCGCTTCTCTGGGTAGTCTCTGTTGAAGTGAAGGGAGAACAACCATCCTTTAATGCATCGAACTCAAGTTTATTGATCGATCAGCCAGTTTAAATAATAGTGTTAACGAACTTCATGCATATTCCAAACTCCAGGTTCATGATAGGCTAACAGAGAAAACTCTAACCACTCCTTTTGTTTTACAATACCGTTAATTGTTTACACAAAACAAAACCAGTGTTCCCACTGTGATATGAAAGGTTCCCAAAACTTCCATATCTGTTCTCAGGGTGTCATCTTTTCCCAGAGAAGGTGTTTCGCTTGTTATGGGAAGACTGTCTGAGAACCTTATTGTTTATAAAGTGATGCCTGAGACAGTCTAATTGTTTATAGAAATCAGGCTGGGAACTGCTTCTGGAACTGCTTTGCAACTACCTTTTACTTTTCTCTCAATTGCATGGCTTCATGGCCTTTTTCTTTAAGCCATGCTTGAACTAAACTCTCCACAAGTCTCCTGCTCCTTAATGTTTTTCTTGGCGTGAGGAGCCCAAAACACAGCATTTGAGGTGTGGTCTCATCAGTGCCCAGTACAGGGGAATGATCACTGTCTGAAGTACTAAGGCCTGAACAATAGGCCCTGACTGAGGTCTGAACAACTGGCCCTAAGTCATTGTTGAGCTACAGATAAACCTTTCGACCAAATGTTGTATATATATATATTCACTCATTAATCAAGTATTGTTATATGTGTTCATTTATTGGCAAAACATGTATTTACCTTTCTTTATCTGGAAACCAGATGAGGCCACATCTGGCCCAATTAGGGGGGTATAGGATCAAAGACAACTCTGTTGGTTCCTCCTTGAGCCCTGACCAGGCTTTGGGAGAAAGCCAACAGGAGAATGAAATTAGAAATTACGTCAGCTTGTTTGTTTAACAGTATAAAAGTTGGGCTACTGACACAACAAAGTGAGGGAGCCTCGTGGCCTGCAAGGTGCATGCACCACAGGATTTCCCAGTTACTGGGTTTGGTTCTCCAGTCCTTTGCTGTGACAGCTTCCCACCCCTCAGCTGATGTTTCTTGGATTTGGATGATGGTAAAGTATTATGGTAACTGGTGATGTATCCTTCTTAATCACTATAGGCATTCTTTTGTAGTAATTATTAGGTGCATTGCTTAGCTTATCCTTTTGTGATTCTTTGCATTTTGTATTGTAGTAAATTACACTATTCCTTAAGTTGGTGTCTGTCTCTGACCCTACTCACTGGCAAAACACTGCCCTACTCCTGATGGCCACGCTATTGCTGATACAAGCCAAGATGCCGTTGGCCTTTGTAGCCACCTGGGCACACTGCTGGCTCCTGTTTGGCTGGCTGTCAACCAGCATCCCCAGGTCCTTTTCCACAGGACCACTTTCTGGCCACTCTTCCTCAAGTCTATGGCACTGCACGGGGTTGTTGTGACCCAAGTACATGACCCAGCACTTGACTTTGTTGAACCTCATACAGTTGGTCTCAGCCCATTGATCCAGCTCATCCAGATCTCTCTTGTACCATTACAAGACAGCAGGAGCAAGCAGCCAGGAACTGCATTTTCAAGGGCCACATTATTCATACACATCAAAACAACCATCTAAAATACTATGGTAGCACTCTCATCAGGCACACACTTTCCTCACCATTGAGGGGATAAGGTTATCCTATTTCAGATACTGATTATCAGCATTTCCAGACAGCCAGTTTGGATACAGTGATGCTTCAAGTAGCTATCAGGGAGCTAGCCCAGCAATCTTCAAACTGGTATTCCCCCAACATCCCACCTATAAGTGCACCATGGATGCAGTTGCCAGTGAAAGCAGTGTCACAATAAGTGTTGAGTGGCTCACCCTAACTTTTGAAGAAGAGGCCAACTGAAGATTTCACCTTAATTTCATCACAGCAACTTCTCAACAGCAAAACAGTAGAAGAAAGATGGAGACAGAACTTCTTGGAGTTTGCAAATGGCTAGAGAAAGTCATTGTCCATCTGGCATTTCTGTTCTACCTTTTCTCACTCTCACAGTTAAGATGAAGAAAATAGTATTTCAAGTATTCATAATAAATAGCTTGAAGTACTATAAAAGCTTTATAGTCACGTCACATAAAAGAAATTGTGTTAAAAGATAATACCAATATTCAAGAATTTACAGAGAACTTTGTGTTGCATGCTTTCATAGATAGTTGTATAAATTTGATAGTAACATCAGCTCCTTTGTTTCAGACGCTGAGTAAGCATAGTTCTGGATTCCATATTCAGAATACAAACAAATAAAATAATCCTTGACAATGAGATTAAGAAAACAGCATGTATTGCAAAATATTGTCTATTACCCTGCTCGCTGCCTTCTGTGCATTCCTACAAGTTAATCAAGGCGAAACATGCAGTCAATTTCCTCAAAACAGCTAACATTTTATACAGAAATTCCACAAATTAACATTTAGCTACATTTGCTTTTATTAGAAGACACAGGCTGGCTTCAATACCATAATCAGCGAGATTTTAAATTAACGCACCCTTTAAAAAATGCTTGAGAGTATAAAAAAGATACATAGTTTTGTCCATCAATGCAAAAATCTTACATAGGTTTTTGAAAGAAGTCATGCAACAGTGAGTTTTACTGAAATTAGACAATTGCTTTTTGCAACATTTTCTCCCTAAAGCTGAATCTATGTCCCTTTTAAAGCAGCAACCATCACATGTATGAAAATGCAGCTAGTCAGATCTACAAATTGGGCCTGAAAAATCTGGTGGCCTTCTACAACAGGATTATAGTGTTGGTGAATAAGGAAAGAGCAACTGACATCTACCTGGACTTGTGCAAAGCATTTGACACTGTTCCACACAACATCCTTGTCTATAAACTGGAGACATGGATTTGATAGATGGACGCCTCAATGGAGAAGGAATTGGCTGGATGGTCACACTCAAAGAGTTGTGGTCAATAGCTCAATGTCTAAGTGGAGACTGGGGACAAGTGATTTTCCTCAGGGGTCAGTATTGGCACTGATTCTGCTTAACGTCTTTGTTGACAACGTGGACAGTGGGATTGAGGGTACCCTCAGCAAGTTTGCTGATAACACCAAGCTGTGAGGTACAGCTGACATGCTGGAGGGAAGGGACACAATCCAGAGGGACCTCAACAGAGTGGACCTGTGCAAATCACATGAAGTTCAACAAAGCCAAGTGCAATGTCCTGTACCTGGGTGAGGGCAATCCCAAGCACAAATACAAGTTGGGTGGAAAATGGACTGAGAGCAGCCCTGAGGAAGAAGACATGGGGGTGTTGGAGGAGGAGAAGCAGCTCAACATTACTCAGCAATGTGTGCTTGCAGGCCAGAAAGCCAACCGTGTTCGTTTTTTGACCCTTGCATACCTTTTGCAGACCCATTTTGACCCTTGCAGTTTCATTTTTTAAGTTTCAAAAACTACATTCTCTTCTTCATCTACACCCTTGCTGTCTCTTGGCACAATCATTAATTCTTAATTATTCTAGATACGACTTTTAAGGTACCACAATATGCTTCACTGGTCTGAAAAAGTGACTACACATCTAGGAAGAATATAAGAATTACATGAGACTTACTTCCAGCATTTTTAAATCCAATTCTCCAGTAAATTTTGTGTAATCTCTCCTTCCACAGAAGATGCATGAGCACACTTCCATCTTATGAGCACACTTCCATCTCTTCTCACTAAAATGAGTTCTTTTCCACAATGGCCCTGAAACTGATCACTAGTGTCACATAAATTAGTTTTGGCACAGGCATATCCATTTGCCCATAAAGCGCTTCTTTTTTCCTCCCATAAACATGAAACTAACACATTACGTGAAAACCTGATTATATACAAACTATGAGACTGAAGCTGTTATCTTCTAAACTATGGATCTACAATGTTTCAAAGACCATGTGCATTCTGTGTGCATCAAGTCCTTCTCTGCAGGGCTGCTCTCAGTTCATCTCCCAGTCTGCACTCATGTCTGGGGTTGCCCCAACCCAGTTACAGCACCTTGTACTTAAACTTGTTGAACTTCATGAGGTTCTCATGAGTGCATTTACCAAGTTTGTCCAGGTTCCTCTGAATGGCATCCCATCCTTCTGTTGTGTCAACTGCACCATTCAACTTGGTGTCATCTGAAAACTTGCTGAGGGTGCACTTAATCTCACTATTGATGTCAGTGATAAAGATATTTAAGAACACCAGTCCAAAGACAGAGCCCTGAGGGACACCACTCATCACCGGCCTCCACCTGGACACAAAGACATTGACCACAGCTCTCTGGCTGCATCCATGTCCTGGTTGCAGAGAGGGGGCAGAGCTTAGTGCTGTGTGGGTGTGTTGGGCTTGCATGGCCTGGTTTTGGTAGTGGGGAGAGAGCTGAAGGGGTGGCTTCTGTGAGAAGCTGCTAGAAGTTTCTTCCATATCTGGCAAAGCCAATACCTGGCAGCTCCAAAAATGTATATGCTGCTGGTCAAGGCTGGGCCAATTAGAAATAGTGGTAACACCTCTGTGATAACATATTTAAGAACATAGAAAAAAAAAAGTTATTGCACAGTTGTAATTCTGGCCTGAGAAGAGCAGGGTGAGAATATGTGAGAGGAACAACTATGCAGACACCAAGGTTAGTGCAGAAGGAGGGGGAGGAGGTCGTCCAGGTGCTGGAGCTGAGATTCCCCTACAGTCTGTGGTGCTGACCGTGATGAAACAGGCTGTCCTCCTGCAGCCCATGGAGATCCATGGGGATGCAGAGATCAACCTGCAGCCCATGGAGGAAAGCCACACTGGAGCAGGTGAATGACTGGGAGCTGGCTGTGACCCTGTGAGAGACTCGTGAAGAGAGAAGCCCCTGCTGGAGCAGCCTGTACTTGAAGGACTGTATCCTGTGGAAGACTGACCCACTCTACAGCAATTTGGGGAGAACTGTGGCTCATGAGATGGACTCATGTCAGAGAAGTTTGCAGAGAACTGTCTCCCATGGAAGGGACCCCACACTAGAGCAGGGGAACAACTCTTCTCCCTTGTATTGCACGAAATAGTTTATTTAGTTGTTTTGCACTGGGTTCTGTATTATTGCACAGAATAGTATGTTTGTACCCTCATGGGATTCCCCTCTTATATCACATGGTCTTTCCCTCCCCCAAAAGCCCCAGTGGTGATGGTTTGTCCCAGGTCTACTCCTCCCTTCCCCCCCTCCTCACTTGTATCCCATTGGCTGTGGTCCTCCTCCTCCACCCCCCATTCCCCCGGGTTTAAAAGTCTCCCACCATGAGGCATCTCTCTCTTTTTCACCTGGGAAGTCACCTGGACCACCCCATGACTCCTTTCCAGGAAATAAAATAGGAATTTGTTCCCGAGAGGCCAAGAGCGCCTCCATCTTTTGCTTCTGTCCTATGTAAGATTGTAAGGGCTAAGGTCCATAGCTAGTCAGATTGGACCCAAACAGCCGGCCAGATTCAGTCTTACAGCTGGCCCTAACGTGGATTCGTCTACCACAAGGTCTGTGTCCTGGTTTGAAAAGAAAGTGAATTTTTTGGGATGCTGTGGTCAAACCAATAGGTGCTCAGATTTGAATAATTGCACCAGGTGTTGCCACTGAGGACATGGATACGCCTCTGAGAACACAGAGGGTTAAAAGCAGAGAACTCCCAGGGGGAAGCTCTCTTGGTTCCGGTCGGTCGGGGCTGGATGGGGGAGGGGAAGCCATGCGGCCGGGTGAGAAGGGAGGTGAAGGCCTTTGCAGGATGGAAGGGTGGAGGAGCACTGAGAGGCATCGGGCAGCCACCCACCTCCTGGAGAGAGAGCTGGTGTCTGTGCCTGTGCCACCTTGAAATTTGATAGCACGGCTGGCCCAGACGGAGAAGGAAGGGGGGGTGTGGCGAGAAGGTGCCTGGCAGGGCAGCTGTGGGAGTTCTGGACAGGCAGAGCCTGAGATTTTTTAACCCTTTTCTTGGATGATGGAAACCTTACAAATGCTGATCCTCCTGGAGCTGAATGAGAAGAGAGATAGAGATAAGAGGAAATGGGCCACGAGAGAAGTTGAGAAGAATATTAGGTGGAAGGGATTGAAATAAACAACAGGGCCAGGAGACTACTTCTTTTTAATGCCTTTACTAAAAGTAATCACCTAAGGATTGGGCGGCTCGACGGGTCTGCAGCGTCCCATCGTCTCCCAGGGCGACTCAGAGGAGGAGGATATGCACAGCTCTGTCCACAAGGGGCAGGGCTGGGGGATCCGGTCCTCGTGGGAGCGTTTAGGGCGTGATGTCCCCGTCAGATGTTAGTTCGGTCCGAGTCTCGCTCCCCTCCCAGACCTGGCCCGGGGGATCTCGAAAACAGGGTGAGGAACGATGAAGGTTTCCAGCATCTCTTGCAGGCCCAGCACTCCGCTCCTCACATCCAGACATCACTCCAGTCTCTCAACTCTTAGGTGGCTCGTTGTTTTTGGGGTTTCTCCGTGAGGTTGGAGTCGGGGGTCCCACAAAGCATTCTGGTCTTGGGAGTCATTTTGCATAACCCCCCCCACCTTCTCAGGTGTCTTCCCTATTCTGAGAAAGGTAAAACTTAGCCTCGGGCAAGGCTCTGCTAATACAAACGCAGCAATTAGTCACAATGACCCGTGATTACAATAACAAAACACGCAGAACTTGGGCAGGGCCAGTGATCTGGCTGCCTCTTTGTAACTTTTTCTCACAAAAAAATGTTAACTGAATTTTTGTTCATAACAGTCCCCCCTCTTTTTCTTTGATCGAGCTTAAATTCTAAGCTTGCATCAACTCACAATTTTTTTGTTTTGAATCTACTATAAATCTCTTGTGCACTTTGGTAGTCATGGTTACTTAACCTTGTTACTTTCCTTGGTTTCTTCAGGTTGGTCTGCACGTCAAGTACTATTCTACTAAAACAGATAAATAAGCATAGTAAAAAGAGCAATCCTCTAAGTACACACACAGCGAGAAAAACTACCTTTTCCCATACATCCTTTTTGAAAATCTTTAGGTTCTCCCACCCACTGGGATCAAGTGTAGGAGTTTGTTCTTCATTATTTACACATGCTAATCTTTTTATTTCGTTTGAAATGTTCCTAATAATTGAATTCTTCATTTTTAATACTGCCTGGAGCCGGATAACTTCGTTTAACATAGATATTGGGATCTGAATTTGGCTTTTCTCAATTTCTATTTCACTTTGCCTGTTCTGTTTAATTTCTCCCAAATCATTATATATAGGAACTCCCAAACTTGATCCAGTTTATTTGGGTAATAAGAAAATTGGTTTTATCACTCTAGCGGTGCAGCTGCCAGACGAGATCAAATCTAGGGGTGTAGGGCTCCCCTGAAATGTGTTCCAAAAGGGGTTTATCTCTTTTCCAGTACACTCATATAAATACTTGTAACAAACAATTTTTCTTACCATTTTCACCATTTCTTTGCTTTTTACTATATCTGCTGAGCTTGTTTCAGCAGCATCACATTCAAAGCACAACCAGGCTTCCCCTATAGGGCACTCTCCTAGGAGTGGCTGCCTAAAAGTGGCAGTATTGTATGCTATCCAATACACTCCCTTATTTTTCTGATAAAGGACCAATTGGGAGGGGTTAACACAATCAGGGTTAGAACTGATGTGGACTCTGGACAAGGAGCTCACTTCCTCCTCACAGAGGGGTTGGTAGCACTCTGCACGGCTCAGCTGGGCTTCCCAGAGCACCACCAGCCATCAGAGCCATCAGTACTACCCTTCCCAAGAGTCCGCTATGGGTCATCTTGCACAGCCTGCCCACCCGGCCTTGTCTCTTGGGGAATTTTACTGAGGAAAAGCTTCCAAGCTCTTTAGAGTCCCTTCTACCCGCTTCTCTGGTTAAACCTCTCTTGGTCTGTTCCCTACCAATTTTGGTTTCCCCTCCCAGGGGAGTGTTCTGTAGAGGATTAACCTGGAGTCTTTAGAATTAAATTGGGGAACTTAACCCGAATTACTTATTTACAGTCTTAAACTTTTTACCAACATAGTTTTCACAGAACAGTTTTGAAACATTTTAAGCAATATTAGAACTCTGATACCAATTTTTTTCCCACACAGTTCAGTCTTTTTGACTCTTCCTTCTGAGAGTCAACTTTAAATCCTTTGGTCCTTTTACCCCAGTGTACTCAGGTGATTTAGCTTGTGATGTGGATGAATCCTTATCCAGTGCCCGGAGGTGAGTGGTGTGGACTCTGGCCCAATGCCAGAGGGAAAAACTGGGAGTCTGGCCCAATGCCAGAAGGAGAAAGGGGTAGAGTCTGGCCCAATGCCAGAAGGAGAATGGGGTGCAGTCCGGTCCAATGCCAGAGGGAGAATGGGGTGGAGTCCAGTGCAATGCCAGAATGCCAGAGGGGAAAAAAACCTGATGTTGAATCCTGGTCCAATGCCAGGGGGTGAGAGTGATGTGAGTCCAACCTTTTCCTTTTGGCCTGCACCGTCGAGTTAGTAATGAAGAGTACCTGAAACGGGCTTTCAAACACAGGCATTAATGGTCTGCAATTTAATGATTTTATCAAAACTCAGTTTCTCTGTTTAATGTTATTGGTTAATTTCTCTTTTTTTCCATAGCTTGCATGTTTCCCTCATCAACTTCTACATACTCTGTATTTTGCAAGGAGTTGTATTTCTCAGCTAACTTAACTCCCAAAGTATTTTCATTCCCCTATTTTCTGTGTATTTAATTCACTGGTTTTCTGTTCTATTTTTCAAGATCTTATCTATTTATCTCTTGCTTCTGTTTCTTACTTTCACTTACAGCTTAAATACTTCTTTCAACCCCTTACACTTAATTTTTTTGTTTTTTTTTTTTTTCTTACACCATTCTTCTACACAATACACTTTCCTCTAAGGAGATGTGGTAAAACTTATAATGCACAATCTACATTACTTCTATTCTTATTTGTCTATATTCATTCTCACACATTCCTTCACACCCTCAAGACACAAACTGGATCATTATTGCTAGGAAATCACTGTGGCTCCCCTCACCTTGGGGTTGGCCCACAGGTCTCAGTATCCCTGGGCCTCTTGGAAGGGCCCTGGCTCTGGTTGCCTCTGGTGCACATTCACCTGTGAGGCTGTCTGCGTGTCACTCATGCTCTCACAGCTACGGCTCCCTCACACATCTGAGGAGCACTACTCTGGTTTGCAGGTCACGCACACTCTTTGGTCACAGTCCCCACCCACCCGGGGGACACAAGCCTGGTTTGCAGGTCACACATACACACACTTCCACTGCCCCCTTCTCACCTGCCCGGGAAGTTGAGGCTGACTTTGTGACTCACTCTCACACACATTACAAAACAATCAGGTACCTTTTACTTCCACATCACTTATTACAAGTTTAGTTTTACTGGCCAGTTTTGGTGCTATTGGATATCCTTTCTACCTAGCTGTTTTTGTCTAACTTCAGATGTTTTTCACTATACTATACTATACTTTTTAGTACTTTGTTGAGACAGGACTTATCTGCTCCTGTATCTACTCAAAAATTCAAATTCTTCATTTAGGGATCCCGCCTCAAAGTTTACCAAGGGCTCTTCTAGATGTTACATTGGGTCCCCTATAGTGTAAAGCCCCTGACACTCTAATCATCACCTTTAAGGATCTTCCCTAAATTATCTTGTTCCCTGGATATTGCCACATCGAGACTGAGCTTACAAAACCTGACGTGTCCTGCCTTTCCACAGTAATAGCAATGTCGTTCTCTCAAAGAGCCTTGAGGTGTCTCCATCCCTCTTGCACCTGATAGTACTGGCCTATCCTTCCCTCCTCCTGGTGGTGGACCCGCCCACCCTGCACTTTCTCTAGCTACAGCAACCATGATCTTAGCCTTGGCCTTTGCTTTATCTTCCTCCCTCCTTAAATACACCTTCAATGCCTCTTTTAATAACTCATTTATGTCCTTCTCTTGCCAATCTTCCATCTTTTCCAGTTTTCTCCTTATATCAGGCCAAGATTTGGTAACAAATTGGACTTTTAGCAGCATTTGACCTTCCGGGGTGTCTGAGTCTATTCTAGAGTACAACTGGAAGTTCCGCCTTAGGCGATTAAGCCAGGCAGCAGGAGCTTCATCCCTCTCTTGCGTACCCTCAAATGCCAATTGGGTGTTACTTCCTTTGGGAACTGACTCTTTAATCCCCCGTATTATCAAAGACCTATATTCCCTCATGGCCTTCCTCCCCTCCTCCTGGTTAGGGTTCCAGTTGGGCTCCGTTAGTGGCAATTTCTGTTCACCTGTTGGCACCTGGGGTCCTGGACTGTTATCTTTCTCCCAAATTCTTACGCCAGCCGCCCTTATCATCTGGACCTCTTCTGGGGAAAATAATATACTCAGGATGGAATTCATCTCCCCCCAAGTGTAGATATTTGGACCTAAAAATTGATCCACTTGGTTGGCTATGCCCACTGGGTCCTCAACTAAATGCCCCAACTCTTTCTTGAATCCTCTCACCTCAGAAGCAGTTAGGGGAGCATTCACAAAGCCAACACCTCCCGCTATTCCTCCCATAGGAACCTCTCTGAGGGGAAAGAGTCTCTCTGCCTTGGAGGTCTTGGATCTGGTGCTACAGTATGGCCCATCTTCAGATGCCAAACTACTTTGAGAGACATCTGGGTTACCCTGAACTTTCTGCCCATCAGCAGGTGTATTTGCTGACAGCTGTTTATCGGGCAAGGAGGCATTTGTGTCCCAACTAGGAGGTAAAGGGACAGCAATAGGTGGGGGAGAAGAGCCTGAGTGTATATTAAGCGGAGCTGGAGAAGGGGTGGAGAATGCAGCAGGTGGAGTAGGCACTTGTGGTGATGCAGAAAGAACTGGAGGAGCTGGAGTGGGTTGTGAGGGAGTGGTTACTGGGGGAGATACTGGGTTTATCATAGTGGAAGCTGAAGAGGTAGAAGGAGGAGTTTGAGCAGGTGATAGTGAGATGGCAGCCGGGGGAGGAACCGGACCTGCCATTTGAGGTGCTTGAAGAAGAGGATTATAAGGTGGAGGGACAGAAGGAGGCAAATAATCCAGAGGGTCCCATCTTTTACTAGTCCTATCATCTCCTCCTTCATTTCCCTCTTTCTTCCTCTGTACCTTACAAATTCGCACCCCTTCATCCTCAACAGTGCTCTTTACCCAGCAAGATACATAGAGTAATTGCTCAGGATCAGTATCCCCTCGAGCTGTCAGATAATTATTTAGTTGTTGGCACATCCACTTATCTTTTGTCCCACACCAAGGCCATCCTCCTTGCACCTCTAATTCTGGCCACACTTCCATACAATAATGGATCATTTTCACTTTATCTAATCCCTCCGTGGCCTCTATAGAATCCCATTTTACTAACAGTTCTCCTAAGGGACTATTGGGATGTATATACCTCATTTTCTTGCCAGTCTTTTTACTATTGCACCCTCCCATTTTCCAGGTCTCAATAGAAAAAGTCCCAAAGGTGCCTCTACTGACTGGGAATTTCAAAAAAAACCTTGATTGAGGAGCTTCAGCCTCCTCCACTGAACTTCAAATTTACTGCCTGATGCTCAGGACTTTATACTGAAACAACTGCCCGATCTCTTGATTGCCCAACTTCCCAACGTCAGGTCTTACATCTATCGGGACTTAACACGAAGCCACGGCCTATGAATCCAGGTCGTTCCTGACTCCCTCAGTAAGGAAAAACAACTGCCTGATTTTTTAGTTTGCCTAACCCACCAATTTTTAGGCTTCACTGTATCAGGACTTAAAAGCAAACCACAGCCTCCTTCGCTGGGGTTTGTGCCTGACTCCTTTGTCAGGACTTACTTTGCCTGCAGGGCTTGTGAAACACCCGAATCCTTCTCGGGACTGACAATTCTTACTCGGATCCTTCTCGAGACTTACAAAGGTGCCTGACCTCCCTCTGTCAGGACTTACTTTGGGTATGTGCCACTCAAATACAAATTCCCTTCGCACGCCCGAAGGGGGGGGCCCTTTATTCCCCCTTGGGAGACAACTTCACTCACACTAAGTCCACTCGCTTCCCCCTGTTCCCGGCCTGCCCCTTCGCAGGAGTCAGGAAACGCGGTACTAAGGGGTCCACTCTCGCTCTGAAGGTCCGGCTGCTGGCCCGCGTCTCACTCACACACACATGCACATGTCTCCCACTCCCGCCACCGGATTTCTCACCAGTCCGGTGCTCCGGTGCTCCTCTGCGTCACTGTCCTGAGCCGATCTCTCTGGTCCTGGTAGCCAGCTGTCCTCTGAAGATCCAAGATGGCCAGTCCTGAGTCCTCTTGCGGCGTGGCTATTCCGGACGAGCACTCCCAGCTGAAATAAACAACAGGGCCAGGAGACTTCTTCTCCTTTTTAATGCCATTATTAAAAGTGATCAGCTAAGGATTGGGCGGCTCAACGGGTCTGCAGCGTCCCATCGTCTCTCCCAGGGCGACTCAGAGGAGGAGGATATGCACAGCTCTGTCCACTAGGGGCAGAGCTGGGGGAATCTGGTCCTCGTGGGAGCCTTTAGGGCGTGATGTCCCTGTCAGATGTTAGTTCAGTCCGAGTCTCGCTCCCCTCCCAGACCTGGCCCGGGGGATCTCGAAAACAGGGTGAGGAATGATGAAGGTTTCCAGCATCTCTTGCAGGCCCAGCACTCCGCTCCTCACATCCAGACATCACTCCAGTCTCTCAACTCTTAGGTGGCTCGTTGTTTTTGGGGTTTCTCCGTGAGGTTGGAGTCAGGGGTCCCACAAAGCATTCTGGTCTTGGGAGTCACTTTGCATAACCCCCCCCACCTTCTCAGGTGTCTTCCCTATTCTGAGAAAGGTAAAACTTAGCCTCGGGCAAGGCTCTGCTAATACAAAAGGAGCAATTAGCCACAATGACCCGTGATTACAATAACAAAACACACAGAACTTGGGCAGGGCCAGTGATCTGGCTGCCTCTTTGTAACTTTTTCTCACAAAAAATATTAACTGAATTTTTGTTCATAACAGGGATGATGGAGAGGCCTTTGGCTGGACTTTTCTTGTATAGCCATGTGTCACAGACATCTTTTCATTGAAATCCTTTCGTTAGGATTTTTCCTGCTGAAGCTGAGAAGTTTCAGCAACAAAGTGTAAACAATGGTTATCTGCTACTCTGGAATGCAACAGGTGGATCCGTGATTGGTCTCCTGTGGATGTTTGGATTTACTGACCACTCACGGCAGAGCTGGGTCTCGCTCTCTGCGGAGAGACAGATCTTTGTTATTCATTCTTTTCTATTCTTTGCTTAGCTAGCCTTCTGAGAATTTTTCCTTCTATTCCTTTTAGTATAGTCATAATGTAATATATATCATAAAATAATAAATCAAGCCTTCTGAACATGAGGTCAACATTTTCGCCTCTCTCTTCACCTGCAACCCTTGTGACCACCATCACAGCCATGGACAGAACCATTTTTCCTGTGACACAGAGACTGCATTTAGGGGGAGGCAATGGCTTGGAGTCAAGAGAGTGCAGTGATGTTATGTGAAGGAGTGCATGAACAGAGATGGGTGAGGAGGGTGGTGGTGCCCTCCGTCTTCAGGGAAGAAGAAGACCTCTGTTCTCGAGACCCCTCAGCCCCAGGGGGTGAATTTGGGGGAGACTGGTGTCCCAAAAGTGAGAGACTATGCTTTTTTTTGGAATTGGGCAAAGCATCCTTAAAAGGGGAACCCTAGAAGCAGCTCTGGTCCATGCACAGTGGTGAGAGCACTGAGCATGGAAGGAAGATGTCACAATGGCAAATGATCTCCGGGCGGTGCCATGTGTGAAATGGAAACATAAGAGGTTTCAACTGTGTTTCCAGGGGAAGCC
The DNA here is from genome assembly GCF_028018845.1 of Melospiza georgiana. NCBI lineage: Eukaryota > Metazoa > Chordata > Aves > Passeriformes > Passerellidae > Melospiza > Melospiza georgiana. Next base: position 8,460,312 of record NC_080464.1, on the reverse strand, counting down.
TATGGTACAAGAGGGACTCCTCTCTCCTTGATGAACTGAGAATTGATTATCTAAAAGGTGGTGATAGATTGAGAGTTGGTGATCTGAGGGATGGATGTATGGGAAATTTGGTGGGGAGGAGGAGGAATGTTTTTGGAAGGTTTTCATTCCGAGTTCTGTGTGTGTTTTTCTTTACATATAGTTGTAGGTTAATAAAGTTTTTCTTTTTTATTCCTAAGTTGGAGCGTGCTTTGCTCTATTCCTAGTCACATCTCACAGCAGACAGCAGGGAGCGTATATTTTCATGGAGGCACTGGCATTGTGCCAGCATCAAACCATGACAGTCTGAGACACCACACAGCAGCTGGTAATCCACGTGTGGATTATATAAGCTTTTGGACAGTCAGTTACCTCAAGTTCTTTGTCACTTTTTGGACAATGGAGAATCACAAGGGTGGGATCGGCAGCCTGTCCAGCCCAAGGCAGACTGATCTCAGGACAGAGAACTTCCTTACAGAGTCCCAGAAAACCAAGGGACCCAGGAGGGGTAAGTGAACCCCTGCGAGTGGTAGTGGGACCCTGGTGTGGCCCCTGAGGTGTAGGGTTTACCTCTGGTGCAGGGAAAGGTCTGGCTCCGAGTGTGAGGGTTTGTGCGTCCCACGGTTTTTGCTGGTCCGTGCGGTGCTGGTTCACGCAGCCCAAACGAAGTTCAAACGCAGGCGGAGCTGCTCTGAGCTCTGTGGTTAGCGGCGGTGCAGCAGTTTCCTGGGGTGCGGCAGCGGCGGCATGGGCGCACACGGTGATTTACTGCAGTGCAGTGGCGCGGCCATGGTACGGCAGGAGTGCGGGCGGTAGCAGAGATGCCATGGCTCGTATTTTTGCCATGAGCGGATGTGTGCAGGCGGTGGTGGACCCTGGCAAGCAGCGGGGGACCAGCATGCACAACACCGTCTTCGGTGCAGCGGCCACATGGCTCAGATTGACGCAGCAGCTGGTGGAGGCATTTTAAAAGCCGTGCAGTTTGCCACACACACGGTTTCACCTCTTGCCTCAGACTGGGGGGAAGAGGAAACTACGGAGGCTTTCCTGGATTGGCTGTGGACAGTGCTTTCAGTTTTCAATTTTTACTTGTTGTAAGGAAGGTAGATACAGTTTTGCAGAAAGCAAATAACATCAGAATGGGTGCAAAGCTTTCTGCAACACAGAGAGGCATTTATATCCTAGTTAGAGATTCACTAAGTAGTGGAAATGCTAAGGTTTCCAAAGGAGTTTTGAAACGGTTTGTTTGCTGGACATCTTTTCATTTCCCTCAGTTTACCTAGCAGAATGTTAATTCTGTCTCTGCCTGGGACAAAATTGGAGCATTGTTAACAGCAAAGGCGGAACAGGGAGACAGAACAGTGTCTCAATTTCTCCCTGTGTTCCTTGTGATCCAGAAAAAAGTGCTTAAGAGGGATTTGAAGGGACAGCCACAGCAAACCTCCCCTCCTGTGGCTCCCCCTCCCCCTCCTCCCAAACCCTCTGCCCTGATCTGAGAGGGACGTGCGAGGCACCCCGAGAATTGCAGGGTACTTGGCACAGCCACTGTTTCCCTGGCCTCCCAGCTCCCACTCAGTACCCTGGCTCTGGCAGTTGTGCGCAGGCTGACAGACCACCTTCCCTGCACCCCTTTAACCCAGTTGCTGTTTCCCCGATTTCGCGTGCGGAGCCCCCTATCCCCAAAATGGCAGCAACAGCACGGTCAGCCTCCAAGATGATGCCGACCATGTACTCGGGGGCCAAGATGGCGGCGGCCATGTGGCAAGACCTCCTGAATATCCTTCTTCCCATAATCCCTTTCGTTCATCTGTCCCCTCCCCCAAACCCTTCCAGTCGCACAATCCCTTCCTTCCCTTGGACATTCCTCCCTCTCCCTCCATGTTCCAGCCCTCCATGATGTCATCCCCCAACCTCGCCCCTGGTTCCAACAGCTCCTCCACCTCCCCACAAAGCCCCGCCCTCCCTGCCTGTTCCTGTTTCCCATGCCCCTCTACCCGTGTCCCAAGAGGGTGGGGCTGGGGGAGGGTGTGTCCCCCCTCCCAGTTACCAAGGGGGTGGTGTGGAGGGGGCCAGGGGAGAGGGTGTCCCCCTGCCCAGTGCCCACGGGAGTAGGGTGGGGGGTGGATCCCCACCTGCTCTCCAAAGGGGTGGGGCTGTGGTTGGGGGTACTCCCTTGTCCAGTCTCCAAGGGAGTGGGGCTGGGGTGGGGGGTGGTCCCATGCCCAGTTCCCATGAGGGTGGGACTGGGAGAGGGAGTGGACCCCTTCCCTGCTTCCACAGGGGTGAGGCCGGAGAAGGAGGTGGTGCCCCTGCCAGTTCCCAAGTGGGGAGTGGTCCCCCTGCTGGATCCCACGGGGGTGGGGCCAAAAGGGAAAACCCTGGGGATAAAAGCCAGAGGGAGGAAGTAATTCCCTCAGTAGCCCCTGTCCTATATACTGGTGGTAGAAGTAGCCCTAGAAACTACCAGCCCTTCTCCTACCAAACAAAGAGAAAGTTGTGTAAAAATCAGAATTCAGAAGAAAAAGCAAAATTTTTAGCAGCATAATAAGAGCCACATTAACATCCCTTGAATTTGTTCTTACTGACCTCCTAGATCTTTTCTGGTGCCTGCTTACACATAGTTTGATCTATGGGTGTGAGAGTCTGTCCGAATTTTCCCTCATCTGCCTCATGATTGTCCTTGGGAGACCCCCCTGTCTAGAATCCCTGGCTCTGAAGGAGAAAAGTCACATGCAATGGGCCCTGAGACCTGAAAGCTCAGTGTTAAGCTATTGTTTTCACAGGTTTGTTTGCTGTATGCTAAGAAGGGGGCACCGTGCCCCGTTTGCAACAATAGCAGCTCTGGAAGCTGTCCCACCTCTCGGCCTGGCTGGACTTCTCCTGAGTCTCAGGTGGTCTCCCACAGAAGACCCTCACCTGTTTTACAACCACCGTGACAGACAGACTGAGATGTAAGAAGCTTCTCCACCAAGGACTGAGACATGAAACTCCTAAAAGGCCCCCCTGCTCCTTCCAAGGACTGGGACTGACAACCCCAGCCCGGGGGAGGTGTGTGGGGGAGGCAAGCTGACCAAAGCGAGATGTTTGCCTGCAGATTGTGACCACTGAACCAAGAAAACAATGGCTCTCATTTACTGCAGAGAACATAGACTACCTGTTACATCTGTTCCCTATTGTACCTGTTTCCCCCTCCTCACAATTTTCAGTAATAAAAACCTCTGAGTTAGCTAGAGCCTTTGAGATCTCCCCAGCGTAGCAGGTGGACCCTCGACTGGACTGGACCAAAGGACTTTGTCTCTGCGTTGGTAGCTATATCCCCTCTCTCTCTCTCTCTCTCTCTCTATCTTTTTCTCTCCCTTAATCCCTCTATCTCATTTTTGCTGTGATTATTTCAATAAAACTGCATTTGATTTGATTATCACTGCAAACCCCCTTGTACCATGTTGGTTTTTGCACTCTGAGATCATTCCTACGAACCATCAGGTCATCTGTCCACTAGGACGGATCCTGACAATGGGAAAGCTCCTGGAAGAGATCCCTGAGGGGACTCCTGGAGGAACTTAAGCAAAGCACACAGGGTGCCAAAGATATAGAAGATAACGACATCACTTATGAACATCTATGCGGAGAGGGGGAGTGGGATAAGCCCGAAGAGCAACCTCGGGTGTTAACAAAATTATTCTAGATAAGATCACAAAAGCTGTGGACAAGGCTTTTAACCAGTTGCCGACTGTTAAAGCTAGGGGTACTTACCTTAACATTAAACGGTCTCCTTCTGAGAGTTTCTTGCAGTTTGTCGACCAGCTCCATGCACAAGTTGAGAGACAAGTATGAGACTCCAAGACACAGGTGGAGATAGTTAAAGAGATGGCACAGAGAAATGCCAATGAGGTCTGCAGCAAGGTGCTCCTGGATCTGCCTCTCGACCCTCCATCTACACTGGCAGAGATGATTGAAGCATGTGCTTGGAAGGCAGAACTGTTTACTACACAGGAGGCGTGGGCAAGGCTGACAAACTCAGGTACTGTGGCAGCTATATCTCCAGGAGTGAGGAGGCAACAGATGTCACCGGAGCAGATTCAACATGTCATCTGCTTCCAATGCAAAAAATCTGGACACTTTGCCCAAGACTGCCCCCAAAGCCAGCAACAGAGGAAGAAAACCATCAAACCAAAAAACTAGGACACGAGTGCAAGCCCGCACTGCGCCATGACATAAATGCAGCGGGCTTTCCTAAGAGAAAAACCGCCCTCAAAACAGAAAAGGGAGAGGAAGGGAGGCAGGGTGTCGGACAGCAAAAGAAATGTTTACAGGATAAAATCTGGCGGCCTCACAAGCGTTTCAAGCTTGTGACCACCAAAGCTTTTGTTTTCAGGTCTACCCAGTGGACAGTCATTGCAGTGAACCTGCTGGAGGACTCACAGGACTTGACGGTAGATCGCACAGGATTGGACAGTGAGTACTTTGTTATTGGGGACACCGCACACACACCCATGGAGATTGAGGTGGCTCCCATGACCATCAAGGGAGACATACCTAACCTCATTCTCCTGGTGTGCTGTCCACAGCCACACTTCTATTTGGCCAAGGGGCAAATCATCGCCCAGGCCATTCCTGTTCCAGCAGAAATCCCAGTAGATGACAAAGCACCAGGTGCCTACTGGGCCGAAGTGGTTGGCGAGGACAAACCCATTATGGGATGCAACCAAATGCATGGAGCAGACCATCTCCACATGGAAAGGTTGCTCGACATGGGGGCAAATGTGATAATCATACCTGAAAATTGTGGCCGTCACATTAAGATTTGCAACCCTTGGCTGACAAAATCCAAGATGTAGTAGGCATCACATTGGCAAAGATATCAAAAAACATTGTGCAAATTGAAGGGTCAGACGGAAAATTGGCCAGTGTCCGTCCGTTTGTCACCGATTACAAAGCTCCCTTGTGTGGGAGAGACACCATGTCCCAGTGGGGGGTCAAATTGGTCATCCCTAAGACACCCCAGTGTTGCAGCTTGAATTGCTGCTAGTAAAGTCCAGGGTAAAGAAGCAAAAAAGGCTTTTGCATAATATCCATAGATGTTTAATTCAGCCACGTGGTGAGATGTTCTCCTCTCAGATACCCACTCCTCCCTCAAGGTCCTGCTCTCTCCTCCATGGGCCTCCCAGCTGACCTTGGTCTCCGGGCAGTATCAAGGTGAGGCCCAATCAGGGAAAAGGGAGGGAGAGCCTCAGGAACACCTGTGTTCAGGGATAGGAACAGGAGAAGGAGCCAATGGGGTGTAGCTTAGGAGAAGCCCCTCCAGGGCCTCCATAACTCCCTGTTTTTTATATTATTAAGAAAGCTTTTCTGAAGAATCAACTGAATTAACACAAAATGACAAAAACAATCAAAAGCGTCTGTAAGACAATTTTCAAAATGCAAACAATTCTGAGTCCCCAATGTCCAAAAAGATTTTATGGAATGCCTCAGAGCTGGCAGGAGGGATGCGGGGTTTTCTTATCATGGTTTATCAGGAAACTGGGTCAGGAGAAAGTTTCTTCAGCAGGGGCTGTTTCTCTGTCTCCTGTGGTAAAATGGTCGGCTGTGATAGACTCTGCACAAGAAAGCATAGGTGGTGGTGTGCCTGTTGGAAACTCCAAATACAAATCATTACTTTAAGAAAAAGATGGTTACTTTAGGGAAACTTTCCTTTCTTTCCCTCCTAATCACGCTCCCTCTGGTATTATCAAGGAACTGTGAGGAAAGGGATTAGTGGAGGGAGACCATGGGAGAGGGGAAAGGGTGGTAGGAATTTGTGGGAACATAAAAAGGAGTAATAGGACAATGGAAAGGAAAAGGGGAAAGTGGGAGGGGGGCAGGAAGGCCATAGGAATTGGGGAAGGGTATTAGAAGAAGTGGGACTTATTGGACTGGAAGGTTCTTTCATTATCGACATGGGCCTTTGGATGCAGGACAGCTTGCCAGTGTTCTGTGCTCTTCTTGCTTTTAGGCTGTTGCTGGTGCTTGATGGTTGTTGGTTTTGGGTTCTATTTCCTTGGTAGGTGTGTGGAGGACTTCTATGATGTGGATAATATTTTGCAGGTTTGTAGTCTGGTGCATGTTTACTGCCTTGCACTGGAACTCCACCAGGTCCTGTCACATTGGCTGCTTGGGGGCCTTTTCTTCCTTGTATTATATTAAATTCCACAATTTCTCCATCTCCTAGACTGTGGAGGTATTTCTTGGGATTATTCTTTTTTATAGCAGTCTGATGAACCAACACATCTTCTTAGTTATCATTCCGGGTTATGAAACCGTATTTGTTTTTTACATTGAACCATTTTACTGTCCCCAAAACATTCATGGCAAGGATTTTTTTACCTTTGCCAGTGGGTTTGTGTTGGTGTTTCTGGATGCATTGCTGGTGCTGCTGCTGAGGCGCTGCTGTGTGAAGTTCGTTTCACTCCCAGTGCTGGCGGCCGGGCTCAGGCTCGTCCCCCTCCCAGGGGTCTGTCTCAGCTGGTGTTCGTGGGCACTGCCAGTGTGGGGCTCTCAGAGCAGCGACAGTGGGCAGGGGGCTGCGGTTTTGCTGCCAGGACTGCGGATCTGAGCCATATCCCGGCGGGGCTGTCTGCCTGCCCCGCGACAGCGGTGCCCCAGGTCCGCCGGTCTCGCCCGCCCACCCTCGGCCCTCATGCAGCAGGTTGCCGTGTGGCGGGCTGGACAGTGAGTATCAGCCGGCTCACTCTGGCCTTGCTGAGCACTGGTTGGGTGGCTGTGGGTTTTCCGCGGAGGGGAGAGCCGCAGTGGGGAATGGAGCAGGGGCATGCCTGTGCAAGGGGATACAGCTCTTGCCACACCTGCCATGTCTTGTGGTGCTATAACAACCAAGGTAAACATGTCCGTCAGAGGAGGCATGAGGACCTGAGGGTGGAAGGGGAGACCCTGCAGCCCCTGCCATGCATTCTCCACTATCTTGGGCAGCAGGAGTACATAACTAATAACTAATCTGGAGGCACCACAGTCAGGGCGCCATTTGTTGCAGCTTGAATTGCTGCTAGTAAAGTCCAGGGTAAAGAAGCAAAAAAGGCTTTTGCATAATATCCATAGATGTTTAATTCAGCCACACGGTGAGATGTTCTCCTCTCAGATACCCACTCCTCCCTCAAGGTCCCACTCCCCCAGGGGCCTCTCAGCTGACCTTGGTCTCTGGACAGTATCAAGGTGAGGCCCAATCAGGGAAAAGGGAGGGAGAGCCTCAGGAACACCTGTGTTCAGGGATAGGAACAGGGGAAAGAGCCAATGGGGTGTAATTTAAGAGAAGCCCCCCCAGGGCCTCCACACCCCAGGATTTTTAGAAGTGGCCACTGCGGAGCGCCTTGCCCACAAGGTAACATGGCTGGATGATAATCCAGTCTCAGTAAATCAGTGTCCACTCAGCAAGGAAAAGCTGAAGGTGCTTGAAGAGCTCGTAGAGGAGCAATTGGCTAAAGGATACATTGAAGAGACAACTAGCCCTTGGAATTCTCTGGTCTTTGTAATAAAAAAGCCAAGAAAGGATAAGTGGTGGTTCCTCCATGATTTACGGGAAATAAACAAGGTAATTGAGGACATGGGGTCACTCCAATCAGGGATGCCCTCCCCAACGATGCTTCCACAAAATTGGCAATTGGCTGTCCTGGACATCAAGGACTGTTTTTTCCATATTCCCCTGCACCCAGAAGATGCACCATGGTTTGCCTTCTCGGTTCCAACCATCAATCGAGAAGCCCCAGTGAAATGCTACCACTGGAGAGTATTGCCTCAAGGAATGAAATGCTCTCCATCCATCTGCCAGTGGTACGTGGCTTCATTGCTGTCCCCAGTGCGCGCCCAGAAAAATGAGGCAATCATCCTACACTACACGGATGATGTGCTTGTGTGGGCCCCCAATGACATAATACTCCAAGACACACTTGACCTAATGGTTTAAGTTTTAACTTTTGCTGGATTCCAACTGCAGGAAGACAAGGTTCAGAGGATGCCACATTGGAAGTACGTGGGCTTGGAGATCACTGCGCGGACCGTTGTTCTGCAGAAATTGGAAATCAAGAGTGATCCCAAAACCCTAGAAGATCTCCATTCCCTGTGTGGGTCTTTAAACTGGGTCAGGCCTCGGCTAGGCCTCACCAACAAGGACCTAGCTCCCCTCCTCAATTTATTGAAAGGGGAGAGCTAGCTTCTCCCAGGGAACTGACCCCAGAGGCAAAAACCGTCATCCAAAAAGTGCAGAAGGCTTTGGCTGAGAGGCAGGCTCATCGTTATCAGACCGAGCTGCCTTTCAAATTCATTGTTTTGGGAAAGTTGCCACACTTACATGGTCTGATATTCCAATGGATCGAAGGGCGGAAAGATTCACTCTTAATCATAGAGTGGATTTTCCTCTCCCACCAGCGATCCAAAACCATCACACAGCCACAGGAGCTGATAGCTCAGATGATCTGGAAGGCCAGGGTGAGGTTGCGTGAGCTGGCTGGTTGTGACTTTTATTAGTGTATTCACCTCCCGGTCAAAGTTTCTAAGGAGGGAAGGAACTCTCCTGAGAGGTTCACAAAAGAGATGTTTGAGCACCTGCTCCAGAGCAATGCCAGTCTCCGGCTATCTCTGGACAGCTACAGTGGGCAGGTATCAGTCCACACCCCATCACACAAGCTGTTTAATGAGGAATTCCACCTCATTGCTCCTGAGTAAATGAGTCGAAGGCCACTCAAGGCGCTTACAGTGTTCACTGACGCGTCCGGGGCATCCTACAAGTTGGTGATGACTTGGAGAAATCCCCAGACTCAGCATTGGGAAGCTGACGTTGAGTTTGTGGAGGGGTCGCCCCAGGTCGCCGAACTGGCCGCAGTCGTGAAAGCCTTTGAGAAGTTCTCAGAGCCAATTAATTTGGTCACCAATTCAGCCTACGTGGTGGGAGTAGTGTCCAGGGTGAAGCAGGCAGTTCTCAAAGACATCAAGAACAAGCATCTCTTCAGGTTGCTCTCAAAACTAATTTATTTAGTTTCGCAGCAGGAGCATCCATTCTATGTGATGCATGTGAGATCACATGCAATTTGCCAGGCAAGATCGCAAAAGGTCATCGTAAAGCAGATTCCCTTGCCACCCCAGCAGAAATGGCACACCTTCCAGATGTCTTCCAACAAGCAAAGCTAAGTCATCAGCAATACCATCAAAATGTGCCAGGTCTGATCTGTCAGTTCCAACTAACATGGAGTCAGGCTTGAGCCATTGTGGCCACCTGTCCCAATTGCCAGCTCCAGGCCATGCCATCCCTGGGTGTTGGGGTTAACCCTCGAGGCCTTGAAAGATGCGAAGTATGGCAGACAGACATCACACACATTCCCAATTTTGGTTGCCTGAAATATCTACATGTCAGCATAGACACATACTCAGGGGCGGTTTATGCCTCTGCCCACGCAGAGGAAAGGGCTGTGCATGCCAAACAACACCTGGTGCAAGCCTTTTCAGTGTTGGGGATCCCTAAGGAAATCAAGACCGACAATGTATGCCTTCAAGGAGCTCCTAGAGTTGGTCCAGCAGTGGGGGGTAGAGCATAAGACAGACATTTCCCACTCCCCCACAGGTCAAGCTGTGATTGAGCGTGCCCACCATACACTCAAGCAAGTCCTGGCAAGGCAGGGCAGTTCAGCAGCGTGGATGACACCACAATAAAAGCTCCGCAAAGCCCTGTTTACGATTAACTTTTTGAATTGTTCTTTTGAAAATATGAGTCCTCTGGTGGTATGGCATTTCCACAGTAATAATCAGTTTAAGTTGTCACAGCATCCACCAGTTCTCATTAAGGACCCAGAAACTTGGGAAACCAAGGGTCCTTATGAGCTCGTCACCTGGGGGCATGGCTATGCGTGTGTATCCACCCCCTCAGGCCCTCGATGGATACCCCAAAAGTGGGTAAAACCTTTTGTCCCCAAAAATCCAGCTCCAGCAGATGGGGATGAGAAGCAAGCAGCCATGGCCTCAAAGAGAAGATGCCGCCAGAAAGAGGAAGAATCTTCCTAAAAGCATTAGCTACATTCTGGCAGAACCCTGAATTTTAATGTGTTTTAAAAATGCTTGTTTTCCTTAGTACCTCCCACCTAACCTCACGATGAGTCCTGTTCGAGTTGTCATCCTGTTAGCGCTGAGCAGTCTGACAGCTGCATGGATTGCCCTACAGCCACGCCAAAACATCTGGGTGACCCTGGCATGGATGCTCCAACAAGAAAATATATGCCTGTCCACTGCAGCAGCGAGAGATCCTATGTCTACCTGCCTGGTAGGGATTCTATTGCAAGCTGGAGAGTTTACAGCCAAGTTTGACATACCTATGCCTGACCCAAGTCCCAAATCACATCACACACAACCACACAATACCCGTCAGCAGCGGGCTGTAACAATTAAGAACTCCATAGAGGAGTGGCTGCCAAAGTTACCCAGAGCTGCTCAGGAACCCCAAGAGTTAGAGCCGTTGGGTTCCTCTCCTGCACCATACTGCGTACACTTTGTCTTTACCCCACTTTCCAACACCAAACCTTTTAACAACATACTACAGTATTGAGAAGAGTTCACTGCCAGAAGGTGGTGTAAGGTTTTAAGCCATGTCACAGCAGATAAGCCATACCATTCACATCCCAAAAGCCTCCCTAAAGGTTTGTTTTTTATTTGTGGGGATCGGGCATGGGCGGGAATCCCTTCTCGGCTTTTAGGAGGGCCACGTACCATCAAGCGGTTGTCCCTGTTGACATCCAATCAAACCATGATTGGCAAATGGACTCGAAAAAACAATTAGGTCAGTAAAATTCAAAAGAGAAGCATTGACAATTTGGACCCAAATTGTGATTCAGAAATTTTTCATTGGGCAAAGTCAAAGCAAATCGCTGTATCCCTGTTCCTTCCATGGGTCACAGCAGCCAAAGCGCTAGGTGAATTGGGCCATCTAGAGTGCTGGATAATCAAACAGGCAAACTTGGCATCCACGGCTATCAACTCCCTCCTAGAGGACGAGGAGATTACCAGGCAGGCCACACTCCAAAATTGTGCAGCCATAGATTTCCTCCTGCTGCTGCATGGACATGAGTGCAGGAATTTGAAGGACTTTGCTGCTTGAACTTAACATCAAAAGCACCCAATGTCCACGCAGCCCTCCGAGAAATGAAAAGACTTATCGGACAAGTCAAGCAGGAATCCGAAGACTGGTTCAGTGGACTGTTCAAAGACTGGGGACTCTCGGTGTGGTGGGCTTCCATAATTAAGACAATTCTGTTGTTTTTTGTTGTTCTTTTTCTAATCATGTTAGCGTTTGGAATTCTACATCGCATGCTTTTAAAAGCGATCAACAGTTTAATCTCCACTACCTCAGAAGTCAACTGCACAGAGTTTGTGGACCTAAAGCAAACTGAAAGGCCCGCAAATCATGAGTGGTGGATGAATTCATAATCTGTATCAGAATAGGCCCGATGCTTTCTTTTAGCTTTGTTTTTAACAGAAAAGGGGGAGGTGTTGTATTACACTAAATAGTTTATTTAGTTGTTTTGCACTGGTGTCCGGGGTTGACTATATGATGCTTTTATCCCCAAATGTCTCATTCTGTTTATGTTGAATAATAATAAGTTTTGTACCTTTAAGAGTGTTACAGAGAGTGAAGGGGGGGAGAGAAGAAGTGCGCAGTTTGTTTTCAGACACTGCACTCACTCCTTCACATTCCTGCTCCTGACTGTGTTGTCTGCGGACAGACAGCGGGGCAGAGAGCTCTTCTTTTGCTTTTTAGTTAGTGTTAGCTAGCTGAGGCAAAGAAGTTCCCTGGACTGTTTTTTTTCCTTTTTCTTTGGACCTCTTGAAACTGCTCTGGACTGAACACCCAGGAGAGCACCGGCAGCTGCAGCTGTGGCCCACCAGGCCAGGCCTGGCCTGCGACAATTTCAGCACCGGAGGGACTGATCAGAGACTGAGTGAGCTGCTGCTTGAACCCAGGGTTTTCTCAGTTTGTCATCTCTTTTAGAGTGGCAAGGGGTCTAATTGTTTTGATATTGTTTTGGTTTTATTGTTTAATAAACAGGTTTTTTCCACCTTTCTCCAAGGAGGTATTTTTTCCTCCCGGACCAGTTGGGGGGAGGGGCCGATTGGATCTGCTTTTCCCACCGGAGCTCCTTTGGGGGATTCTTCCCCAAATTTGCTCTAAACCTGGACAAATACATTAATTGGCGCCCAACGCGCAGCTGGAAAAGGTGGAAATAAGCCCTATTAATTGTGTGTTTGTTGTTGTTAAAGCAGTTAGTAGCCATGCTGCTTGGACCCCTGATGTCTCTGGTTGGGAAAGCCTCTGTGTGGCTCTGGGCTCTAGACTTTTTTGAGGTTTCAATACCTTTCTGGTCATTAGGATTATTGTCCTTAACAAGTAATTTTTACGGTAGAGGGGTACGGATTGGAATAGCTGTTGTGCTGGCCTTGGTGATAATGATTTATAAAGCGTTCACAAAGATACTGGCCTCTGTTTACGACATGTATGGTTTATGGTTTCTTCATCCTACCCTGCATCCCAATTCCAGTAGTACGTTTTGGGAATTTATTAGTAACTACACTCAGTCTGTTAGAGGAGGAGCCAAGAATGAGACTTTCCAGTCTTCCCTTTCCCTCTTCTCCTTTGGATCAGTTATGTCACTTTTTGAGAATGTTCAGTTTCCCCTGAATGTTAAAGAGACCATCTTTCTGGTATTTAATCTGGTAAGCTTCCTCTATATGGTCTGCAGCTTCTCTAGAATGAGGGCTGAGATATCCAGAGGAGCTGGTGAGACCCCTCACCCAGAAGCAGATGCAGGTGTGAAAAATCCTGAGTGGGGTGGAGAATGGGAAAATATAGGCCAAACCCTAAAGGAATTTTCTGATCCTGTAGACTGGGATTTTCCACGGGAACAAATTCAGAATGCAACAGAGGTGGGGAAATACCTAAAAGAGAAGTGCCATGACGATTCTAAGGAGAAAAGGCTAATTGCAATAAGCTGGGCCCTGGTCTATGCTTATCGCACTTTGTTAGATAGTGTAGGGCAGCAGACAGAGGCAGGGGGGCAGGGAGATAATTCAGCTATCCCAGTCACTCATGCTGTAGCCAACAGCCCAGGCTCGAAGCCAGCAGCCAGACCAGATAGTGAGCCTAAGCCAGCATCTAAACCAATGGCTGTTGCTACCAGTACTAGAAGTGGGAAATGCACGGACAAGACTAATCGACCAGTGGATGATGATGATGATGGTGATACAAGAGAAGGAACCTCAATGCCTCCTGACACAAAATCAGGAGTCAAAGCAGCAGGTGCAAGATCAGACGCAAATATTGAGTCTTATTCCCTGAAGGACCTTGGTGACCTAAGGAAGGATTAGACCCGACGACCTGATGAATCCATAATTAGTTGGCTGGTCCGTCTCTGGGATGCTGGAGGCAAGGCTACAATTCTGGATGGCACTGAAGCCAGGCATTTGGGATCCCTGTCACAGGATCCTGCCATAGACCAAGGAATGATGAGCGGGGCTAACTCTCACAGCCTTTGGGAACAGGTCCTAAGAAGTGTAGCAGAAAGATACCTGTGCGCAGACGATCTCTATATGCAGCAAACCCAGTGGAAAACCATAGAACAAGGGATTCAACACTTGAGGGAAATGGCAGTAGCTGAGATTGTCTTCTCAGATGATGGAAACACTTTTAATCCAGACTTGGTACCATGCACGTCTGTGATGAGGGGAAAACTTGTACGACTTGGGCCCGAGAATATGCTTCTGCTTTAGCAATGATGAAGCAGGATGATGGTGAGGAGACTGTGCTGGATATGGCAAAGAAGCTCCGAGCATATGCAGACACTGTGAATGGCCCAACACATGCCAGAATCGCAGCGGTGGAACCACGTCTTCAAAAATTAGAGGACAAGATAGAGGAGGGTCACAAGAAACTGAGGGAGGAGATTAAAGAGAGCTTTCTCCAAATCTCGGCAGTACTGATCAGAAGTTCTAGTACCCAATGCAGACGTTCCCCAGATGGTGAGAGAAGGTACATCCCACGAGCTGAGCTGTGGTTCTACCTGCGTGATTGTGGAGAAGACATGGGGAGATGGCATAGAAAACCTACCGCTGCTCTGGCACAACGGGTGAGACAACTGATGATTCAGAGAGGAAGTTCCAAAAGGGAAGCAGCTCCAGTGGCCAGTAACCGAACTGTCACATATGATGATAATGACAATATTTTTGATCCCCTTGAAGAAACCTCCAAGACATATGCCCAAGGAAAGAAGGATAACCAGGCTTAGAGGGGCCCTGCCTCTAGCCAGGTAGAGGCTGGGGAAAACCGTGTTTTTTGGACTGTGTGGATTCGTTGGCCTGGCACATCTGAACCACAAGAATACAAAGCTTTGGTTGACACCGGTGCACAATGTACATTAATCCCATCGACACATGTGGGGACAGAGTCTGTTTCTATTGCTGGTGTGACAGGGGGATCACAGGATTTTACTTTGGTGGAAGCTGAGGTGAGCCTGACTGGAAATGAGTGGAAGAAACACTCTATTGTGACTGGCCCAGAGGCCCCATGTATTTTGGGCATAGACTACCTTCGAAGTGGGTATTTCAAAGACCCAAAGGGACTCAGATGGACATTTGGAATAGCTGCTGTAGAGACAGAGGGTGTCAAGCAGTTGAACAGCTTGCCTGGACTGTCAGAAAGCCCATCTGCAGTAGGTCTCCTGAAGGTAGAAGAGCAACGAGTGCCAATTGACACCTCAACAGTGCACCGCCGACAGTACCGAACGAATCGAGATGCTGTGATCCCCATCCACAAAATGATCCGTGAGCTGGAAAGGCAGAGTGTGGTCAGCAAGACCCACTCACCCTTCAACAGTCCTATTTGGCCTGTGCGAAAATCTGAAGGAGAATGGAGATTGACAGTGGACTATCGTGCATTGAATGAAGTGACCCCACCCCTGAGCACTGCTGTGCCGGACATGGTGGAACTCCAGTACGAGCTGGAGTCCAAGGCAGCAAGGTGGTACGCCACTATAGACATTGCCAATGCATTTTTCTCCATTCCTCTGGCAGCAGAATGCAGGCCTCAGTTTGCTTTCACCTGGAGAGGCGTGCAGTACACCTGGAACCAACTGCCCCAGGGGTGGAAGCACAGCCCCACCATCTGCCATGGACTGATCCAGGCTGCACTGGAAAAGGGTGAGGCTCCAGAACACCTGCAATATATTGATGACATAATTGTGTGGGGGAAGACAGCAGCAGAGGTGTTCGAGAAAGGGGAGAAAATTATCCAGATTCTCCTAAAAGCTGGCTTCGCCATCAAGAAGAACAAAGTCAAGGGACCTGCTCAAGAGATCCAGTTTCTGGGAGTGAAGTGGCAAGACGGACAGCGTCAGATTCCCACCGATGTCATCAACAAGATCACAGCAATGTCTCCACCCACCAATAAGGAGGAGACACAAGCTTTTAGGCGCCATAGGTTTTTGGAGGATGCATATTCCCTAATACAGTCAGATCGTGAGCCCTCTCTACCTGGTCACCCGTAAGAAGAACACTTTCCACTGAGACCCAGAGCAGCAACAAGCCTTTGCACAGATCAAGCAGGAGATCGCTCATGCAGTAGCCCTTGGCCCAGTCAGGACAGGACCAGAGGTGAAGAATGTGCTCTACTCTGCAGCCGGGAACCATGGCTTGTCGAATGGCTCGAACCCACGACCCTGAGATTAAGAGACTCATGCTCTACCGACTGAGCTAGCCGGGCATAGACTCCAATTCATGTATTCCCATTCTCCACCCCACTCAGGATTTTTCACGCCTGCATCTGCTTCTGGGTGAGGGGTCTCACCAGCTCCTCTGGATATCTCAGCCCTCATTCTAGAGAAGCTGCAGACCATATAGAGGAAGCTTACCAGATTAAATACCAGAAAGATGGTCTCTTTAACATTCAGGGGAAACTGAACATTCTCAAAAAGTGACATAACCGATCCAAAGGAGAAGAGGGAAAGGGAAGACTGGAAAGTCTCATTCTTGGCTCCTCCTCTAACAGACTGAGTGTAGTTACTAATAAATTCCCAAAACGTACTACTGGAATTGGGATGCAGGGTAGGATGAAGAAACCATAAACCATACATGTCGTAAACAGAGGCCAGTATCTTTGTGAACGCTTTATAAATCATTATCACCAAGGCCAGCACAACAGCTATTCCAATCCGTACCCCTCTACCGTAAAAATTACTTGTTAAGGACAATAATCCTAATGACCAGAAAGGTATTGAAACCTCAAAAAAGTCTAGAGCCCAGAGCCACACAGAGGCTTTCCCAACCAGAGACATCAGGGGTCCAAGCAGCATGGCTACTAACTGCTTTAACAACAACAAACACACAATTAATAGGGCTTATTTCCACCTTTTCCAGCTGCGCGTTGGGCGCCAATTAATGTATTTGTCCAGGTTTAGAGCAAATTTGGGGAAGAATCCCCCAAAGGAGCTCCGGTGGGAAAAGCAGATCCAATCGGCCCCTCCCCCCAACTGGTCCGGGAGGAAAAAATACCTCCTTGGAGAAAGGTGGAAAAAACCTGTTTATTAAACAATAAAACCAAAACAATATCAAAACAATTAGACCCCTTGCCACTCTAAAAGAGATGACAAACTGAGAAAACCCTGGGTTCAAGCAGCAGCTCACTCAGTCTCTGATCAGTCCCTCCGGTGCTGAAATTGTCGCAGGCCAGGCCTGGCCTGGTGGGCCACAGCTGCAGCTGCCGGTGCTCTCCTGGGTGTTCAGTCCAGAGCAGTTTCAAGAGGTCCAAAGAAAAAGGAAAAAAAACAGTCCAGGGAACTTCTTTGCCTCAGCTAGCTAACACTAACTAAAAAGCAAAAGAAGAGCTCTCTGCCCCGCTGTCTGTCCGCAGACAACACAGTCAGGAGCAGGAATGTGAAGGAGTGAGTGCAGTGTCTGAAAACAAACTGCGCACTTCTTCTCTCCCCCCCTTCACTCTCTGTAACACTCTTAAAGGTACAAAACTTATTATTATTCAACATAAACAGAATGAGACATTTGGGGATAAAAGCATCATATAGTCAACTCAGGACAACTGGGTTCTGTATTATTGCACAGAATAGTATGTTTGTATCCTCATGGGATTCCCCTCTTATATCACATGGTCTTTCCCTCCCCCAAAAGCCCCGGTGGTGATGGTTTGTCCCAGTTTTACTCCTCCCTTCGCCCCCTCACTTGTGTCCCATTGGCTGTGGTCCTCTTCCTCTGCCCCCCATTCTCCTGGGTTTAAAAGTCTCCCGCCATGAGGCATCTCTCTCTTTTTCACCTGGGAAGTCACCTGGACCACCTCTTGACACCTATCTAGGAAATAAAATAGGACTTTGTTCCCGAGAGGCCAAGAGCGCCTTCATCTTTTGCTTCTGTCCTATGTAAGATTCTAAGGACTAAGGTCCATTGCTAGCCGGATTGGACCCAAACAGCCAGCCAGATTCAATCTTACACTCCCTGAGCAGTGAGAGGAACAACAGATGATGAACTGACCATAAGCCCCATTCCCTCCCTCCTTGCATTGCTGGAGGGAGGAGGTAGAGATGGTAAGAAAGTAGAAGCGGGGGGAAGGTGATTTTAAGAGTTTATTTTACTTCTCATTATCCTGCTCTGATTTTGTTAGCAATTAACTCAATTCATATCTCTAATGAGAGGCTGTTTTGCCCATGATGGTATTTGATGAGTGATCTCTCCCAGTCCTTATCTCAACCCATGAACTCATATTTTCTCTCCCCTATTCAGCTGCAGAGGGGAGTGAGAAAGTGGCTTTGGTGGGTGCCTGGCATCTGGCCAGCCAGTGTCAACCCACTACAGTGGGCATGGCCAGGTTGTTATTCTCGCATCATCACTGGGGGGTGTGATTTCAGGAGGAAAAGCTGGGCATCCCATTCAAAGTGCTCAATTTTGCCTCTCTCTCTCTCTCCTACGGGAAGTTGTCAGCATCAGCCCCTGCAGACTTGGCCCCCTGCTGTCACTGCTGGTTCCCCTCCCGTTTTCTCCAGAACGTGGCTACAGGACATGGTACTGAAAGAAAAGCAGTGAAAATGTGAACTGACAGTAGTGCTCAACCAACAGCACCAATGCAGAGGCTGCTGCAGGGAAAGGACCAGTAGGGGTGACCACAGCCCAGCCAAGCCCATCAAGCCGAACAGAAGGGAGCCCAGCTAAGCCAAAAGAAGCACAGAGGAGCAGTTAAAAAAGGTCACAGCAACCTGTGGGACTGACCTCCAGCATGGCAGTAGAAATGGCAGCATAGATACCTGCATGGAACTGAGCCCAGCAGAGTGGCAGCGCAACCCAACTCAAATGACATAGTTTTCAGGGGCTTTGTTTGTCATTGGTTTTTTCATTGTTTTGGGTTGGGGGGGTGCAGGAAATGCTAGTCATGAGACCCCCTTGCCAGCTTGCCTTTATTTTCAATGGCCACGTGAGCAGCATGCAAGAATTGTCACCACCTTGCCTTTGTCTGGGGAAGCCACATGTATGCAACCTACAGGACGCACTTGCCATCTTGTTTTTTTTCCTGGTGATGAACATCTATTTGTGGGTAAAACATCTCTTTTTTGCATGCTTTTGCTATCAATACTGCCATTGTTACCGTGCATGGCTTATTCCATTGCTTTATGCTTTCAATAAATTATCTCAACCCATAGTCTCTGCTTTTGTCCCTCCCTTATCGGAAGGGGTATGGCTTATTTGGAGTTTAATTTCCATCTGGTGTTAAAACCAGCACAGTCCATCCAGCGAAATACTTATCCACCGAATAGTCTATCCATCAAATCCCTGTCTCTCCAATTTGGAGATAAGGATGTCATGTGGGACCATATCAAAGGCCTTACAGAAATCTAGATAATTGACATATTTCAGTCTTCCCTTGTCAACCACTGCCATAGAAGGCCACCAGATTGGTCAGGCATGATTTGCCCTTAGTAAAGCTGTACTGGTTGCCTTGGATCACATCATCTTTTATATGTCTTAGCATATCTTCTAGGAGGATCTGCTCCATAACCTTCTCAGGCACAGAGGTGAGGTTCACCAGTCTGTAGTTCCCCAGATCTTCCTTTCTCACCTTCTCAAAAATGAGAGTGATGTTTCCCTTTCTCCAGTCACCAGGGACTTCACCTGACTGCCACGATTTTTCAAATATGATGGAGAGTGTCTTGGCAACAACATCAGCTAGTTTCCTCAAGACCCTGGGATGCATCTCTTCAGGCCCTATAGATTTGTGTCTCTTCAGCGTCATCAAGTGGTTCCAAACTTGAATTTCACTTACATGCACAGGAGGGACTTCATTCCCCCCACATCCACCCAGACGATCAGGGACTTGAGAGAAGTGGAAAGCCTAACTGCCAGTGAAGACCAAGGCAAAGAACTCATTGAGTACCTCAACCTTCTCCATATCAGTTGGCACCAGTTCACCCTTTTCACTTATCAGGGCAGGTACACTCTCCTTGGCCTTTTTTTTTCTGACCTGTTAACCTGGGTTGACAGGACAACATTTTACTTATAGAATTATTCTACTTACAGAACCCCTTCTTGTTATTCTTCACATCCCTTGCCAAGTCTTGTTCCAGATTTGCCTTGGCTTTCCTGACCCCATCCCTACCTCTCCAAACCATATCCCTGTACTCTCCCCAGGTCACCTGTCCCTGCTTCCACTGGCTGTGCATTTCTTTCTTACTCCTCAGTTTGAGGAGCATTTTGCTGGGATGCAAGTAATAGCTGCAAGTCAAATCTCTATGAGCTCAGAATTTGTTGGGAACTGGAATAATCTCACAGACGACTCTCAGAAGGAGCTGTAGTTCCCCACTCCTGGGCCAATTCTCTTAAAAAATGTGTTCACATGCCATTTCAGGCCTCCACACCAGATTGCTGACTTCTGTTTCACATCCACCTCTGCCTGTGTAATCCCTTTGACATTCATCAGGCTGCTCTTGAGTGAGGATTATGGATAAAGGTATGAGCTATGTTTAAAAACACTTCTGTGAACAGCAGGTCTGGAAATTATATCTCAAAAATGCGAGATAGATACTGATGCCATGATGATTTTTTGCCTTTTCTTTTATTTACCTTTTATGCATCCTCAGTATTCTTAGCATGCATACTTTTAATTCCTTAAGTCTGATAACTTAGCATAGTCTTGGTATTCTGTTAGGCCAGAAGACCAAACATCCTAGAGGCCTCGCAGCTGGAGACCAAGGTCCTCTCTAGAATACATTCTGTAAACTAAGATTTGGCCCATCCAGGGGGAATTCTTTGGGATGGGGAGATATCACACTATTCATTTAAGCCTCTCATTGGGGCATCTCTGTTAGATATGCTAATTTGCAAGGTCTATAAAATTGTATACGCAATCTATCGGGGGTGTGCATTTTGGTGTCCACCATCTTGGCCAAGTGCTGCACTATAAGGATCCTTATTGAATACTGAGGTAAAAACCCCTTTATCCCTTAATCGTGTCTGGCTCTCAATTTTAGGACAAAGGAAAAGGCATCAATACAGTTGTGCTCACTACATCATCTCAGCAATTCCCTAATATTCCAGAAACTGGTAAGCTACAGAATTCAATAAACACTGCTAATTAATTAAGGGTTAATCTGACAATTTAGAAGAGTCAGCCTTATACTGGACATTTTCATCAATATCTTAAAAAGTAGCGACTGTGGTTACAGCTACCTCCAAATCCTTTAACAAAACTGAACATTTCCAAAAGGCATGATATAACAGCAAGTTCCTTTGTCTTTTTTTTCACAGAAATCACAGAATGGGTCAGGTTGGAAGGGACCACAGTAGGTCATTTGGTGCAACTTCCCTGCTCTAACAGAATCATCGTAAAACACATTGCACAGGATTGTGTCCAGACAGTTCTTGAATATCTCCAGTGAGGGAAACTCCACACCCTCTCTGGGCAACCTGTTCCAGTGTACGGTCACTGCACAGGAAAGAAGTTCTTCCTCATATGCAGGTGGAACTCCCTGTGCATCAGGTTCTGCCTGTTGCCTTGTGTCCTATTGCTTGCCACTACTGAGAAGAGCCTGGTCCATCCTCTTGGCATCCCCCCTTTAAATATTTATACACATTAATGAGGTTCTGTAAAGGACTTAAAGATCAATTGCCTGTCTCAAACACTGTTACCACAGAAGGACTCCCATTGTGGAAAACTGTGTAAAGAAGCAACTGCTCATCTGCAACCACCAAAAGAAGCAACTGCTCAACTGCGACCGCTGAAGCCCCCTTCATCCCCCCGCCAATATGCCTCTAAGGATACCTGGAACTTGGACTGCAAGTCAAACCATCTTGATAAGATGAAGGTGGTACTATTATCCAAGTGTTGTCTCAGGCACAGGGGGAAGTAAACAAAGTGAGAGGAGATAATTATCACTGATGACAGACACAGAATCCACAAGGAAAGCCAACTCAGCAACTGTGCTGAAATCAGCTCTGATTGGGTAAAAGGTAATTCCAGCAAGGGTAGACCACAACCCTCAGACTTGAAAGGACTAATTACAGAATCACAGAATTAACTAGGTTGGAAAAGACCTTTGAGATCATTGAGTCCAACCTATGACCTAACACTACCTTGTCAACTAGACCATGGAACTAAGTGCCCCATCCAGTCTTTTCTTAAACACCTCCAGGAAAGGTGACTCCACCACCTCTCTGGGCAGTCCATTTCAATGCCCAATCACTCTTTCCATGAAGAACTTTTCCTAATGTCCAGCCTAAACCTCCTCTGGTGCAGCTTAAAACTGTGTCTTCTTGTTCTGTTGCCGGTTGCCTGGGAGAAAAGATCAACCCCCACCTGGCTACAACCTCCTTTCAGGTAGTCATAGAGAGTGATAAGGTCTCCTCTGAGCCTCCTTTTCTCCAGGCTAAACAACCCCATCTCCCTCAGCCACTCCTCATAGGACTTATGTTCTAGACCCTTCACCAGCCTTGTTGCCTTTAGCATTACAAGGGAGGGGAATCATTTAACCAATAGAATAAGAGAACTGTGTAGTCAATTACCCAATGAGCATGAATCCCTTTGTTTGCAAAAATGTATAAATAATTAAAAGTTTTTAACAATCTCAAGACCCTTACCACTGAGAAGCCCAGGGTGAAGAAGGACCAACAGAACACTGCCAAATACACGGGTGGTGACTATCTTCTGCTTGAATCTGTTTGTTTCTCCCTTTTCTATTTCTTTCTCTCTACCTCACATTTTACTGTTAAATAAAATCCATGCTATTGACTTCAGCATATAGTCTGGTTTGCACCTTAATTTAGGTAGAGGCATTTCTCAATCAGATCTTAACAGTTTCCCTCTCAGGTGTCTCTTCTCAAGGCTAAAGAGGCCCAATCCCCTCAGCCTTTCTAGTTTTCTTTCACTACAGCCTCTCATTTATAACCCTTTGGTCATAGCTCCCCAGAGCTTTTACTCTGAAGATCCAGAGGATGGCAGGGATGGTACTAACAAATATTAAAATGATCCTTTGCCCCAAGAATAGAAAAATGTTATCCCTATATGTTTCTCTCAAAAACAGGAATTAAGAGAGAATTCTGACCTCCTGCCTTTAGTCAGTCCTTAATTATTTACTAAAATAAATTAAACTCTCCAAATTGCCCTAGTGGCCTTTTATAAGGCAGGTAGAGATGACACACTACAGAAAACTGCAATCAACAAGAGAGCAGCAAAGAATATTGCCATAAAAAGATTCTGCACGCTAATCTATAAAGTAGCATTTTAAGAACACCTAAAGGCCAAGTCAAAATCTATTGGAGAAGGGGAGTGTTCTTTGGACAAAAGCAGGAAGATTTTTGTCTGAAAAAAACTTAAACCTACAAACCAAGTGTCTGATATTCAAACAGACACATTCAAACATATCCTCTTAAAAAAACCCACCACAGTAAAGGCCTTGGGCCTTGAGGATGAGGCTGTCTGCAGTCTACTATAGTCTCTTCTCTTCTAAAAATATCTAGAGCTCTCCCAAAATGGGCCATGAACTATTATTAGATGTATGTTGAACATTTGTAGAAGCTCCAAGCTAACAAATTCATTTCACAAGCACTCCAGTTAACAAATAAGATGGGCACATCAAAAGACATTGCTTCAGTCTTTTTTAAAACTACTGATAGCTATTCTTTTAAGTGATAAAAGTTCAGTCCTATAGTTGGCGTGAAACCAAATTCCTTTTCCCTCCATAATTTCTGTATTACTTCTGGCAAACAACTCAGGGGCATATATAATTCCAAAGATATTTAGGTACGCAATCCCAAATGGAGTCTATCAATACTTATGCATATCCAGATAAGCAATTATAGTGCCTTGGAAAATGCAGATAACAGCTCAAGCCTGGAGGAGATAAATGAAGAACCACCTCTGCTGTTTACACTGGGGATTTAGCCACCTCTGTAGCTACACCCTTTGAGAGACCTTGGAATGAGGGCTGAAAACAAGTGAGGATGCTAAACAAGAAAACATGTAAACGTACAAACGTACATAAAAAGTTTTGTAAAAAATATAAATGTTCAATTTAGGATTAAGAAGGATCATCTTTTTTTTTTTTTTTTCTAAGATGAAGAAAACAAGTTTGTTGTCCTCAAACAAAGAAACTCAATTCTTTCCATGAGATTTTTTTAAACTGAGCTCCTCAGCTACACTACAGCCCCTTCAATCCAAGTAGTGTCAGTGCTGGAAGAAGCCTTAGCATAGGAAATTCTTTGGCAATCACAGTAGTTCAAGCATCAGACCATTCTCAACACTAAAGCCTAACTCAGAGTGGTTCCTATTTAACTGACTTTTATTCCATTTGTAGGATGGTCTAGGTCAGGGAGGATTCAGTGTGTATGTAATATTCCCTCAGCAGCACTTCTGCAGGTGTGGATGCTGTAAGAAGGACAATGTTCTCCTTACAAAGATACTCGCAGACAGGGAATGTGTTAGGGGATAAGTGCAATATAAAAGATATTCAACTGAAGATAAAATAGGTCTGAAAATAAATACTGGGTTATGGCTTCACAGGCACAGTTTTCCCAGTTAGAAAGTGGTTAATGAATTTTCAATGGTTCAATAATAATTAGTATTTATAAAAACCCAGTAGTTATTCATCATTCTCCCTTCAGCTTGCAGTAAGGGTACCATAGCTCTAGGCTCTCCTGAGGGCACCGAGCCTTGCCAGGCGACATGCGAGCACCGGGCCCAGCTTCCCGCACGCAAGGGCCGAAATTGAAGGGGGAGGGGGGCAGGGGAGGAGAGTGGGTATATATCCCACCAACAGCACAACCCACACAGCAGAGATGGAAAGCAGGCTAGCTGAGCCGCGCTACATCGCCCCGCTCCCCCGCCCCGGCCACACACACAATCCACAAAGTGACAGGGAGAGATAGCGCCACAGGGCATGCCACCAACTCCCACTGCCCTCTGACTGCATTTCAGGGCGGCCCTGATTCCTCTCTAGGGAAGGAACAGGCAGCCGCGGAGCCCGGCGGGCAGCTTGCCGCCTCAGCGCGAGGCGCTGACGTCTTCCCCCCCCCCCCTCCCCAACAAGCACCAAAGGTGCAGTGGGGACTACCCGAGAGGAAAGGCCGTAGGAGAAGGGTGGGCGAAGGGTCTCCTGCCGCGAAAGCGGTCAGTCGCAATCTTGGCCCACGTCTTTCCCGCAGCCGCTTCTCTCTCTCTCTCCTCACCCGCAGCTCCTCGAAATCCGCCATTTTCTACCCGCTGGTGGTGGTGCTGCTGCGGCCGCCGGGCCCCACTGCCACCATAGTGCACCCTGTGCGCGCCCCCGGCACGTGACGAAGGAGGGCAGCTCCGGCGACGAGGGGATGGGCGCTCCACTCCTCTATGGTGGGCCGCCTCTCCCGCCCTGAGGGAAATCGTGAGAGGAAACCCGTCGTATTTAGTACGGACGCACCCGCCGGTACTGGGCCAGGCCTCTCCACGCCCATAGTGGTTCCAAGCAGACCCCAACCAGCGAGGTGGTAGGGAAGAGGCAGCTCCTCGGGCCCTGCTGAGCTCTGGCAGCAGCTCCAAGCCTGTCAGGAAAGCTAAGCACTCCAGGGACGTAATCCCAGTGGGATCACACCACTTGGGGCTGCCGCGCTCCCTCTCTCCAGGATCAACACTGCAGAGAACATACTCGGCTGTTAGGAAAAAAAAAAAAAAAAAAAAAAAAAGATGAAAAAACAAATAATCCAGGCTTGTGCTTTAAGTGGATTAAATGGAAAGGTTGTGCTTGCACCATTTTACAGCTTTCTTAGTTTTATCCATCTAATCAAGAGCATTTGTGCTATAATGATGATGTAGTACGTTTTATTAATAAAAACTAAAGTAAAAATGTCGCCAAATTGTCAGGAAAATTAATCCACAAGCACCAGAAATTTATGTCCAAAAAGGAGACAGAGGAGTCCTGTAACTTTATTTGAATAAAGGGAGAGGCCATGGGGCATTTCCTATGGGGTCTCTCAAATTGTTAGAGGATGCAGCCTCCTTTTTATCCTAATTTCCTGGCCACATTTCCCTCTCTCTTTCTGCATTGGCTGAGGTACTTGAGAGGTACAGACTTCCTGAAATACCTAAGACCCCCTTCTAATGTATAACCCCCCCCGGTCCATTTTTCTTTTTCCTTGTGTCTCTGTTCTTTTTCTCTAAATCCAGAGATTTAGCACAGTCTTGAGTGAGTAACAGAATGTTGAGACATTCACAGAAAAATAATCAACAAGGTGCTGCAAAGAATATTATTTTCAAAAGCAGCCAGAGACCATTATTTGGTAGCGATAATTACCTACCCACAATATTCAGTTTCATTGGCAACTGGACCCATAAGCCAAACAATTTATAGCAAAGAAAAAACAAAGCAAAGGCTGTGCTAACAAACAAGCAAGCACCCAAGCCAACCCAAAGAAGATGCTGAAGAGAGACACTAAAAAAGAAAAAATTCTTAAATGCAAAAGATAATTGCCCATATTTACCAAAATTTGTGCATGATCAATGGATTCAGAGCAGTAACTACAACTATAAGGTATCTCAGAACAAATATGAGTACACTACACCCAGAGTTTTCTAATGGGCCAATAGATATGCCACATCAACAGCAAATTCATCTAGGAAAGAGAAAACAAATAGCTAAGCTTTTCTATAGGGTATTGATGTCTGCCATATACACTAGCTATGGTCACTTAATACTACTATAAGGTCTGGACATGAAGGAACTCAGTAATTAACATTATTACCACTAATTTTGCAATAGCTTTTTCAGGCAGGTTTTCCTTTTTATTTACTATCAGCTAGTCCAAGATAAACTTTAGTTCTTATAAGTTTTTAGCCATAACCACAGATAGCTAGTCCTTCTCTGCATAAACTGGTTCTATGTTTCATCTCAGAACAGTAATTTCTTGACAATTAAAAAAGGACTTGAGTAATTTCAAACCCATTCTGTTAGTCAAAACAGGAATATTAAAATTGTTGAAAAATGTGAAATATGTAAAACTTTCTTAAGAAAATATGTTTTTAATGTTTGATCTTTCAAGCCTAATCAACAAGGAAGAAAATTTAATCCACTAAATGGAGAGCAGCTTCCAAGCCTTAAGTGATGTCCAGGTGTTAGAAAGACAAACTATTTCTTGGTAGAATTGCCTTATTATGGTTTAGGGCTTGACATGTTTCAATGATCTCAGACCTAGGGGAGGTTAATAAAGTTTTGGAAGAAGGATGTACCACTGATAGTGGACACAAAGAATGCAGAATTTACAGGTCACAAGGACATTTGGTAGACCTCCCAAGATAAGGGCGAAGCCAATAAAAACAACTCAGAAACTGTGCTGAATCAGCTCCAACGGGGTAAAAGGTAAAAGCAGGAGGAGATCACAAGCATCAACTCATGAACCACTGACCCAAGAAACCCATTGACTCCAAAGAAGAGAAAGACTAAGCATGCAGAATAATTTGCATTAGAAGCAAGGGAAACATTAACCAAGACAACTATGTAGCTTGTAGCCAATGAACACTAATTCTTTTGTTTGCTAAATGTATAAATAGTAAAAGGTTTTGGTAGTTGATTTATGGAGTACCACTGAGCATCCAGGCTTGTGCAACTATGAAATAAGCAATCACTCTCTTGAGTGTGTAATTATTGTCTTCTTGCACACCAGGTAACAAACTGATTTTTTTGGACAACAAAAGTAGGAGGCTAATAGAATATGCTTTCTGACACACCATAGCATGAATTCAACTCCTACTGTCACCAAAACTAGGAAGAAAAGAAGCTCTCCAATGACATCTTTTAAGTGTTGAGCGAGTCAGGCATTACTTTATTCTGGCCAGAATGTGCAGTTGTGTATTGGTTTTGAATGGCCTGTTTTGTTTTTTTTTTTAGCAGGGGGGTTACAGAGATGGCTCCTGTGAGAAGCTGCTGGAGACTTCCCACCATGTCCAGCAGAGCCAATCCCTGATGGCTCTGAAGATGGACATGCTGCTGGCCAAAGCTGGGCCAATTAGAGAGGTTGGTAACGCCTCTGTGATAACATATTTGAGAAGAAAATCAAAACAAAGTCACAGGATTTTGCTTTTAGTCAGAGGAGAAGGTGAGAACATGTGAAGGAAAGCAACTTGGCAATACCAAGGTCAGTGGATAAGGAGGGGGAGGAGATGCTCCAGATGCCAGAGGCAAGATGCCTCTGCAGGCTATGGTGCTGAGTGCTGACCATGGTGAAGCCGGTTGTCCCCCTGCAGCTCGTGGGTCCACAGGAGATGCAGAGATCCACCCGCAGCCTGGGGGGGAGGTGCTCACACTGGAGCGAGGGGATGCCTGGAGGAGGCTGTGACCCGGTGGAAGACCCAGTGGATAGAGAGGGCCCCTGCTTCCAGGCTGGAGCAGCCTGTCCATAGAGGACTGCACCCTGTGGAAAAAGAGACCCATGTCGAAGGAATTTTGGGAGGACTGTTTGCCCATGGAGAGAATTCATGTTGCAGCAGGTGCGGTATGGCCGCTGCTCATGAGAGTGGACCCATGCCAGAGAAGTTCACAGAGAACCGTCTCCCGTGGGAGGGATGCCACAGTCTCACAAGGGAAGGACTCCTCTCTCAGAGCAGCAGAAGAAAATCTTGGTGATGAACTGACCAAAACCCCCATGCCCTGTCTCTCTGAGCTGTCAGTGGGAAGGATGGAGGGACTGGGGGGGAAAAGGTGTTTTAAGGGCTTATTTTACTTCTCATTATCCTCCCCTGATTCCGTTAGTAATAAATTCACTTGGCTACCTTAAGTTGTGCCTGTTTTGCCCTTGAAGTGTTTTTCTCCCGGTCCTTATCTCAACTCATGAACCCTTTGGTAATATTTTTTCCCTCTCCTTTGCCCAGCTGTGGCAGGGGAGGGTGAGCAAGTGACTCTCGTGGGTGCCTGGCATAGGGCCAGTGTCAAACCATAAGTGGAAATCATTTCAACCACACATGCTTCTTTTCCAGGCTTTTCACATATTTATACATTAAAAAACTCAAAGAAATTCTTGTTCATTGGTTCTACATTACACAATTCTTAATATTCAGTCTTCTACTGATTATTGACCTCTTCACCTTCTATGCTATTTAGTCCTCATTTTTCAGTTCTCTTATCAATCTTTTCCCAGAGTGAGTGTCTCTGATCTGGTGGTGGTGGTGGGGGGGGGGTGATAATGTCTGTTAATGTCCGTTTATCTCCTCTGTATCTTCTGGCTACTCCCAACATGTAGATGTTAAACTTTTAGAGTCTAGGAATCTTCTTTTTGTTTCTTGAAGCCCATCAGGCCTCACCCAGGAAAATACAAACCTCCAATGAACAGGGTCTTTTGAAGAGAAACCTCACTTGTTCCCCCCCTTGGCAAAGGCGAACAAACCCATGGCAAAAATTACTTAAAACTGAAAAAAAAAATTAAAATTTATATAATTTCCAACAATTCCCCCTTTGGAGGTGATCCTAATTTCCTTTAAGATCATTTCCACTTAACTCATTGACTTAAAAAATACTAATTAAGATTTTGAAGAAGAAGAAGAAAAAAGAGAGACAAAAAAAATATGGAAGCACACATATAGAAACTCCAAAATGAAGGTAAATCCCCCTTGGCCTTCCTGGGCCCGTCCCCCAGGTGGGACTTCTGGTCATTTGGTCACTCAGGAGCTGGGTTAGGGGAGAATGGGGCACTGCGTCTACTGTGCCCATGATTGGAACCACTGCTGGGTTGGGATACTGGCTCTAGTGGGGGTAGGGTGTGCGGAGCAGGGCACTACCTCACCAGGGCATGGTCTGACCTGCCCCCTCCCCCACACACATGCATCCCAAAATGTCTTGAGACATCAATCTTTCCAGTCTCTGACAACCATCCTGTGGCTCGAGATATTGATTGGAACCACAGTAGTGGTATCTTTCCTCTTCTGGTCTAATCTAACAGACAGAGCAGAAAGGAAAGAAAGGTATAGTGGAACGCATTTAATGGGCAATTGCTATCTCAATAATCAAAGCCTAAGTCCAGTTAATATCCTTCTATGCAGTTAACCACCCCCCAGTCCTTGAGTCTCTAAAATTGCAGGCAAGGTGCAGTGCAAATCTGGATCCAGGGGAGAGTTCATGGACAAGTCCTTCAGTTGCAGTGCCCAAAGACTCCAGCAGTTTGGTCCATGATCATCTTTGTGTTCCTTGAGATAGCACTCTTCTTTGGTGAGGTTCAGCATTCTCAAATATTTAGACAATTTTATAAAACTATTTTTGATACTTGTTGAACTTGTAAGCTGAGCTCCAGAATAGCTTGGCAAGTTCAGTTTAGGTCACCTTGTTTTTGAAGTCCATAATCTTACAGATCCAGGCATCACCACAACCTTAACAAATACACATGTCCCAGATTACCACCCTTATCCCTCCCACCAACCAGGTTTCAGGGGGATCCCCTGTTTTGCCAATTGACGGGGGGTAATAGAATGGACACAGACACCAATAGGAAGAATGATCTTATTTTACTATTAATATTGAGGCAAAACATAGGTAAAAGGATACATTTGGTAAAACAATAAGCTTATTACTTTCTTGGCTTTAGCAACAAGTAAAAATAAGCAAGGCAATGCATCTAATCATTACTATATGAGAGAGAGACAGAATAGTAATTGAGAAAGATACATCACAAATTGCCTAAATACCGTCATCAGAGTCTGCAATCGCTAGGGAGCTCCATTTCGCAGTGAGGACTTGGAGAACCCTTCCCGGCAACTGGGGAAATCCTACGTGTTGCATTCACCTGTAAGTGAGGTCTCCAGTTTGCTCAAAAAATGGGTTCAGCTTTTATAGGCCCAAATTGAAAAGTCCAAATGACTTGTTTACATTCTTGTGCAGAAAACATCTGGTTCTGATGGCCCACTTACTGACCAGCTGGAGCCAGGACTTGGCCAAAGCCCAGGCCATGGCTGGGAGGGTGCCTTGGTTATACACCGGCTAAACATCAGGCACCCACAACAGCTGTTCGCTTACCCTTTCTTGCTCTCAGCTGGGCAGAGTAGAGGGGAAAAAAATTAACGAAGGGCTCATGAGTTCAGATGAGGACTGGGAGAAAAAACTCTAAGGGCAAAACGGGTTCAAATTTAAAGGTTTAAAGTAAATTTATTATCAACAGAGTCAGAGGAAGGTAATTTGCCTTTAAAACACCTTCTTTCCCCTTCAGCCCCTCCCTCCTTACCATCGACAGCTCAGAGACACAGGGTGTG
Organism: Melospiza georgiana; assembly: GCF_028018845.1. Taxonomy (NCBI): domain Eukaryota; kingdom Metazoa; phylum Chordata; class Aves; order Passeriformes; family Passerellidae; genus Melospiza; species Melospiza georgiana. The sequence goes on along the minus strand of NC_080464.1, from coordinate 8,429,531 downwards.
GGGGTTTTGGTTAGTTTGTCACTCGAGATCTTTTCATTCGGGGAGACAGTTCTCTGTGAACTTCTCCAGTGTGGCTCTAATTTCACAAGCAGCAGTCTCACCAAAACTACTGCAACATGAGTCCCTCCCACAGGCAAACAGTCCTCCCAAAATTGATGCAGCATGGGTCACTCGTCCATGGAATGCAATCCTCTAAAAATAAGATGGTCTAGTTTAGAATCAAGAACCCTTTTTCTCTATCTCTGGAAGCAGGGGCTTTCTCTCTCCATTCAGGTCTCCCACTGGATTTCGGCTTTCTTTGGCATCCACCTGCTCTGGCATGAGCACTTCTCCCATGGGCTGCGTCCCCTGTGAACTTCATGGGCTGTAGGGGGACAGTCTGCTTCACCATGGTCCTCATCACAGCCTGCAGAGGAATCTTGGCTCTGGTGCTTGGAGCACTGTTGCAGAATGGTCCGTTTGCCAGGGAAGAGCCATTTGTCGGGTGCAGGGAAAACTCAGGGCTCAATATGAGTCAACAGCAAGTTCCATTTATTGAAGAGAGCATCAGACACTTATACAGCAAGTAACAAGCTTATGAATATTCTGTAAGCCAAGCGATCTATTGGTTAAACTATACCATCAACTCTTCCTCATTCTTTTGGGCCTACATTCCCTATTTCCCACGTCTCTCTGTCTACTTGCTATCATACCCAGCTAGGCCCAAGGACACGCTATCTTGCAGGTGCAGGACTTGGAATTAGCCACGGCCTTGTACTTTTCCAATCTCTAGTCAGCTAAAATCCCAACAGAGCACCTCCTCCCATTCTTTTTCCACTGATTCCGGTGCCACCATGTTGTTCTTTCTCACATGTTCTCACCTCCTCTTCTCTGGCTAGAAGAAAAACTGCTGCTCATAGGTACCATTGTCAACAAATTCCACCAATTCAAAGATTCTTGCAGGATCCTGCAGTGCTGAAAGGTTGATCTCGTCTAGGTTCCATGTTGGGGAGTTGCTCGCCATGTTTCTGCTACCAGCCAGGTGGTCCTGGCACCATCGTGTATTGGAATATTACCAATATAGCTGGACAGGACGTGCCCTAGCTTGTCTGGCCCTTGCTGCTGAACCAAAGAGTGGCAACTGTGGTGCTTCACGCCAGAGACACTTTTGGCTACCTGGGTGTTGCAACTGGGTGCTTGGAGACAAGTCCAGGCATGCAGGAGCTCCAGTGGCTGTGGGATGGAGCTTCCCACTGTAACAGGGTCTGCTCCTCAGGTTTACCTCTGGCGGAGAAGCTTTAAGGCAATGGTGAAAGAAAGGAGTCAGTTCTGATGGAGGGTTTCGATCCAGAGCTTTATTCTGGCCCACAGGCCTCTGAATTCAGCCACAGCTGCAACAGAACTTGCCCAACCGCCTGGTTGCTAGCCCTTTTAATCCAGGGGAAGAGGGGCAGGGAAGGGATAGGAAGCCACCAACCAGGTACATGGGAGGAGGTCTTAAGGGACAAAGGACACCTGGATGGCCCAATACCCCCCCCAGGGGTAGAGGGAATCCTTTAAATCTGCCAATCGCTCATGTTCTTCTGGAATTCCAGGATTGACAGACAGTGCTCGGCAGGGGTCAGGGAGGGGAAAGGACAGGTGATTGACAAACCTGGGAGGGAATCTTCATGGGAGGGACCAGGTTTCTGAGGTAAACCATGAAATCACACCGCAACAATCATGCAGGCAGTGGCAGCCATTGCAGTGCTGGTGCCATTTAATGCCTCTCTTCATGCAGGGTGCCAGGAAGGAGATTTCAGGCAATTTCAGCCATGCACACAGAAAACAAAGAAATAAATGATAGCACATGTGAGTAACAACGTCTCAGTTTAAAATTTTAAAGTTTATTAAACCTTAACAAATACAGCAAATGACTGAATAAGAAGAAAGAGCAGCACTGGGAGTGTGGAACTAAACCGCCACGTGCTCACCCACAAAATGGCTGCTCCGCCTTTTATACTCCTGGTGTTGCATCAGGTAACCTGTCACATTGCAGCTGATCTGAAGGTGCCCCCTAAACTCAACCAGCCTAGAAGAAAACAAGTTCCCAGATAAGGCGGGGATAGGTTGGATTCAAACCCAAGCAAAGATCTCACACAACCCTGTTCAAGCTTAGATGCAGGCACACCACTGGCCAGAGATCTGGGCAGAGAAATAACCCATCCAATTAGCTGTGTAAGCCTGGGAAATCCAAACCCCCTATAAAAGAAAGGTCTGAACAATAAAACAGGCTGTTTTGTTTTGTGATCTTCGGTGGGTTGTGTTGTGTGTCTGTCTCCAATCCACAATCCCACAGAACAGTAACCCTAGTCCCTGACAAAGTCTGCCAGTCTTTTGGAATGCATTAAATAGAAGCCTCTCTGAATCCCTCAGAGAGAAAAAGGAATGCAGGGATTGAATTGGAACCCTTAGAGAAACTGAAATGTATTAAGCCACACAGACATGAAGTAGGAGTGTAAGACTTAGTTTTAAGTAAGTAGAAATATATTCTAAGTGCCTTAAAAGACTGTGTTAGCTAGTAAAAAGCCCTAAAGCCTAGTTTAAAGTTCAGTAGTGCTACCTTTCACAAAATTAACTTAGCTCCAGACAAAATGAAAACATAGCAGAACATTGCTTACATTTCTAGATAGGACAGATAGAACTATTTGTGTGAACAGATAAAATTATATGCGTAGATTTTGTGTAAGAACTGACACTACTTTTGCACATTCGAATCAAGCTTGGATAGGTTTAGGAAGAATGTCTTAGAATAGTGCTTTTAGCTGATTGGGTGATTTATGAATAAAAAAGCCCCTGTATTGGGGTGCAAAAAAAGAAAGATGAAGAAGAAAAAGAGAAGGAAGAAAAAAGGAGGTAGTAGCTTCTGCTAGTGCTTCTGCTATCGGTGCTATGATGCCCGATGGGTGGGAAGAATGATGCGCAGAACTCCATGATATCAGAACGCTAATTAATTATATTATATTATATTCTACTATAACTATATCACACTATATTACACTAACAAGAACTATCACTAACTAACTCACTAGAAAACCCATGACCCTCTGCCTGAAAGTCCCCACACACTCACGTGGATCCAATTGGTCAATGAATCCAAACAACCATCACCAGAATCCAATCAAGCAATCACCTTGGGTAAACAATCTCCAGAACACATTCCACATGGGCACAAACACAGGAGCCGCAAATGAGATAAGAATTGTTTTGATCATTCTTTTCTCTCTGCTTCTCTCACAGCTTCTCTCTGTTCAGAGGGCATGTGAATACCACACTTTGCTGCTTCTGCTTCTGCTTGGAACATCGGGACTCTATGCCAGAAAGCTTTTAGCATGGACTTTAATACTCTGAACTCTTCTCCTTTGAGACTGATGTATTCATGCAATAAACAACTTTACAAAAACCAACAACTGCTCCTGTCTCTTTGAAGACCTAAGACCCATGAACAACTCAACACCAGTCAACACTTCATCATCCATTGGTTGAGACTACTTTCTTGTGACTTGATTGGAGGTCAGGTGTTGCCATGTCACGCCTCCTAGGAACAAGCCTGCCGTCTACCCCCAAATGCCCCGACTACCAAGGCTATCCAGTGACATCAATATATTATGTCACATGTGGGGGTGAGGGGCAAGGAGACAGAAAACAACTCACCCCTGATGTTTGTGTGGCACAGAGGAAGTTTATTTTCCAGGCTACCCTTTATATAGAACATTTGAAAGACCTGGTCTGGATATTCTCATTGGTCTGAACTCCATGCCCCCTCTGGATCTGACCAGTGAAATGCTTGCAGCTTCATAAGAGACCTGACTGGGAGAAGCCCCTGTCAGTTAATCACGGGGCTTGGTAGCAAGCTCATGTATGATATTCAGTAACACAATACAAGGGGGGAGGGGAAAGAGGACTATGGAGAGAACATATCGTAATAACATAACTATACATCAGTAAAACTTCTCTTAACATATGCATAATATTCATCCCTTAATTGCAAGAGCCAACCATCGCATTACCCATCTATAACAAACCCCCCTTTTCCTTTTCTATAAGTGATTTAGCTCAAGCAATTTATTTTCATTTTTGATTTCGATGATCTACTCCTACTTCTCTGGAGACAAATTTAATTTTGGATCAGTCATAATAGCATCTGTTGATGTGGGTGAGGACAGTGGGAACAGGAAAAAAAACTTCAGGTTTTTCCTTAAGCACAATGATTGATGGAGTTTGGTGACATGAAATGGTTGGAGCAGGTAAAAGGGAATCACAGAGGTCTGGTATGGCTTTTAACCCCCATCTACCATGCCCATGGGGTTGCTACCCATAGCAGGTGTATCTCGGTGGGGAGTACAGAGGCCAACTTGGTCTTGCCCTCTAGTCCCTGTTGTATTCCACTTGTCAATTGTACCCGTATTGGATTCTGGAGGAAAAAGACAATTGAGGAATGATAGAGGTCCAGTATAGCTTCTGCCCCCACCTTCCCATGCCTATGGGACTGCTGCCCACAGCAGGGCTATATAATCTTGGTGGCAAGCACAGGGGCCAACTCAGTCTTGCTCTCTAGTTCTTGTCTTACTCCACTTGTCAATTCCCAAGCAAACCACCCCAGCGCCTCTCACTGTTCCCCGTGTACTTCCCCCCAACAGACACTTGCAATCCAAATCCATTAAAAACAAGTCAATTACATCAATATCTGATATAATTCAAATTCCTCACCCAAAGTGTTACTTAGAACAGTCCTTGAGCTGGCTGGTGGAAGCTTGACTCTACTTTTTGGACGTCCTGGTGTTTCTCTGGTTGTCTCTCAGTGTCTGCTTAAGACTCAATTTCATCTCACCCAGTCTGGATGTTATATTCTATTCTTTGGGTTCTTCCACTGAGCCTTTAATTTTGTTGACATGAGTCCATCCCCACTCTGCGGTTTGCACAGCCAATTCAGTGGTGAGCAATACCTGAAAGGGACCTTCCCACTGAGGGGTTAGAGGCTGATCTTTCCATGACTTGATCATTACCCAATCTCCAGGATGAACATTATGAATTCTAAAATCCAGTGTAGTAGTTTGAGGGATCACCCCTTTATGTCTTAGCCCTTCTAAGGTCTGTGCTACAGACATATTTTCTGGCATTTGTTGTATTGCACTGAGTAGTTTCTTTAGTTATTATTTTGCACTGGGTGATTAGAATTTTGCACTTAGTAGTTACTATTTTGCACGGAAGTGGTTTGTTTGTATCACATGGCTTATTCTGTTCCCCCCTCTCCTTCGAGCCCTGTGGTGGTGGTCTTAGCCCGGGTTACTTCCTCCCCTTGCCCCTCCCATCAGTTGTATCCTATTGGCTGTGGCCCCTCTCCTCTGCCCCCCTTCCCCAGGGTTTAAAATCTCCTGCCATGAGCCATTCTCTCTCTTTCTTTTCCTGGATGCTGCTACCCCCCCTCCCAGACTCTCTCTTTCCCCTGGAGGTGTTTCACAATAAAGCTGTGGGACATTCGTCCTAAGAAGAGCACTTCTTGTCTTTTGCTTTTGTCCTTGTCAGTGAAGCCAGGATCCAGAGCTAGCCAACCAGACCCCCATGAGGCTTTCAATCTGACAGGCATTGGCTTCCCCTTCCTCATAGGTGGCAACTCTCTGGGGCGAGGTCAAAAAGTGTGGTATTCACATGCCCTCTGAACAGAGAGAAGCTGTGAGAGAAGCAGAGAGAAAAGAATGATCAAAACAATTCTTATCTCATTTGCAGCTCCTGTGTTTGTGCCCATGTGGAATGTGTTCTGGAGATTGTTTACCCAAGGTGATTGCTGTGAGACAAGCAGAGAAGAAGGAAAACACAATTCTTATCTCGCTTGCTGTGCCTGTGTTGTGCTAAAGTAGAATGCAATATGGAGATTGTTTACCCAAAGTGAGGATGTTTTGTTCCCTTGGCCTATCAGGACCAAGAAGTGTGTATGTGTCGGACTGTCATGGGACAGTCACGAGAGAATGAGAGATGAGTGCAATTCTGTGCAGTTGTGAGCAAGAGTGAGTGCATGGCAGATTCAGTTTAGATACAATGTACATAGTATAGTATAATAAAGTAATTCTTTAGCCTTCTGATGATGGAGTCAGATGCATCGTCTCTCCCCTTTTTCGGAGTCGCCTTTGATTTACAATAATAAAGGATAGTCCGAGGATCATTTCATAGGATAAGACCCCTAGATCTGACCAGGGTTGGGTTCTAATTCTAAACAGAGCTAAAGGGAGGCATTTTATCCATGACATTTGGGTTTCAATCATCAGCCTAATCAGAGTTCTTTTAGGAGTTTGATTCATCCTTTCAACACGACCAGAACTCTGCAGATGCCGTGGAGCGTGTAACTCCCATTTTACCCCCAGGGCTTGAACAACTTATCTAATATCTTCGATGTGAAATTAGTTCCTTGGTCTGAATCAATCCTATTCACCATCCCATATCAGCAAATGATTGATTCCAGAAGGGTTTTAGTTAGAGTACTGGCTTTGGCTTTAACAGTGGGCACCTCCTCTACCCAATGGGTTAGGTGATCTGCTATCACTAGCAAAAATTTCCACCGCTGTACCTGGGGACAGTCAGTAAAGTCTACCTGGATGTTCTGAAAGGGTCATAAGACTTATTCTCACCCTCCTTTGGGTGTTTTCTTCATGACTTTCCTATTCACTTGTTGACATATCGCACAGCGTTCAGTTACTTGCTTAGCTATTAAAAAAATTCCTATGCAGTCCCAATCCCTTAGGAGCTGATTGCTCAGTGCTTGGGAACCCCAATGTGTTGTACATGCATGCCTTCTAGCATTTTCCTGGCAAGTGGTTTATGTAACAACTGTCTCCCATCCAGTAATTTCCACTTTCCCTCATTATCTTTGTTTGCTCCTATTCTAAGGAGTACTCTCTCTTCTGTCTCCCTAAATATGGGGACTTCCTGCATTTCTCCCATGAGGTTTAACACCATCATTAATTTTTCTGTCCCCGACTTGGCTGCATCCTTAGCTTCCAAATCCACTAAATTGTTTCCCCATGCCTCCAGTTACCCCTTTTTGATGTCCTTTAACATATACCACTGCCAATTATTCATGTAATTGTAAGGTTTCTAATACCTCCAAAATAAGCTTTTCATAAACCAGTCCCTTGGCCTTTGAATTTAATAGCCCTCTCTCTTCCCAAATCTTCCCAAAAGTATGCACCACCTGAAACAAAGTGGAAATTTACCAGGGTGGAAATCCATTTTGGATTTAGGTGAAATGTGCTGTTTAAAAAACTGCCTCAGCTGAAGGAAAAATGTGAGAGAGATAAGAGGGACCCCTTGAACTTTGAAACAGACAAAAACCAAAGCTGAGGCTGCGAGAGACAGGGCAAGATGATCCAGGAGTTCTTTCTGTACTTTCTGATAAAAAACTAGCTGCAAGTGTAATGAGAAACCAGTAAAATGAATATGTATGAACCTATTGTGAAATTCTATGCATATGTAGCAGTAAGGGGGATAAAAAAGGATCAAGAGTTCTCAGGGGTGCACATGTCCTTTAAGGGGAATGATCCCCATGTGTGTCCAGCACTGTAATAAACATACCAGCTTTAAAACTTGTCATGGTTTGACACTGGCACAATGCCAGTGCCCCCATGAGAATACCCTCTCCCTGGTGTCTGCTGTGAGATGTGACCAGGAATAAGCAAAGCAGGCTCCAACTTAGAAATAAAGAAAACTTTATTAACTAAACAACAAGAAAATAACTAAACTACAAGGAAAGGAAAAAAAAACACACAAGGAAGATGAAAACCTTACAAAAGCATTTTCCTCCTCCCCCCACCAAATTCCAATACAATACATCTCCCAAATCACCAACTCTTGGTCCGGCACCACCCTTTAGAATACTCAATCCTCAGTTCATCAAGAGGAGAAGGAGTCCTTCTTTGTGCCATGGGCTTCTTGTCACATGTAGCACCACCCGGAGATCATTTGCCATCGTGACATCTTCCTTCCATGCCCAGTGCTCTCACCACTGTGCATAGACCAGGGCTGCTTCTAGGGTTCCTTTTAAGGATGCCTTGTCTCCTTCCAAAAAGGCACAGTCTCAACTTTGGGACATCTGTCCCCCCCATGTTTTTTGCACCCCCTGGGGCTGAGAGGTACCCACACTGAACCCTCCTGGTTCTGAGGCATTGCCCCCCCTGGAACCAGTCTCTGTATCACAAGGAAACAGTCCATGGCTATACAAAAAAAAAGAGTCCAGCAAAAAATGCCACTCTGTCTTCTCCATTCTTCCAACATCTCTCTCTCTGCCCAGACCTTCATCACTCTTCTAGGAAGGGTTAATGTTCTGTAAAGTTTTCATTGTCCACAAAGGGGTTAAAAGCTCCCACAAGTGACTGGACATATCACTGGCTCCCTTTCCCCCCTTTCCTCCTTCTCAGCCGTGCTGCCTGCTGCCACACTCGTTTATCAAGTTTCAAGGTAACTCTCAGGCATGGCTGTTTCTGTCTCTGTCTCTGTCTCCCAGAAGTGTGTGTGTGGGGGCAAATACCTCTCAGTTGTTCTTCAATGCTTCCACCCTTGGACCCCTCAGGGTCAGGCTCACCTCTCCCAGGCCGCATGGCTTTCCCCTCAACGCCACCCAGCCTGCAGCTGGGCCGGGGGCGGAATCGAACTCTCTCCCGCCAGAAATCCAAAGAGAACCTTCCAGGGGGGAGCCCTGCTTTTAACCCTGTGTTCTCAGAGGCGGATCCAAATGTCCCAATGGCCACATCAAGTGCCAATATTAAAATCTGAGCACCCATTGGTTGGACTACAGCATCCCAGAAATCCCATTTCTGGTCAAACCACCACAAAACTTTTACAAAGTTGTGGAATTTTTTTCTATCCACAAATTACACCCCAAAAGCATATTTTGAATGTGTATACACTGTTCCCCTTTCTTGTGTTAATATTTCTAGAGCTCATTTTAGGGCATATAACTCACACACTTAGGCTGACCAGTTGGAAGGTAACTTTCCTTTTTCTATGGCTACCAAATCTTCATCAATTATAACGTACCCTGACATCCGGTGCCCCTGGATTGCCCTCGAAGATCCATTGATGTACAGTCGTTTTCCTCCTTGAAGTGGTGGATCCATTAAGTCCTCCCTTACCTTAGTTTGATAGTTAATAACTTCCAGGCAATCATGCACTAGTCCTTCCACTTATTCTCCATACAAATACTGGACAGGATTGAGACAGTTATCCATAATTAGCTTTAAATCATTATCTATTAAAATGGCTTCATACCTTAAAACTTGGGAATTGGTAAGCCATTTCTCAGCCTTTTGACTAGGATGCTCCTAACTGAGTGTGGGATATATACTTTCAGTTTTTCCCCAAAGGTTAATTTCCTGCTTTCCTCTACTAGTAGGGCAGACGCTGCCACTGCCTGAATACAAGTTGGCCACCCTTGGTTGCCAGGGCCTAGAAGTTTTAATAAATAGACCACTGGTTTCCTGGATCCACCCTAGTCCTGGGCCAGCACTCCATGGGCTACCCCTTTTTCTGCATTCGCAAACAGATAGAAAGGTTTGTCTAAGGCAGGAAGAATCAATGCTGGTACATTGACTAATTTCTGCTTTAAATCCTTAAACTTGCTCATTCTCCTTTTCCCACCTAATCTCATCTTCTACTAACTTTTCATACATGAACTTGACAGCCTGAGTGTACCCTTCAATCCATAGCCTACAATATCCCAATAAGCCTAAAAACCTTCAAACCTCCCTCTTAGTTTTCGACCCTGGAAGTGAAACTATCCCCATGTCCTAGAGTGACATTATCATGCTTGTATCCCCATTTGTGTGTTCTGTTTATGCTGGATATTATGTTCTGTGACTTCAAGACTGGCTATGAAGAGTGAATATTTTGTTTTGGTTTTGTTATCAGCCTGCTGCCCCACAGCTGGTGGGACACAGAGACAGGGGCAGTACATAGTGCGGCTTTTGCTTTTTGCTTGGCTTTTTTGCTCTTGCTTCTGCTTTGCTCCTGCTTTGCTCTTGCTTTTTGCTTCTGCTCATTAGCTAGTTTAGCTAAGCAGTCCGAATTTTCCCCTGGACTGTTTTTCCTTTCCTTTTTTTGGAACTACTCGAACCTGCTCCAGACTGGGACCTGGGAAACACTGAGAGTTTGCACCTTGTGACCTGCAGCAGCTATCCCCAGCACCAGAGGGACTGATAACAGAGCAACCACTCCCAGGAGAGACTTTCTGAATTTGTCATCTTTTTTCATAGTGGTTAAAGAGTGATGTCATCCGGTATTGTTCATTTTGTGTGCTGAGGGGTGTTTTGCCTGTTAAATAAACAGGTTCTTTCCACTTTTCTCCTAAGAATCCTTCCCGAAACGGTTGGGAGGAGGGGCTGTGTGGGTCTGCTTTCTGGAGAGGCCCTCTTTTGGAGATTTTCTCCCAAATTTGCCCTAAACCAAGACAAAATTTAGCACCCAACGTGGGGCTCAATAGAGAGTGGAAAAAACCCTGTTCTGACTGCCTTTTGGTTGCCATTACTCTGTGTTGGTATAAAGCAGTTAATAGCCATGTTTTTTTAATTCATAATGTCTCTTGGGGTGAAGGCTTGTGTGCATTTCTGGTCCCTAGGTTTTTTTGAGATCTTAATACCTCTATGGTCCCTAGGTTTATTTTCTTATCCAGAAATAGCTCTAGTATTGTCCGTAATACGTAGTTTTTACAGCAGAGGGGCAGTGACCAGAAGAGCTATTCTGCTGGGCTTGGTGGTAGTGATTTGTAAAAAGTGTATAAACATTCTGGGGTCTGTTCCAGGTATGAATGGTTCGTGGCTATGGTTATGCACCCCTTTTGTTAGAGGAGGAGCAGGGGATGAGGCTTTTCAGCCTTTGCTTTCCTTCTTCTCCTCTGAATCTGTTACATCACGATTGGACAATGTTCAGTTTCCCCTGAATGTTAAAGAGACCATCTTTCTGGTATTTAATCTGGTAAGCTTCCTCTATACAGTCTGCAGCTTCTCTAGAATGAGGGCTGAGATTTCTAGATGACCTGATGAGACCCCCTGACCCAGAAGTAGACCCAGGCATGGAAAATCCTAAGTAGTGTGGAAAATGGGAGGATATGGGCCAAACCCTTAAGGAATTCTCTGACCCTATAGTCTGGGACTTTCCCCATGAACAAATTCAGAACCCAGCCGAGGTGGAGAAATACCTGAAAGAGAAGTACCATGATGACCCTAAAGAGAAAAAGATCATTGCAATAAGCTGGGCCCTGGCATATGCTTATCGCACACTGCTAGATACTCAAGGGCAGCAGACAGAGGAAGAGGGGCCGGGAGATAAATCAGCAGCTATCCCAGTCACTCAGGCTACAGTCAACACCCCAGGCTCAAAGCCAGCAGCTAAACCAGATAGTGAGCCTAAGACAGCAGCTAAACCAGACAATAAGCCTCAACCAATGGCTGTTGCTACTAGCACTAGAAGTGGAAAGTGCACAGACAAGACCGATTGACCAATGGATAATGATGATGATGATGATGATGATGCAGGAGAAGTACAGTCAACACTTCCTGACATAAAATCAGGAGTCAAAGCAGCAAGTGCAAGATCAGAAGCCAATACTGAGTCCTTTTCCCTGAAGGACCTTCATGGCCTAAGGAAGGATTACACTTGACGATCTGATGAAACCAGAATTAGTTGGTTAGTCCATCTTTGGGATGCTGCAGGCGAGGCTACAATTCTGGACTGCACTGAAGCCAGGCATTTGGGATCCCTGTCACATGATCCTGTCATTGACCAAGAAATTATGAGGGGAGCTAACCCTCACAGCCTCTGGGCACAGGTCTTGGAAAGTGTTACACAAAGATACCTGTGTGCAGATGATCTTTATATGCCGCAAACACAGGGGAAGACCATAGAGCAATGAATCCAATGCCTGAGAGAAATGGCAGTGGCAGAGATTATCTTCTCAGATGACATAACAACTAGGAATCCGGACTTGGTACCATGCACGTCTGTGATGTGGCGAAAACTTGTACGACTTGGGCCACACGAATATGCTTCTGCTTTAGCCATAAAGAAGCGGGATGAGAGGGATGAGAACATGCTTGATACAGCAAAGAAGCTCTGAGCATATGCAGATGCTGTACGTGGCCCAACACATGCCAGAATCGCAGCGGTGGAAACACGTCTGCAGAAATTAGAGGATAAGATAGAGGAGAATCACAAGAAGCTCAGAGAGGAGATTAAAGAAGACCTTCTCCAAATCTCGACAGTATAGATCAGAGGTTCTGGTACCAAACGCAGACGTTCCCCAGATGGGGAGAGAAGGTACACCCCACGAGCTGAGCTGTGGTTCTACCTGCATGATTGTGGAGAAAACATGAAGAGATGGGATGGAAAATCGACTGCTGCTCTGGCCCAACGGGTGCATGAATTGAAGGAAGGCAAGGCTCAGAGAGGAAATTCCACCAGAAGGAAAGCAGCTCCAGTTGCCCATAGCCGAACTGCCAAGTATGATGATGATGATGACATGTCCAATCCCCTTGAAGGAATCTCCAAGGCCTATGTCCAAGGAAAGAAGGAGAACCAGTCTTAGAGGGGCCGTACCTCTAGGCAGGTTGAGACTAGGGAAAACCGTGTTTTCTGGACTGTGTGGATTCGTTGGCCTGGCATATCTGAACCACAAGAGTATAAAGCTTTAGGCGATACTGGTGCGCAGTGCACATTAATCCCATCAAGACGTGGGGACAGAGTCTGTTTCTATTGCTGGTGTGACAGGGGGAAAACAGGATTTCACGTTGGTGGAAGTTGATGTGAGTCTGACTGGAAATGAGTGGAACAAACACCCTATTGTGACAGGCCCAGAGGCCCCATGTATTTTGGGCATAGATTACCTCTGAAGTGGGCATTTCAAAGACCCAAAAGGACTGAGGCGGGCATTTGGGATAGTGGCTGAAACAACAGAGGGCGTCCAGCAATTGAGCACCTTGCCTGGACTGTCCGAGAATCCATCTGTAGTGGGACTTCTGAATGGAGAAGAGCAACAGGTACCAATTGCCACTTCCACAGTGCATTGTCAACAGTTCAGAACAACTCGAGATGCTGTGATCCCCATCCATAAGATGATTCAAGAGCTGGAGAGCCAAGGGGTGGTCAGCAAGACCCACTCACCCTTCAACAGCCCCATTTGGCCTGTGCATAAATCTGAAGGAGAATGGAGATTGACTGTGGACTACCGTGCATTGAATGAAGTCACTCCATCACTGAGCGCTGCTGTGCCAGACATGTTAACACTCCAGTATGAGCTGGAGTCGAAGGCAGCAAAGTGGTATGCCACTATCAATATTGCCAATGCATTTTTCTCCATTCCTCTGGCAGTAGAATGCAGGCCTCAGTTTGCTTTCACGTGGAGGGGAGTGCAGTACACCTGGAACCAACTGCCCCAGGGTGGACGCACAGTCCTACCATCTGCCATGAACTGATCCAGGCTGCACTAGAAATGGGTGAGGCTCCAGAACATCTGCAGTACATCGATGACATCATTGTGTGGGGGGACACAGCTGAGGAAGTGTTTGAGAAAGGAGAAAAAATTATCCAAATCCTTCTGGGAGCTGGTTTTGCCATCAAAAAGAGCAAAGTCAAGGGACCAGCTCATGAGATTCAGTTCCTAGGAGTAAAGTGGCAAGATGGACAGCATCAGATTCCTACAGATGTCATCAAGATCACAGCTATGTCTCCACCAACCAATAAGAAGAAGACACAAGCTTTCCTAGGTGCCATAGGCTTTTGGAGAATGCACATTCCCGAGTACCGCCAGATTGTGAGCACTCTTTATCTCGTCACCCGCAAGAAGAACAATTTCCACTAGGGCCCTGAGCAGCAACAAGCCTTTGCCCAGATTAAGGAGGAGATCGCTCATGAGGTAGCCCTTGGCCCAGTCAGGACAGGACCAGAGGTAAAAAATATGCTCTACTCTGCAGTCAGGAACCATGGTTTGTCCTGGATCCTTTGGCAGAAGGTGCCTGGGGAGACTCAGGGTCAAACTTTAGGATTTTGAAGTCGAAGCTACAGAGGCTTTGAAGCCAACTACACTCCAACAGAGAAGGAAATCTTGGCTGCCTAGGAAGGAGTCTAAGCTGCCTCAGAGGTGATTGGTAGAGAAGCTCAACTGCTCCTGGCAGCGCGACTACTGGTGGTGGGGTAGATGTTCAAAGGCAAGGTTCCTTCCACTCACCATGCCACCAGTGCTACATGGAGCAAGTGGATTGCTCTTATCACACAGCATGCCCATATAGGTAAACTGAATCGCCCTGGGATTTTGGAGGTAATTACAAATTGGCCCGACAGTGAAAATTTTGGTGTCACAGATGAAGAAGAAGAACCAGTGACATGGGCTGCAGAAGCTCCTCCATATAACCAACTGCACCCAGAGGAAACATGCTATGCTCTTTTCACTAACAGTTCCTGTCGCATTGTTGGAATGAACTGGAAGTGGAAAGCAGCCATATGGAGCCCCACAAGACAGGTCGTAGAGGTCACTGAAGGAGAAGGTGCATCAAATCAACTTGCTGAACTCAAGGTCATTCAACTGGCCCTGGACATTGCAGAAAGAGAGAAGTGGCCAAATCTCTAACTCTACACTAATTCACGGATGGTAGCCAATGCTCTGAGGGGATGAGTGGAGAGGTAGAAAGAGGCTAACTGGCAGTGTAGAGAAAAACCAATTTGGGCTGCTGATGAGTGGAAAGACATTGTTACCAGGGTAGGGAAGCTGCCTGTGAAAGTCCGCCATGTAGATGCCCATGTCCCCAAGAGTAGAGATAATGAGGAGCACCAAAACAATGAGCAGGTAGACAAGGCTTCAAAGATAGAGGTGTCCAAGATAGACCTAGATTGGGAATACAAGGGAGAGATATCCCTAGCTCGATGGGCCCATGATGCCTCAGGCCATCAGGGTAGAGGTGCCACCTATCAGTGGGCACGAGACTGAGGGGTGGATCTAACTGTGGCAGAATGAGGCCTTTGTCGGGGATGAGCCATTTGTCGGTGAGGGGAGACTCGGACACTCAATATGAGTGATAAGCAAGTTCCCTTTATTGAAGAGAGCATCAGACACTTATACAGCAAGTAATAAGCTTATGAACATTCTGTAAGCCAAGCGATCTATTGGTTAAACTATACCATCAACTCTTCCTCATTCCTTTGGGCCTACATTCTCTATTTCCCACGTCTCTCTGTCCACTTGTTATCATACGCAACTAGGCCCAAGGACACGCTATCTTGCAGGTGCAGGACTTGGAATTAGCCACAGCCTTGTACTTTTCCAGTCTCTAGTCAGCTAAATTCCCAACATCTAACCATGTACAGTATTTCTCAGATTATCCATGACTGTGAGATGTGTGCTGCCATCAGAGAGGCCAAGCGAGTGAAGCCCCTATGGTAGGATGAGCAGTGGTCCAAGTCCAAGTATCGGGAGGCCTGGCAGATTGACTATATCACACTGCCCCAGATACACAAAAGGCAAGCACTACATGCCCACAATGGTAGAAGTCACCACTGGATGGTTGGAAACCTACCCTGTGTCTCATGCTACTGCCCAGAACACCATCCTGGGCCTTGAAAACCAGGTCCTGTGGGGGCATGGTAGCCCTTAGAGGACTGAGTCAGACAACGGAACCCATTTCAAGAACAGCCTTATCAACACCTGGGCTAGGGAACATGGCATTGAGTGGGTGTACCATATCCCCTACCATGCACCAGCTGCAGGAAAGGCAGAGAGATACAATGGACTACTAAAAACCCAGTTGAAAGCCTTGTGTGAGGGATCTTTCAAAAATTGGGAGCAGCATTTAGCGAAGGCCACCTGGTTACTTAACACTTGAGGTTCCACCAACTGAGCAGGTCCTGCCCAGTCTGAGTCCCGGAATATAATAGATGGAGATAAAGTCCCAGTGGTACATATCAGAGGTTTGTTAGGGAAGACTGTGTGGATCAATTCTGCCTCGAGTACAGACAAACCCATTCATGGGGGTGTCTTAGCTCACAGACCAGGTTGCACATGGTGGATAATGCAAAGAGATGGAACAACATGATGTGTATCTCAGGGAGATCTGTTTGTGGGGTGAGAATGATATGCAAATATCACTGTTCATTGGATGTTACTGCCATTGTCTTTATATTAAACCATACTATTGGAATTAATAACAGCATAGCCGGATGGGACGTGCCTGGGCTTGTCTGGCCCTTGCTGCTTGACCAAAGGTGGCAACTGTGGTGGTTTCACCTCAGAGACAACTTCAGCTCACTGGATGTTGCAGCTGGGCACTTGGGAAAAGTCCAGGCATGCAGGAGCTCAGGTTTACCTCTGGTGGAGAAGCTTTAAGGCGAGGTGAAGGAAAAGGAGTCGGGTTCTGCTAGAGGGTTTCAATTCAGAGCTTTATTCTGGCCCAAAGGCCTCTGAATCCCATAACAGCTCTAGCAGAACCTCTCAAACTGCATGGTTGTTGTTCCTTTTGACCCCAGGGAGAGGGGGAGGGAAGGGGTAGAGATCCCACCAACCAGGTAAGGGGGGGAAGTCTCAGGGAACAAATGACACCTGGATGGCTCAATGTCCCCCAGGGCTGAAAGGCATCTTTTGAATTCTTCCAATCACTTGACTCCCTTCTGGAATGCCAGGATTGACAGACAGCACTCAGCAGGGGGCAAGGGAGGGGGAGGGAGAGGTGGCTGGCAGACCTGGGGAAGGACTGGGATAAACTGAGGCAAGCTATGGCATCACACCGCAACACCATACAGATATGAGATAGAAGGAAATGTGTGAGTGTCGAAGGTCTGAGCAAGTGAAAGATGGAAAAGGAAATGTGTGTGTTGAAGGTCTGAGCAAGTGAAAGATGGAGTTTTGAGTCAGTAAAATGAAAGTGGGGAATCCTGCAGCTCCGTGGTATGGGGCTGGGATTCAGTGGTCCAGTGTGGGGATGCGATGAGGGCCTGATGGGTATTGATTGTAATTTTTGGGGGGAACAGATGGAAGTTTTACATGAATAAAATGTGTTATATTTGGTAGCATGTTGACGATATGGGGATAAGGGGAGGAATGTCCTAGGGTGATGTTATCATGCTTGTATCCCCATTTGTGTGTTCTGTTTATGCTGGATATTATGTTCTGTGCCTTCAAGACTGGGTCTGAAGAGCAAATATTTTGTTTTGGTTTTGTTATCAGCCTGCTCCCCCATGGCTGGTGGGACACAGAGACAGGGGCAGTACATAGTGCGGCTTTTGCTTTTTGCTTGGCTTTTCGCTTTGCTCTTGCTCTTACTTCGCTCTTGCTTTTTACTTCTGCTCATTAGTTTAGCTAAGCAGTCCAAATTTTCCCCTGGACTGTTTTTACTTTCCCTTTTTTGGAACTACTCGAACCTGCTCCAGACTGGGACCTGGGAAACACTGAGAGTTTGCACCTTGTGACCTGCAGCAGCTATCCCCAGCGCCGGAGGGACTGATAACAGAGAGACCACTCCCAGGAGAGACTTTCTGAATTTGTCATCTTTTTCATAGTGGTGAAGGAGTGTTGTCATCTAGTATTGTTCATTTTGTGTGCTGAGGGGTGTTTTGCCTGTTAAATAAACAGGTTCTTTCCACTTTTCTCCGAAGAATCCTTCCCGAAACGGTTGGGAGGAGGGGCTGTGTGGGTTTGCTTTCTGGAGGGGCCCTCTTTTGGAGGTTTTCTCCCAAATTTGCCCTAAACCAGGACACACCATAATTATTTCAGGATTCGATCACTGGCTCCCTTGACAAATTATGTCCTAGGTATTTTACTTCATGCTCTACAAATTGAAGTTTCCGTGTTGATACTCAAAGTCCTTGGTTTCCCAGAAAATTTAATAATGCTATGAACTTTCTTTTCCTGGACTTTCTTTTCCTCCTCTCCTGAGAGAAAGAAGTCATCTACATATTGGATAAGTTTTATATCAGGTGTGGTGGAGAAAAGTTGTAGTACTTCTCCTAGTGCTTGACCGAATAAGTTGAGGGATTCAGAAAATCCTTGGGGTAACGTTGTCCACTGAACCTGTTGCTTTCTTCCTGAATTGGTGTCCTCCCATTCAAAAGCAAATATATCTCTACTTTCCCCTGCTAATGGACAAGCCCAAAAAAACCCCATCTTTTAGGTCTATCACACTAAACCACTGGTGTGATGGGGGGAATATTACTCAGTAGTGTATAGGGGTTGGGCACTACCGGGTATGGATTCACAGTTTTTTTATTCCCTTCACTCAAGTCTTGGACAAAGCCGGTAAGTTCAGTCTGATTTCCTTACCTGCTGGAACTCTGGATGCTGAGAATTTCAGACTTTCTGTGCTGACAGACTCTGACCCGCAGCAGAGCACTGCATTTGACCTGAGGCCATGAAGAAGGCTTCCAAAATTGAATGATGAAACTGGGATTATGGGTGTGTAGTCTGATTAGAAGTGTGTAATATCACATGGTGGAAAACTTAGAGTTTAAGGTTTTAGAATATAGTAATATATATAAAGAAAGATGGAAGTTTTAGGGCAGAGTCTGGTCCTTCTTCACCTTCTTCTTCCTTCTTCATGGGTTTGGGTGGTATTTTGTAATTGGACAAATAAGTCCACATGATGGGACACGAGGGATTAGTTACTGGGTTAAAAGTAAAAATAATTTACCTGTCATTTCTTAATTGGATAGTTTTTCCTTAAAAGACCTTGTAGAGAAAGATACCTATTTTGTACCTTGTTAGTGAAATACTGCAGAACTCATGGCTTGTAAGACTGTGATATAGATAAGAAAAAATAAACATCTGAGTCTGAACATGAAATGCTATCTCAACCACATTCACTCCCAAGCTCAGCAGGGAGAAAGAAGGCAAGAACTAGCACTTACCAGCAACCTGGGTGTATTATGGGGGAACATTCATGGTTCTAAGGTCCCTTCTTCAAGCAAGTGCTGGACCACCAGCTGCAACCCTCATCTCCTTTCTAGAGAGTGGGAACTATCATATCCGAACTTGGCAGTTTTCATAAATTATTTTTATTACTATAAGATTCATATTTAATTTGCCTCAGTTTCCCAGTCTTGCCTACAGTATTTCACAAATCTTCTCCTCATCTTCCTCTCTTAATTGGAGAAGCTGAACTACCATTTTCCTTTCCTCTGGGAGCACCCCGATACTCAACTGCACCTGTAAATCCCGTCCCAATAAATTGCACCCTGCTGCTGGAACTAATAGAATATCCCCAGTTCCTATTTGTTCCTTCAAACCTTACTCACTTAATAACCAGTGCTTTAAACCCTTCCTCTTTCACACTCACTACTTGCATGGTATTTTGACTCTTTTCACACACCTTTGTATTGGAATACGGCTCCCAATATTACCAGTTAGATTGTGCCTGGGCCAGTCTGACCCTCGCTGCTGGGCCAAAGGCAGCAACTGCAGTGTATCATCCCAGAGATGCCTTGGCTTGCTGGAGATTGCAGCTGGGCACTGAACAAGTCCAGGCTTGTTAGGAACCCAGTTTACCTCAGGAGGAATAGCTTCAGGCAATGGTGAAGAGAAAAGGATGGATTCTGCTGGAGGGTTTAATGTCCAGAGGTTTATTCCATGGTTACAGAGGTCTGAACGTGAGCAACTGCTCCAACAGAATCGACCGCATGGTCTCATTCACCTTTTAAGCTCAGGGACAGGGGGAGGGGAGGTACAGGTGAGCCACCAACCAGGTGAGAGGGGCAGGGTCTCAGGGGAAGATGACACCCAGATAGGCCAATGACCTCTGGGCATAGGGGCATCCTTTGAACTTGACCAACCACACGACGCCTTGCTGGAATGTTAAGCCTGATTGACAGGACTCACTCAGCATGGGGGCAAGGGGGAAGGGAGAGAGGTACAGGCACAGCTGGGGAAGTGACCTGGAAGTCTAAAATGGGACATTACAGCACACCACAACATGTCCCCCTAGTTTTGTTTAAAAAGAAGAGGACTGTGTTTGTGGTGCAGAATGATTGCCAAACCATGGTTGGTAAATCAGTTCTTCCTCTACAGGAGGGTCAGTGTTTTCCACTGAGGCTTCCAGGTCATCCATTGGAGCACTGAGGGCTTCTAAATGGTAGACTTCAGGAGGGGGAGATGAGCTTGAAATTAACTTGAGCACCATGCGTTTGATTAGTCCAAAAACAATGCTAAAAACTACAATAACTATAACTAAAATAAACAGCACTAAAAACACAGTTTTCAGAATAGATCCCAACCAGCCCGAGAGTCCCCAGCCTTTGAACAGTCCATTCAGCCAGTTGTCATTTTCTCTGTTGATGTCCGAGAGTCTTTGTCAAGGCAGTCCATATGTGGTTTGGGCTGAGGAACTATGCAGGAGGTCACAGGTGGGATGATCACAAGTAGGACAAGAAGCAGGCTCGGTCTCATGGCGTCTCGAGGCTACACACGAACAGTGGGATCTAAACTGGTACAAAAACTTGAAACAAACATATATTGCAAACTATTCCAGATAGGAGGCTTAAATGGAATTTCCTCCAGAGAACGCGTGCGGCGTTTTCTTCTCCAGGCAGCATGAGCAACCTGGGGTGCTTCGGTAGATTTCTCTGAGACCTTGGGAACATAGGGCTTTACCCATTTGGAAGGAACCCACCTTAAACCAGAGGGGGTGGACACACAGGCGTATCCACGTCCCCAAGTAACCAATTTGTAGGGTCCCACCATTTTCCAAGTCTCAGGGTCCTTTACTAAAACTGGAGGTTTTTCTTTCATTAACCTATGATTGCTCCCCCCAAAGTGGCGTAGGATGGGTGGGTTCAGGCTGTCAAAAGAACAATTCAGAAAATTGATTGTGAATAGCACCCTGCATAACCGGATGTGGGGAGGTTCCACCTTCAGAACCTGTTGTTGCTGGTCCAGGACCCTTTTAATATCACAGTGAGTTCTTTCTACAATGGCTTGACCTGTAGGGGAGTAGGGGATGCCAGTTTTGTGCTCTACTCCCCATTGCTGCAGGAAGCTCCCGAATTCCTTGGATTTATAAGCAGGCCCATTATCAATTTTCAGCTCCTTGGGGATGCCCATGAAAGAAAAAGCCTGTAAGAGGTGCTTAATAGCATCGATAGATGATTCTCCTGTGTGGGCAGAAGCATAGACCGCTCCAGAAAAGGTATCTACACTAACATGAACATATTTCTGCCGTCCAAAAGACTGTATGTGTGTTACATCTGTTTGCCACAGTTCACAACTGTTCAGTCCCCTTGGGTTTGCTCCCGTACTCACTGTAGGGAGTGCATGTTGTTGGCAATTTGGGCATGTGCTCACAATCGCTTTGGCCTGTTCTCGAGTGATGTTAAACTGACGAACCAGGCCAGGTGCATTTTGGTGGAAAAGCTGGTGGCTGATTTTTGCCTGTTCAACAACATTTGGGAGAGTGGCCATCACTGCAGGTGCAGCAAGAGCATCTGCCCTTCTGTTGCCTTCAGCGATAAACCCTGGCAAGTCAGTGTGTGACCTGACATGCATCACATAAAATGGTTGCTCTCGGTGAGTGACTAACTTTACCAGTTTTGAGAGCAATTCGAAAAGTGCGATGTTAGACACATCTTGCAGTTTTGCTTGATCTGCCCTGGATACTACTCCTGCCACATATGCAGAGTCCGTAATCAGATTAAATGGTTCTGAGAACCTTTCAAAGGCCCTAACAACCGCAGCCAATTCAGCAACCTGAGGTGAACCTTCCACCTCAGCAATGACTGTCTCCCACTGCTGGGTTTGAGGATCCTTCCAAGTCATAACGGACTTGTGGGACCTCCCGGATGCATCTGTGAAGACAGTTAGAGCCCTTTTTAAAGGTCTGCTACTTGGAGCACTTCTCAATTTTAAGGTAAATTGAACATCTTGTTCGAACAATTTGTGAGTGGGCCGCGCTACCGAAATTTGTCCTGAGTAGGAATCCAGAGCAAACTGCAACACTTCATTTTCTTGAAACAATTGTTCCAGTATTTTCATAGTATTTTGACCTGATTTTAACTCAACTGGAATGTGAATGCACTTAAAATCACATCCTGCTAACTCCCTGATCCGGGTCCTTGCTTTCTGGATCAGTTCAGCTACCAGCTCCTGAGGCTTTGTCAGTCTCTTGGACCTTTTGTGACTGAGGAAAACCCATTCTATGATCAAGAGAGGGTCCCTCTGGTCCCGGTCCTTTTTTGGTGTGTCCTTTGCCTTAGGTGTTTGTTTTTCCTCCCACTGGAAAATAATTCCATGGAGGTGTGGCAACTTACCTAGGATGATAAATTTGACTGGCAGGTCAGGCCGGCATCGGTTGGCCTGTCTTGTGGACATTGCAATCTGAACCTTTTCTAGAGCTTTCCGTGCCTCTGGGGTAATGGACCTAGGAGCACCTGGGTCCTCTCCCCCTTTCAATAAATTGAAAAGAGGGGCAAGGTCTTCGTTAGTCAGACCGAGCCATGGTCTTACCCAATTCAAAGACCCACACAACTTGTGGACATGCGCAAGGGTCTTGATCCTTGGATTGATTTCTAGTTTTTGAGGAACAATGGTCCTATTTCCAGTTTCTAAGCCCAAATACTTCCAAGGTGGTATCTTTTGAATTTTCTTTTCCTGGAGCTCGAACCCTGCAACAATCAATGCATCGATCGTTAGGTCAAGCGCATGTGTGAGTAAATCATCATTGGGGGCACACACAAGGATATCATCCATATAATGATAGATGATGGCCTTCTCTGCGACTGCACGTACTGGGGAAAGCAGGGAAGAGACATACCACTGGCAGATAGCTGGAGATACCTTTAATCCCTGAGGAAGAACGGTCCAGTGGTACCTTTTCATAGGGGATTCCATATTAATAGAAGGAACTGAGAATGCAAAACGCGGTGCATCTTCAGGGTGCAAGGGAACTTGGGAAAAAACAATCTTTAATATCAATAACAGCTAATTTCCAATCTTGGGGAAGCATTGTTGGGGATGGCATACCAGGTTGGGGAGAACCCATATCTTCAATTACATTATTAATTTGTCGGAGGTCGCAGAGGAGTCGCCATCTCTTTTTGTCAGCATTTTGGATGACAAACACTGGAGAGTTCCATGGGGACATGGTCTCCACAATGTGGCCCTTTTTTAGTTGCTCTTCCACTAGTTCCTCAAGCACCTTTATTTTTTGTTTACTGAGTGGCCACTGTTTTACATCAACTGGTTTGTCTGTTTTCCACTTCAGTTTTAGGGTGGGGCGCTGTTGTTCAATGACTGCTGCACAAATATGCTGTGGAGAGTCTGGAATATCAATTGTGACACCCCACTGGGCCATTAAATCTCTCCCTAACAAAGGTTCCGAATAATCCAACACAAATGGACAGATATTTGCCAATTGTCCGTTTGGTCCCTCAAATTGAATAATGCTTTTGGATTGTCTTGCCAATTGCAGACCTCCTACACCTTGAAGGTGATCGGCAACATTTTGCAAAGGCCAATGTGCAGACCAGTCTTGTACTGGAATCACTGTGCAGTCTGCACCTGTGTCTACAAGCATCTCAATGTGTTTTGACTCCCCACCCCCACTGACATTACACCATAATTTGGGTTTGTCTTTCCCAATAACTTGGACCCGGGCCACTGTGGGCCCTTGTTTTTCGATATTTTCAGGTAAAGATGGCACAGGGATAGCTTGTGCAACAATTTGTCCCTTGGGAAGAAACAGGGGTGGGTGGGAACAATGTAGGCCGAGAACGAATTTCTCAGGATCTGATGTTGTCATTCCTGGAACAATTCTGATCTCTTGTGGTGTGTGTTTGGTGTCCCCAATGACAATGTACTTACAACGAATTCGGTTCCAAGTACCCTTCTGTTCAGGATTGACAGAGACAAAATGCAAGTCAGTGTCCTTCAGGTGGAGTGACTCTGTCAGCTGCAACCTGTAAGGCTTATTGACAGAAGACGTGGTTAACACAGGATCACTTATATCATACACAGTCTTTGAAGCACCTGCTTCACTTACACAAACATTAATATTATCGCTCGCTTGATTTGTTTTGCTACCCTTATTCCCTTGGCCTGCTCTTTTTGTGTCTGCATGCCTGGCAGGCCGGCGCTCCCTTTTCAGTTTTTTTGTTGTTGTTGACCCCCAGGGAGGGCTTGTAGTTCTCCTCCCCTGCCATTTCTAAATTCATCAAATTCCCTTTTCGGGGGCACTGGTTACTCCAGTGCCCTAGGTTGTTACAAAGCAGGCATGGTTTTGTGGGCTCAGCCATTGCTGGTCTCTGCTGCTACCCAGGGTACTGATGTGCTGAGGGGAAAGGCGCAGGGCTGGCAACGGCGACACGCTGAGTTGGTCTTGGCAGCAGCCTTGGTCTGGTGTCTTCAGCCACACTCATCAGAGGCACTTTCCTGTTACAGACTAGAAACATATCTTTTAGGGTTGGAGAAGGTTCTATAGGAAGGCTCAGGATTGCCGCTTGACACTGTTCATTTGCATTTGTAAATGCCATTTCCTCTAAAATTGCTTCCCTAGCATTCTCTTTTTTAACTTGTATTTCAACGGCTCTAGTTACCTTTCTACAAATTTCAAGAAAGGCTCTGATGATAGCTGTTTAATTTTACTATAGGGCTCAAAAGGCCCCTCAGGTTGTAGGGAAAAGAATGCTTTTTCAGCTGCTTCTTTTACTTTCTCGAGTGTTTCTGCAGGAATTGCAGTAGCTTGGATTGAGGGAGAAGACCATTGGCCCTCACCACAGATGTGCTCAATGGTGATAGGGTTACCACTGTTTTCTTTGGCTGTGTTTGGATCAGCATGCAAGCCTGGGAGAGCATCTTTTAGCATTTGTTTCCATGATATTTCCCATAATTTAAATTCCGTGGAGGTCATGAGACAGGAAAAAAGCTGTTTTAAATCATGTGGAATCACTACAGTCCTACTCACTTCAGAATTTATAAGGCCACGGAAATATGGACTGTGTGGACCATATTCTTTATGAGACTTACAGATCTCTTTAATCAATTGTCATCCAAAAGAACTCCAATTAGCAGTTGGAGCTGCTCCCCCCTGAGCTGCAGGCTGAAAGGTAACAGGAGCCAGTGACAACATGGGACTATGCATTGAATCTGCTGTTCCCTGCTCTGTATCCCTTGAATTGGAAGCATTGGGATCACAGATACAGGTATGGGGAATGGCAGTGGGTGTGTCCCCACCGTGGGAACCTGGGGAGGGGGCGGGGACGCAACGGGTACAGGGGGTGGGGACAGGGAGCCGGCAAGGGGCGGGAAAACCGTGGGAACAGGAGGCGGGGTCAGGGGGCAAGCAGGGGGCGGGGACACTTTGGGAACAAGGGGAGGGGTCAAGGGGCAGGCAGGGGGAGGGGACACCTGGTGACATCACGTCAGCAGACGCCCCCTGGGAGGAGTAGAGGTGTGGAGCTGAGGGTATTGCAGGAAAGGGAGGGGGCAGGGGGAAGGTACAACGAGGAACAGGAGGAGAGGGGGATGGGGCTGGAGTTTCTGGATGCTTAAGAGGATTTTGGGAAGAAGAAGACCAGGTTTGGGAAGATGCCACGTGGCATCCACCATCTTGTGGACCCCCTAGGGACTGGGGGCCATTTTGGGTATCACTGCTCTCTGGAAAGCTGACACGTGCTGTGGGTTTCAGAGGAGGGGACACAGGGGATTGGGGAAGGTTCCACGCAGCCTGGCCAGGGCCTTGTGGACAGGGCAACTCAGGCATTTCAACAGACGTTGGGCGTCGACTTCCCAATGAGTGTGCTCTCTTTAAAATACCAAGTTCTGGGGAAAGAGGTTTAGGGGTTTTAGAACTAGGAGAGGGAGAAACAGGGAGAGCAGAGGTACATGGCTTTACATTTGGCTTTTTCTCCATTTCCTTTTGTTTGAGCCATGCTTTTCGAATTTGTAAATTCCAGAACACAAATTTAGCTGAGGGTGCATTGCCAGATTGTCCTAAGGTTATCAATTCATTCCCAACTTTATCCCAGAATTGAATATTGTGGATTTCTTCAGGGGAGATTTGTGGGAAGTGGAGGAAAAGCCATCTTATAAACTGTTTCAATTTTCCCTTTGAGAACTTCACATTACCACTGTCTAAAATGCTAACAATATTATAATACATCCCTTTTTGTACAATGCTGAGTTTCGAACCCATGTTAGATATAAAAAAGCAAAGTACTAAATCCCGCCTGACCAAAAACAAAGCTAAAATCAGCTACCGATTTCTAAAAAAAAAACACAGATAGGAAAGCGATAACGAACAGACAAAAGCTTCACAATGCAGCTGTATATACTGCTTTTAAAATTCCTGGGCAGCAGCAGCAGGGCACGCCCTGCCCAGCTCAGGTGGAAACAAAGCCTCCCCCGCCGTGGAATGCAGCCCCCCCACGGAGCAGAGAGAGCAGCCACGCCACGTGGCAAGCCGAAACCGGGGCCCCCCGCACCGCATGTGCAGAGAACCCCCCTCCCCTGCACAGAGAGAGAGAGAGAGAGATATCCCTTGACCACGTGGAGAGAGTCGAGCACGCTGCGCTGCAGAGGCGGGGGGAAGGGCAGAGCGCTCCCGCTCCGGCGCGAATTCCAAACGAGAGTAACACACGCAGCAGAAAGCTAAAAGCTAGAATGCAATGAATTCCCTCTGTGGGGCTGCGCAGCCAAAAATGCAAAGTCAAAAAGGAACAGAACTCACGGCAGTCTGGTTTTGAGCTCTTGCTCTACCAAGAGCAGAGATACTCACCCGAAATGGAAGCTGTAGCTGGCTGGGTACAGGCAGGTCTCCTCACTGGAACAAGACCTCTCTATGGGCAAGAGAGGCTACCCTGTCCTCCCTCTGGAAAATCTGCTCACCAGAAAGGAGCTGGGCTTTCCAGAGGCGCCGAAGTCCACGAAACTTCTTCTGGGAATATTCCCAAAGTCTCTAGCTGAGGATGTTGCAACCAAAGCTCTTTTCAGCTGGATGCACGGCTGCCAGAAGCTTCTCCGAGGTACTGCGAGTCCATCTTGGGCTGCAGAGTCACTTAGCCCACCTCAGGGACGCCAAATATTGGAATACGGCTCCCAATATTACCAGTTAGATTGTGCCTGGGCCAGTCTGACCCTCGCTGCTGGGCCAAAGGCAGCAACTGCGGTGTATCACCCCAGAGATACCTTGGCTTGCTGGAGATTGCAGCTGGGCACTGATCAAGTCCAGGCTTGTTAGGAACCCAGTTTACCTCAGGAGGAATAGCTTCAGGCAATGGTGAAGAGAAAAGGATGGATTCTGCTGGAGGGTTTAATGTCCAGAGGTTTATTCCATGGTTACAGAGGTCTGAACGTGAGCAACTGCTCCAACAGAATCGACCGCATGGTCTCATTCACCTTTTAAGCTCAGGGACAGGGGGAGGGGAGGTACAGGTGAGCCACCAACCAGGTGAGAGGGGCAGGGTCTCAGGGGAAGATGACACCCAGATAGGCCAATGACCTCTGGGCATAGGGGCATCCTTTGAACTTGACCAACCACATGAGGCCTTGCTGGAATGTTAAGCCTGATTGACAGGACTCACTCAGCATGGGGGCAAGGGGGAAGGGAGAGAGGTATAGGCACACCTGGGGAGGTGACCTGGAAGTCTAAAATGGGACATTACAGCACACCACAACACCTTTGGACTTTTACAAACGCAAGTTCTTTCAGCCCCTGTGTCTACCAAAAATTCAAATTCTTCCTCCTGGGGACCTATTTTTAAGGTTATCAAGGGCTCTTGATGGTATTCTGTCCCCAGGAGGTAGAGCCTCTGACACCCCTAGTCTTTCACCTTTCCTTTTTGCTTCTCATAAACCCTCAGGTTCCTTTCCTTTCAGAGTGTCCTGGTTTGAATGGGAGGTATTTATGGAAGTGATGCAAAACTTCCAGCCACCGGGAAGCTGTACATGCCTCTGTGAAAAACACGTGTTAAAGACAAAAGAAACCCGGGAATGCCCTTTTTCTCTTCTGGCTGGCAAAGAGGTAATATGCCCTGGCCCCCTGTCTTGGCCAGGCTGGACCAGGCAGCCACTGCCACAGGGATGGGCTCCTTCCCCTGGGGTGCCCGCTGGGCCCCCCATCGGCTGTTGGGTAGGGCAGGGAGTGCCACGGGCTGGGCAAGGCCATGGCTGCAATTTCTAACATCTTGCCGCTAGCCTGGGGCCAAGCTGAGTCTGCCAGCCCCCAGAAGCAGCCCCGGGCCTGGCCAGTTCGAACAAGATTTTACCACCGTGGAGGTTCACCTGCAACCACCTGTGGCAGCAGCTCTCTGGCCACAGAGAAAAACACAACTTTCCCAGGCATCATTCTGGGGAAAGTCTGTGAGAAGATCAGAGAAAAGAATGAGAAACAATTCTTATCCTAACTTGCTGCACCTGGTATTGGGAACATGTAGAATGTGTTATGGAGATTTGCTTACCAACGGATGGTTTCTTAATTAGCCAATGGTGATGGTGTTTTAACTAAACGACCAATCAAGTCCACTTGTAGTGAACTAGGGTATGAAAAAGAGCAATGGGTTTCTTAATAAAGATTATTGATCGGCCTTCTGTGAATCATGGAGTCTATGACAGTTATTACCTGGCTGGGGGCCCATTGTTTTGATAACCACCAGGCAGGGGGAAGGAGAAGCCCACCCCCCCATCTCGTGTGCTGCTGCTGAGTTCTGGCCTGGCTGATTAGATCCTAGACACCCCTCCCAGCCACAGTTCCTGACGAAAGCTACCGCCAGAGTCAAGTGACCATCTGTAGGCCCTGGGCAAGATATTAACCCTTTCAGCGCTTTAATCCTCCCTCGAGTGAGAGAAAGGAACAAGATACAAGCAGGTAAAGGAGCAACATGAAGACATCAAGGTCAGTGAAGAAGTTAAGTCCCAGATGGGAGGGATGAGGAGATGCCTTGATCTTGGGGCTGAAATCCCCTTGTAAAGCTATAGACAAAAGACTGTTTCCCTGTAACACATGAAAGCATGGGGAGATGAAGGGTTCAAATTGATATCGAGCAAAGGCTTCCATGCCAAAGTAAGCACATGTTAAGGTAGCTGTGATCCTATGAGAACTTTGAACAGAGGAGAGAAGAGTGGTCCTGTGCTCCCAGGAAGAGAAGATCTCTGTTCCTAGAGACAAAGATGATTTTAGAGATAGATAATGAGAACCTTTGCCTTTGAACAGCTCATCTTTAAAACAGTACTCCATAAGTTGACATGGCCCATAAACACAGCTGTGGGAAAAGCTTGTGGAAAATGGGAGGGACTTCCCAACTGAAGATTTCCTGGGCTGCTGCTATTTGTGAAATTTGAGAGCCATGAGACAACTG
Organism: Melospiza georgiana; assembly: GCF_028018845.1. Taxonomy (NCBI): domain Eukaryota; kingdom Metazoa; phylum Chordata; class Aves; order Passeriformes; family Passerellidae; genus Melospiza; species Melospiza georgiana. Next base: position 8,400,215 of record NC_080464.1, on the reverse strand, counting down.
TTTTTTCTTGTGGGGAAATCTCCATAACATTTACAAGAGGGACTTATCTCCCTAAGTGAACTGAAGAAAGACTATTCTAGAGGTGGTAAACTGACTGAAATTTTAGATTTTGTTTCTTTACATTGTCAGTGGGAAAGAAAGCATTGTAGGGGGGAGGAGAAGTGTTCTGAAAGTTTTGTCCTGATTTTCATTACTCTTTCTTTTAGTTACTGTAAATAAATTTTTCTTTATACCCTTTTAAAGTTTTGAGCCTGCTTTGCCTTCCTCCTAATCCTACCTCACAGCAGGAAGTGAGTGCACTCATCACCATTATACCTCAACAAACTCCTGTGCAGTTTAACCAGCTACTCATAGACAACTGAGTATAAATTGCAAGCAGGGATAGGACTGAGGGTGGTCTAAGATGACTTCGTTGAAGGTAAATTTTTTTGCGTGTGCTATGTGTTAAGACCTGTTGTGGGTTTTTCCGGGAATTTTCTCCCATCAGAAAGGAAGACACTGTGAGGGGAGGAGGTTGTCTGTAAGGAATAGGGACAATTAAGAAACACGAGACATGACCAAGCACTCTCACCACGGTAATGGCTCTGTCAGGGGAAACGAATTCGGAAGTAATGCCTGGGGAGGGGTAGGTGGGTTTGGGAGTTGTGACACTGGTGGCTGCTCCCCTCCCCTGGAGACCAATCGCTTCTGCCCTGACCTTAGCTCCGCCTCCCACCTGTGGTAATCACATATTCTCTGAACAGAGAGAGATGTAATTCTCTCCCAGGATTTTCCTGGGAAGCTGTGAGAAAGCTCAGAGACAACTATTCTTATCTTCATTTGCTGCACATGTTGTTGTGCACATGTGGAATGTGTTATGGTGTCACGATCCATCTTTATGAACGGGTTACATGATGGTTCATGGGGTGATCTCAGGGTGCAAAAAGAACTGACAAGGTACAAGGGGGTTTTCAGTGATAATCAAAACAAATGCACCTTTATTGAATGACCACAGCTGTCGCAGACAACTTTCATGAAAAATCCTCTCCTTAGGATTTTTCCTCCTGAGAAGCTGAGAGGCCTCAGGAACAAAATGTAAACAATGGTTATCTGGTGCTGTGGAATGCAGCAGGTAGATCTGTGATTGGTCTCATGTGGTTGTTTGTAATTAATGGCCAATCACAGCCCAGCTGGCTTAGACACAGAATCCGAGCCACAAACCTTTGTTATCATTCTTTGCTTTTCTATTCTTAGCTAGCCTTCTGATGAGAATCTTTGATTCTATTCTTTTAGTATAGTTTTAATGTAATATGTATCATAAAATAATAAATCAAGCCTTCTGAAACATGGAGCCAGATCTTTGTCTCTTCCCCAATCCATCCTGGGACCCCTGTGAACACCGTCACACACAGCAAAATGCGATAGAGAGATTAAGGGAGAAAAAAAGATAGAGAAAGAGAGAGAAAGGAGAGAGAGAAAGAGGGGGATATAGCTACCAAACGTAGAGACGAAGTCCTTTGGTCCAGTCCAGTCGAGGATCCGCCTGTTACGTCGGGGAGATCTTGAAATCTCTAGCTAACTCAGAGGTTTTTATTATGATTACTCTATTGGAAATTGCGGCGGGGGGGGGGGAGGGGAAACAGATACAATAAGGAATAGACGTAACAGGTAGTCCATGTTCTCAGCAGTAAACGAGAGCCATTGTTTTCTTGGTCCAGTGGTCACAACCTGCAGGCAAACATCTTGCTTTGGTTAGCTTGCCTCCTCCACACACCTCCCCCGGGTTAGGGGTTTCAGTCCCAGTCCTTGGAAGGAGGAGAGGGGCCTTTTCACATGGGGGTTTCATGTCTCAGTCCTTGATGGAGAGGCTTCTTACATCTCAGTTTGTCTGTCACGGTGGTTGCAAACGAGTGAGAGGGGTCTTCTGCAGGGGACTACCCAGAACTCAGGAGAAGTCCAGCCAGGCCGAGAGGTGGGACAGCTTCCAAGGTTATTGTTGCAAAAAGGGCACAGTGCCCCCTTCTTCATTGGGCTCAGTGTAGCATACAGCAAACAACACCTGTGAAAACAATAACTTAGCACTGTGCTCTCAGGTCTCGGGGCCTTGTGGCATGTGACTTTCTCCTACAGAGAAGACAGGGGGGTCTTCTCTTCAGTGGTCCTCAATGACGATTATGAGGCAGATGAGGGAAAATTCAGACAGACTCTCACATATGGAGATTGTTTACCAAAGGGTGGTTTCCTAATTGGACACTGGTTATGGCGTTTTGGATTCATTGACCAATTGGATCCACGTGTGTATCGGACTGTATGGCAAGGGCAATGAGTTTTTCTTAATAGTAGGATAGGATAGGATAGGATAGGATAGGATAGGATAGGATAGGATAGGATAGGATAGGATAGGATAGTGTAGTACAATAAAGCAATTGATCAGCCTTCTGCAATCATGGAGTCAAAGCTCATTATTCCCTGTTCAGGGGATCCCTGCTACTATACCCCACCCCTTCCCTTTCTTAAGCTGCCTGCACCACACAATTGTCCTCTCTCGCGCCAGGTTCCCTTCAGCCACATGTGATATATTTTGCTGAAATAAAACCTTGCAAAAAGGAGCCTTTCTAACCTCTCTCGCTGAGCCAGCTGTGGTGAGTGTTGTGTGTGGATTTGACTGGGTTGCCTAAATGTTAACCCAACCTGCTTTTCTACAGGAGAGGTTTGTTGGGAACAAATAGGCAGCAGCGCCCACCATCCGACACCCACATTTTTACCTTGCCACCTGGGGTGTTTCTGAAACCAGCTGCTGCCTCTGAGTTTTACAAACAAGAGCTACCTCCCATCCTCAACTGAGCTCCCAACACCACGTCAGGAGGTTTTCTGAGCCCATATCGGAGCACCCCAGACGCCACGGGGGAGCTACGGCAACCCCTCTGCCTTGCCAAGACCCAACAGTGCCCTCTGCCAAGAGTAGGAAAAGACTGTTATTGGGGCTTCTGGCTTTGTTTTGTTGTTGTTGCTGTTGCTGTTGTTTGTCTGTGTCAGACACTGAAATGGTTCATGCCCCAAACATTGTTGGGAAGGAGTTTTGCCCATTATAGCAAAAACTGTATAAAGGAGCTATAACCACAGAAGCCTACCCCTCCTTGAAGATACTTGATCGGAACTTTGGACTGTGAGTTAAGCCACCTAGATAAGATAAAGGGGACACTATTGTTCGGTCATCTCAGGTCTAGGGAGAAGCCAACAAGGTATCCACAAGAAAGCCTAATGCAGCACAAAATCATCCCTGGCTGGGTTTGGGATAGGGAACACCACAGCCCACAGAGGCCAGGTTTGCACAGACTCCCCTGCCACCGAGGAGGGAAGGAGGAGGTTTTGGGTGTGTGGCATAACCTCTGGTCAGAGGCAGTGAACACTCATCCTCCCTTAGTCATACTGGCCCAACTGTGAAACCCCAAACCCAGAAAGGCCACATCCAAGGGACATTCATGTGAGAGGCAGCTGAGGGGATCATAAGCCACATTATGTGTTCTTATTACTCATGCAAGTGCAGGGTGGGGCTTTCCTCCGCTGAGCGGCGAGGTGATTAAAAAAGGGCTCAAGGGAGAGGGGCAACCCGGAGCGGGCAAAGAGGGATGTGTCACATCTCTGAGGGTGTGGCATGGCAGTTTGCATGGCAGTTCACGCAGGCAAGGCAAGCAGGCAGACTTACAAATTTCCTCCTGCTAGCGGGGTTTTTAGTTTGTTGTTTGTTGCGGTTTTGTTGATCGGTTGGTTTTTGGTTTTTTCTCTTAGTAATGGTTTTTACACAATCAAAAACTGCAGTTAGTAAAAGTGTATGTAGTCAAATAAAACCCTCCAAAAAGGATGTGTCTGTCCATACCTATTCATGTGAGGTGTGTTTGACCTTATCAGTGGTACCAAGGGGAGTTGCAGAAGAAGCCTGTCTGTGGTGTGAACAGGTGAATGATCTTCTTTTGCTAGTGGCCAAGCTTAGGGAGGAAGTAGAAAGACTAAGGAGTATTAGGGAATGTGAAAGGGAAATAGACTGGTGGAGTTCTGCCCCTCCATACTTGAGGGAGGCCCACCAGGAGTCAGAGGACTCCCATGCTTCCCACCGTCAGGCAATAGGGGAACACCTGGTGGATGAAGGGGAGTGGAAATGAGTCCCTACTCAGGGAGGTAATAAAAATTCCTCCTGACCCCCATCACCTACCCAGGTGTCACTTCAGAATAGGTATGAGGCCCTGGATGAGGAGGGTCAGCCAGATGATGTAGAAGAAAATTATCTGCCCAGTGAGCCTCACAATTATGCTTCACCTGTCAGACAGATCACCAACCCTAACATTAAAAAGAAAAGAAGGGTAGTCGTAGTGGGTGACTCCCTTCTGAGGGGAGCAGAGGGCCCCATATGTCAACCGGACCCATCCCACAGGGGGGTCTGCTGCCTCTATGGGGCCCTGGTATGGGATATGTTGGGGGTTGGGTCTTTTCTGTTCCTTCCTTATTATCAGGGTGAGGGGGACAGAGATACTGTGAGAATGGGGGCAGGTAAAAAGAGACGGGGTTGAGGGCAGCAGCTCTCTCACTTCTGGGCTTCACAGGAGGACAATCAGACCTGCAACTTGGGGAAAGTAGTTTGCTGCCACCACCACAACACAGTGGGGAACGTTTCTTCTGCTGCTGGGGTCCACATCCCCCTGCCCTACCAGGACATCCCGCAGGTTTGAGCTATTGCCATGGAGTTTTGATACATTCTCGTCCACTACCCCAGGATTTCTGCTCATCCCTGCTGTTCCAGCCTGCTGCTTCCAGGAGTCCTGCTAGGGGCACCGGGATCAGCTGCCCCCAGGGTTTGTGAAGCAAAGCCTCTTCTTCCATCTCTTCCTGTCTCGGCCATGACGCCATTGTTACGTGTTCCCTGGGTGCGTGCTGGAGCACCCCCTGCAGGCACGTGGGGATCACCACACCTGCCCTGTTCACTGGGAGCCTAACAGCACCCCTGCCAGCTGTGACCATAACTACACCAAAGGGGAAAGTGCCATAGCCGAAAAGGCTGTCACTGGATTCCTGGTTCTGTTTGTTGTTAATGCTGTAGTTGTTGTTGTTTGTTTGCTTTATTATATATACTAATGAAGAACTGTTATTCCTATTCCCATATCTTTGTCTAAGAGCCCCTTAATTTCAAAATTCAAATAATTTGGAGGGATGGGGTTTACATTCTCTGTTCAAAGGGAGGCTTTTCTGCCTTCTCTAGCAGACACCTGTCTTGTAAACCAAAACAGATATTACTGAGAGACTCCCTGGGCTGATTTGGCCCTATGATTATTATCCACTGCTGATACTCCAGGCTGGCAGTGATGAGACTGAAAAGAAGAGCACAAGGGCAATTAAAAGGGACTTTAGGGCAATGGGTCAAGTGGTTGATAGGGCAGGAGAACAGGCAGTGTTCTGCTCAGTCCCTCTGGTGGCAGACAAAAATGAAAGGAATAGCAGAGCCCACATTATCAACAAGTGGCTCAAGGGTTGCTGTCAACAGCAGAATTTTGGGTTCTTTGATCATGGGGCAACTTTTACAGCACCTGGCCTGCTGGAACTAGGATGGGCTCCATCTCTCTGTTAAGGGCAGAAGGATTTTAGCTCATGAACTGGTGGAACTTGTTGAGAGGGCTTTAAACTAGGTTTGAAGGGGGAAGGGGATGCAACTGGGGTCTCTGGAAGAAGGCCCAAGGGAGGTAAGCCTGAGTTAGGGGTGAAATCAGTAGCCCAGCTGAAGTACATGTATACTAATGGACACAGCATGGGTAGCAAACAAGAAGAGCTGGAGGCCATGGTGCAGCAACAAAGCTATGATGTTATCACCATCATGGAAACGTGGTGTGAACGACTCACATAGCTGGACCCCTGCACTGGTTAGCTACAAGCTCTTCAGAAGAGACAGGAAAGGGGTGTTTTGCAGAGAAAAGAAGAAACCTCACAACTTTATAAAAGTTGTAAAGCTCGGTATGTTTATTTACGGCGCCGGACACATGCGGAGAAAACTCTCCTCAAAAAGGCATGCGTACCTCTGAGAACTTCAGGTCTCTTTTTATCCCCCTCTCAAATACATATGCATACAGTTTCACAATAGATTCATACATATTCATTTTTATGGGTTTCTTGTGACTTTTACCACTAGTTCCTTTTTATCAGAAAGAATTCCGAGGTCAGGCTGACTTGCCCTTACAGCAGTCCCTGTCTCTCTCTATCATCTTGTTGCCCGATTGATAAATGACACAAAACTCGGATAAGTTTTGTGGGTGCTTTATTAAGGGCCCGGGGAACTGGGGGACTCACGTCCCTAAAGTCCGAGCCCCCAAATTCACGTATGGGTGCTTCCCTCTTATACATGCGATTCACAACAAAGTCTCCAAGGAACAGTTTCCCCGTTCCCCTTGCCTAGCCTCCAAGGAACAGTTCCCCGTTCCCCTTGCCTGGTCACAGACCCCTTGTGATACATTCCTTGGTTCACAAACAAGATCATTAATCCTCTGCTTATCTTATTCTAAGAGCATTGTATGCTGCCTCTAGACAGGTTAGCATTCTTACTTTCTTGCACTAGTTTAATTATTTATTAAATCCCTAAGACTACCTGCTAGGTTACACACAAAACTCAACACACTTTTCAACGGCTACAAAACTGCTTTTTAACAAACCAGTTCACACACAACTCACTATAATTAAATATTTTGCTAAATTTCATTTCTTTTCCAACATTTCCCCCCTTTTGAGCATCCTTCAGTCCTGCTGCAAGGATGCTGAATCAACAGTATTGACAGTAACATCTTCATAACGAGGTGGGGAGTGTTCTTCATTCTGCCGCCCACGGGTCATCGCCTTCAGCAACTGGAGAGATCGCCTCTTTTCCTTTTCGATCACACCTAAGAGGCATCTATATACAATCCATATAGTCACTAGAAATACTAAAAACATTAGTACATACTGTATAGCAGACGTAATCCAGCCAGACAGGTGAAGCCCCAAAGAATCAAATACTGCTCCTATCCAATTATGCTGTGCTTCCCTTTCAATTTCCTTGGTTTTTGTTTCCACTTCTGCCAGTTGAGAAATATCTTTCTCAACTTCAAGTGTAACATTTGGAATGATCACAGCAATGATCTATTCTCCTACTCAGGTAACCACAAACTCCATGTTCCTTTAACAGTAGCAAATCCAATGCCATTCTGTTTTGTAGGGTCATTCTTGATGTAGCTTGCAATTGCAAATTTAGATCCTTAAATCCCTTCTTAGTAGCTGCTGCCAACCTTTCTGTCTGTCCTAACAAATTGTTGAGCATTTCCCTGTTTCGATATGTCGCTACCGGAGGGAATAATGACTCCAATATCCATCCAAATTGCACTCCTGAGCCAGGTTCATGCCACTGCTCCTCTAGGGATTCTTCCCTCTTTCTGAGTCCTTTCCTTTGGATCAATCTGTTCTGTTTCCAGTATGGACACAATGTGGGAACCCCTAGGGTGATTTGTGTTACTGATCCATCTAGAGGTAAATGTGTGGTCCACTGTCCGTGTCCCAACACCCAGACTAGATTTCCAGGGCTATGCACAGTAGTATATCTGCAATCTATAGGTCCATCCATGGACTCCCCGCTAACCGTGTGATCATACCCCCTACACTCGCATCCCCACTTTAATGCCATTTTCACCGGTACCAATCCGATTCGGTCTTCCGGTGTATCACATGTAAAAACCTCAGTACAATTCCAATCCTCTTTCTGCGGTCTGAACTCTCGGGAAGATGTAGACGTGATAAGGGCCCTATAATGTGACTGATTCTTTACTCCTGACCATTGGATGCACCATTGTACTTCCCCAAGGTAATTATAGTGTTCCAAAACACTAGGTCCCCATAATGTCTTCCAACTATTCCAGGTGTCAAAATTCTGTGTGACATTCTGACAACTCATCTCATTTTGTTGGGATTTCGTTCTTATTCGTACTGTATTGCATGGCTCATCTATTGGGGTTGCAATTAAACACCTCCTGGTATTTTGAATCCAACCATAATGATTGGATTTCTTTTCACATTCCTCTCTAGTCATAGCCCGAGTGGTCATACACAAATCCCTCCATACATCTACTGGTTTGGGAACTGACTGGCAGGACCATGAAACATTCTTGAATGTTTCAGGCATTTTGGTTACTGGTATTATTCCCCAGGGAATTGGTTCACCTGCAGCCTGTGGCAATGGCAGGCAAGCTGTTATTTTAGTCACATTCTGCATGATCCCAAAATCTCTGATTAATCCTACCACTAAATTTTCCTGCTCAGTATTTCGTTCTATTGTATCATTAACCTCCCGCCTACTCCTACCGTGTCTCTGTAAGGATAACATCATTCTGTCATGCCTCCACCATGCATTTCCTATTCTAGGATTAGTGACACTCGACCACCCACAACCTTTGCCTTCCTTTCCCCACCAATTGGTCCCGTCCTCTATTCTGTCCCAGGTCAGTTCCCTATTTTGCTTCCACCATTTGACCCAAAGGTTCCTTTGATATCTTGATCTTACTAGGAAGGAACAATTTTTTCTGAGAGGTGGCCCATCCCACATGTCCACTGCCATTGATACTGGATTAACCTTTATGTTTTCAGCACGATCCCCTGTCCATGGCAAAACCCTCATACTCACTCTTTTGTAATCAAAACTATCCCGTATTTTGACCAAACATGTATATTCTCCCGTATCGTTTGTGGTTACCTTGGTAAGATTCAGTACCGTGTTTCCTTGTTGTTTATCCTGATCCCAACCAACTCCTATCTTGCCTCGGCTTCTTTCAGCCCCCCCCGTTGCCATATTGCAATAACTTCACCGGCCTCAACTTTCTGGCTGTCAAAGATAACACAAGTTAATTGAACATCCATCCCTTCCATGACTGTAACCTTTGTTTCTTCAACCTGTACAAGAGTAGACCCTTGAACGGGTACTAGTCTCATGATCACTAGCAGTAATATAATTAAGAAAACGGCTTTGCGCGGAAGATCATCCGGGTTGGAGACACTATCTGGGTTTCCCATTGGAACGGTGCCTTCTTTACCCTGGTGTAATGGATCCAAGCATCCATTCCCTGGACTTTCACCGCCGTGTAGGTCGTCATCATCACCTGGTGGGGTCCGCTCCATGATTCCCGTAGCGGATCTGTGATCCACTTCTTGACGTACACCTGGTCCCCAGGCTGGATGTCGTAGACAGAATTCTCCAGCGTGAGCAGTCTATTCCACTGTAACGTATTTCTTAAAGAATTCAAGATCTTATTAAGTGACATAACATACTCTGCAATCGCCTGGTCCCCACTCACATGTACCTCCCCTTTTAATACAGTTGCATGATATGGTTTGCTATATAATATCTCATATGGACTTACGCCTACCTTTTCCCTTGGTTTAATTCGAATCCTGAGTAGGGCCAAAGGCAAAGCTTGAGGCCAGTGCAGTTTAGCTTCCTGGCAAATCTTTTTGATTTGTCCTTTCAGGGTTTGATTCATCCTTTCCACCTGCCCACTAGACTGAGGTCTCCAGGGGGTATGCAAATTCCAGGTTATATCTAACATTCGTGCTAATTCCTGCACTACCCCGGCTATAAAATGTGGACCCCTATCTGATGACAATCCTAAAGGTACTCCAAATCTTGGTATTATTTCTTTTAACAAGGTTTTTACCACCTCCTTAGCCTGATTAGTTCTACATGGAAAAGCTTCCGGCCACCCTGAGAACGTACATATGTACACTAACAAGTATCTGTATCCCTGTGCCCTAGGCAATTCAGAAAAATCAACTTGCCAGTAATCTCCTGGTTGTGGCCCGACTTGCAACTTTCCCATTTGTATTTGTCTCCTAACTACTGGATTATTTTTCAAACATACTGGGCACAGTGCATTAACTCTTTTTGCCATTGTTAACATCTGATTAGAGATTATCTCATTCTTCAAAAATTTTACCAATACTTCTGCCCCCCAATGACATTTATTATGTTCTGATTCCAAAATAAATTTCATTATGCGGGTAGGTACCACTATTTGTCCCATTGGTGTAACGTACCACCCAAGTTGATTCTTCTGTGCCCCTAGCAAGTTTATTAGTTTTCCATCTTCTATTGAATATTTGGGCTCCTGATTCAGGTATGGGGTAGCCGGATTTGTTCTTACCGGTACCAATGCCATTTGAGTCCATACTTCCCGTGCCACTTGCCGAGCTGTAACATCAGCAAATCGATTTCCTCTGTAAACGTCTCCTTCCGCAGTCTGATGTCCTCTAACATGCATTACTGCAACTGCTTTGGGACTGTGTACCGCATCCAGTAGCTGTAGCACTTCTTCCCGGTGCTTGATGTTGGTTCCCTGTGAATTCAAAAGCCCCCTTTCCTTCCACAACGCCCCATGTACATGAACCACACCAAAGGCATATTTAGAATCTGTCCAGATATTAACCCTTTTGTCCTTGCTCAAATACAGGGCTCTGGTGAGTCCAATCACCTCTGCCTTCTGGGCCGAAGTTCCAGGTAACAAAGCCTTTGCCTCTATTACCCGATCCAATGTTACCACTGCATACCCGGCATAGCGAGTCCCATTCTCGACAAAACTGGATCCATCAGTGTATAGTTCCCATTCAGGTTCTTCCAATGGTTCATCCTTTAGGTCGGGTCTGCTGGCATATACTTGTTCAATTACCTCTACGCAATCGTGCACCAGTCCCCCAGCTTCCTGGTCACTGCGTAAAAACTCTGCTGGATTAACATGATTAGTAGTCCTTATTTCAATATCATCCTGTTCTCTCAGGATGGCCTGGTATTGCAACATTCGACTGGATGATAGCCAGTGACCCCCCTTTTGCTCCAAAACGGCCATGACCATATGGGGAACAAACACTTTCATTTTTGCCCCCAAAGTCAATTTCCGGGCCTCTTGAATAAGAATTATTGTTGCCGCCACGGCTCGTAAACACGAGGGCCACCCGGAACTTACCGAATCCAGTTGTTTAGAGAAGTATCCCACTGGCCTCTTCCAGGATCCCACCTTCTGGGTGAGGACCCCCAATGCCAGTTTTTGCCTCTCATTCACGTACAACTGGAATTCCTTGGTCACGTCAGGAAGTCCTAGGGCTGGGGCCTCCTTTAGTGCCTGCTTCAATTCCTGGAAGGCCTTCTTTTGCTGTGTCGTCCACTCCAACCGATGCTGCTTCAAGGCCTCATATAGTGGCTTGGCTAGGAGACCGAAATTCATGATCCACAGTCGACACCATCCCACCATTCCTAGAAAAGATCTCAATTCCTGATGGTTACGAGGCAAAGGAATAGCACATATTGCCTCTATTCGGTTTACTCCCAAACGTCTCTGCCCTTGTGTGATCTCACAACCGAGGTAAATAACGCTATTTTTGACCAATTGAGCTTTTTCCTTAGAAACCCGATACCCTGCTTGGCCAAGCATGTTGAGTAATTTAATTGTTAATTCCACGCACATTTCCCTTTCCTTAGTAGCCAGAAAAATGTCGTCCACGTACTGCAAGACTACATACAAGGATGGGGATATTGTTACCTGGGTTATCTTCCATTCCTCCAGCTCCTTGGCCAGTTGGTTTCCAAAAATAGTAGGGGAGCATTTAAATCCCTGTGGGAGTCTCGTCCACATAAGCTGCTTCTTTCTCCCAAAATCAGGACTCTCCCACTCGAAGGCAAAATATTTCCTACTCTCTACTGCCAGTGGGATGCAGAAGAAGGCATCTTTAAGGTCAATCACTGAGAACCATTTAAACTCCTCTGATACAGATGTTAACAAAGTATAAGGATTAGCAACAACTGGATGTATGTCTTTCACTATTTCATTAATAGCCCTTAAGTCCTGTACCAAACGGTACTTACCATTAGGTTTCTTTACTGGAAAAACTGGAGTATTATACTCCGATTCACATTCCTGTAATATTCCTTGAGCCAAAAATTGTTTAATTAACGGGGCTACTCCCCTCCTTGCCTCAAGCTTCAAGGGGTATTGCTTTATCCTCACTGGTCGGGCCCCTTCCTTTAGTTCCACCTTTACTGGCTGCGCAGCTTTAGATTTTCCGGGGCCCCGTGACTCCCATACCCAGGGTACTACAGCCTGCTCAATTTCTTCTGGAATAGGAGAGGCATCCACTTCCTTGATTACAAAAATGCCTGCTATTTGTTCCTCAGGTATTTCCAATTTCACCCTTCCCCCTTCAAATATTATTTTCACATTAAGTCAGGACAACAGATCTCTGCCAAGAAGGGGTGTGGGGCAGTTTGGCATATACAAAAATTGGTGATCTAATTCCTTCCCCCCAAACCTAAGATTTAAAGGTTGTAAAAATGGTTGTTCCTCTAGTTTCCCTGTTGCCCCCACCACCTGTACCGTTGTGTCACTCAAAGGTCCCAATCGTCTATTGAGTACAGAATAAGTAGCTCCAGTGTCTACCATAAATTCTTGATCCTTTCCATCTATTTCTAAAACTACCCTTAAATCCTTTTCTAGTCAGCTTTGATTCTGATAGTTTCCCAAAACTAGTGCTTGAGCGACTTCTGCTGGTCCTCCCGTGAATCCTCCCACAGGGGCATTTCCCACTGGGGCTGTCCTTAATCCCATGTTTCCCATGCCCATACCTCCTCTAACCGGGCATTCATTTTTCCAGTGTCCCAATTGTCGGCAAAACGCACACTGGTTTGGATCCAACCTCCCCATGTTATAGTATCTAATAATACCTGTAAATCATTCCAGTCCGGATCCTGAGTCTTTATTACCATTTTAACCACCCTTGCCACCCTTTCAGGATCCTCCTGATAACTCCCCGCTGATTGCTTCCATATTACCAAATCCCCGGGGGAGAAAGGCACCTTTATAAAAATCCTTTCTCCCTGTGGTCCCAGAGCTTCCCTTAACAGCGCAATTAACTGTGGCCCCTTCTGCCCCCTCCTTCCCTTGCGAGTCCGCCCTGCTAACAGAGTTCTTTTAACACTCTCATTCTTTTCACCATCACCACCATCACTATCACTCTCACTAGATCCCGTTTTTATAGCTATATCCGCAGGGGGAGCAGGGGGCACATTAGGAGCAACCGGAACCCTCGGAGGTGCTATACAATAAGACAAATCTTCCTCGACTGAAGGATACAAATTACGCTCCTTTCTTTCTTTACATCCCACACACTCCCTTTCATCATTCACTTCTAAAACCAAAATACCACATTCCTTTTGCCATTCCTCTTTCCGATATAAAACGAAAAACAAATCCAAATATGGTATTTCATCCCATTTCTCATTCCTCCTTAAAAATTGCATCAAAGATTCCATTATCCCCAATTCCAGTGTACCATTCACCGGCCATCCCGCTTCCCCAATCTCATATTCAGGCCACCAATGATTACAATAATCTATCATTTTACTTTTATCCAATTCCTGATAATACCCTTCACTTTTCCACCGTTTCAATATACAACCTAATGGTGTATTTCCAGGTATTTTACCATTGGCTTGCACTAAGGTTTTAAAAGTTTTAAAAGACATCATATTACAACCCTTAATTCCACTATTAATCCCAATAAACCAATATACCTTAAACCAATATACCTTCTCGCCGTCCTTCCCTAAAACAAAACAGGAGGCGAGTTCCGGTCCTGCGTCCTTAGACGTCTTATGGCCGGAGCCTAGGCTTTTTTACCAACCACCAAATCCAAATCCAATTATCACCTTTTTCCAATATAAAGCACCTTCGGGCTTACCTAATGCAGTTTGTCCGACAGGCGCGGGGGGTCGGGCACGACCGATGACTCCCCGAGAAGTGCTCGGTGCCGGCTTGGAGTAGATCGGGACGCGAACCGCCCCAGCAGCCCTCGGAGTCCTGCCGCGGTCGCCAGAAAACTGTTGCCCGATTGATAAATGACACAAAACTCGGATAAGTTTTGTGGGTGCTTTATTAAGGGCCCGGGGAACTGGGGGACTCACGTCCCTAAAGTCCGAGCCCCCAAATTCACGTATGGGTGCTTCCCTCTTATACATGCGATTCACAACAAAGTCTCCAAGGAACAGTTTCCCCGTTCCCCTTGCCTAGCCTCCAAGGAACAGTTCCCCGTTCCCCTTGCCTGGTCACAGACCCCTTGTGATACATTCCTTGGTTCACAAACAAGATCATTAATCCTCTGCTTATCTTATTCTAAGAGCATTGTATGCTGCCTCTAGACAGGTTAGCATTCTTACTTTCTTGCACTAGTTTAATTATTTATTAAATCCCTAAGACTACCTGCTAGGTTACACACAAAACTCAACACACTTTTCAACGGCTACAAAACTGCTTTTTAACAAACCAGTTCACACACAACTCACTATAATTAAATATTTTGCTAAATTTCATTTCTTTTCCAACAATCTTGTCTCCTCCCCTTTATCTCTGTCCTTCGCTGAAGTAACTTCACTGAGCTTAGGCCTGGCAGCCTGGCTAAATAACTACGATTTCTAACCACAGGCTCAACTCAAAAATGTACATTTCACCTAAATTAAAATGGATTTCTATCCTGCAAAATTTTCACTTTGCTTCAAGGGGGTAGAAGTGGAGGGGTGGCCCTTTACATTAGGGAGGCTTTTGGTGCCATGGATATTGAAACTAATGATGATAAAGTTGAATACTGTCCTGGATTGCAAGATAAGTGTGTATTCTATTTGCCATCTGTTAGAGGTGTGGCAGTTATCTTCTGCTAATTGGGAAGTTTTTGTTATCTCTTCCACAAACCAATCCTCCCTCCCGGAAATATCTTCTGTTAATGGGCCATTGAGTCTCACTGCATGACTGATAAAAATTACATCATCCCATTGTGAGATGCTCTGCCCAGGGGGAGGAGCCAAGCATTCCTTCCTGGATATAATTTGAGATTTTGGGACACCAGGGCAGCCTTCTCCATTGGATTCCCAGAGGAAGACCAGGCCCATCTACACCACCACTGGATCTTCAGAGAAAGACTATACCCTTCTACAGGATCACTGCTTCAACAGAACCACATCTATCACTCCAGGAGGACAGCAGCCACCATTTCTATTTGACTGCTATCAACACCCCAACCAACAGGGTGTCAGGTGTCTGTTGAATAAGAAATAACACAGGCTTACTAGAAGGCTGATTGGCATAACATGCCATTTAATTCGGACTGCTCTTCTTTTTAATACACTGTACTGATCCAGGTGCACTTGATTGGTCATTTAGTTAACACATTTCACCTGACTGGCTAATTACCAAGATGCTCTTCTTCTAAACAATCTTTGAGGAGAACAAGAAAACAGAGAGTAGGAAAACAACACCTGCAGTTTTTTTATAATATTAAGCTATCATTGTTTATCTTCAACTCCCTAAAGTCTCTCAGACCGATTCTGGGAAAGCTTATCTAGTTTTCTCCCTCTCTGACCAGGCTGTCACATTCACAGTCAGGTCATATTCTGACTCTGTCAGTGTTGTTTTGTATTAGTGAATATTTTTGGGTGGTTTTTAAAATTTTCTTCCCTAATAAAGAATTGTTATTCCTGGTCCCATATCTTTGCCTGAGAGACCCTTAATTTCAAAATTAGAACAATTTTGAGGGAGGGGGTTTACATTTTCCATTTCAGGGGAGGCTCCTGCCTTCCTTAGCAGACACCTGTCTTTTCAAACCAAGACAGATTTTGGCGCCCAATGTGAGGCTCGAGGGCATTGAGAGAAAAGGGTTGAAAAGGGGAATAACAATTTTTGAGTAATCTAATTTTTGTGTGCTCATATAGAAACCTTGTTAAGTGACACCATGTGGTCCAGCTCACCCTGGTTTGATTGACACATTATTGTGGCTATATTTGTACCATTTACAGGCCCTTATCTAAACATGGGTTGTATAATTAAGGCTACTGTGGCTGTTATCCAGTTTGTTTTATGGGTTAATTAAGGTCAAGAATTCATGGATCTTTAACTTTTTGAAAGCAGTCCCATGGATTAAGAGCTATCACACACTAACTGTATGTTTTTGGGGTTACTTTAATAGTGGTACCTACTGTGAGGAAATGACACCGGGGGAAATTTTCTCCCAACCCTTCAGCCAGCTCTTTGGATCTGCCCCACCAGTTTTTGAATGGTTCAGATCCACTCTAAATGCTATCATACAATGGTTGGTGCTGCTGATAGGCCTGTTCTATTTAGCATTCAGAAATAAGGGAAGATTAACCTGGATAACCACCCTGACACCTACCCCAGAGACTAGGGATGCTGCCCCAGAGCCTGACCCTGCCCCACAGCCCACCTCAGAAATGAACCACCCAGATTGGATGGGGGTTCTGGTGAAGGAGATACGTGAGATGGGCCAGATGTTGAAGGAGTACATTTCCCCAGCTGGTGAGAAGCCCTCCCCCTGCCACAAAGAGGGAGAGTGTAATAGTGCAGCAGTAGAACCCACAGATGTTACAACCGTCCAGGTTCTAGTTGAACTGCAAAGGCAGTCACAGCCAGCAGCAGTCGCCCCTGTAGAAACAAGGAGATCTAAGATGAAATCAGAGCACCCAGACAAGGATAAGAATGGAGGGCCCTCACAACCCACAGGGGAGACAGAGGTTCTGATCATCACTGAGTCCCTGACATATGAAAGTCTTCGTAATCTGCACAAAGACATTGTACGATGGGGACATGAGGCTTATAAAACCTGACTACTTTGGGTCTAGGACCTTATGGGTGCAGGCATGCAACTGGACGGTGGTGAGGCAAGGAATTTGGTACCCTTGGCCCAGGACTCAGGCATGAATCAGATTTTTGTAAGGGAGCCAGGGTCCCTTTCCCTCTGGGAGCGGCTTTTAATGAGTGTCAGAGAGAGGTTTGTCCACAGGGAGAGAATGCAGGAGAACTACTATAGAATGCACTGGAAGACCCCTGAGGAAGGGATCCAACAGCTGAGAGAAGTGGCAGTATTGGAGGTACTCTTTGGGAGGGATGGACAGCATGATAATGACCCAGACAAAGTCAGGTGCACAGGGCACATGTGGAGTCTGGCAAATCTAGGCCCATCTCAATACACCACCTTCATTGCAATGATTGATGCTGATAGCAACCGAGAGACAGTGGGCTCTGTCACCAACAAGCTTAGAAATTATGAGAGTATGATCAATGGCCCAGTGCAGGCTCATGTCTCTGCTGTGATTAAGGAACTCAAAGAAGAGATGAGGGAGGTCGTGAGGGTGGAGGTGAGGAAGAACAGTTCCCATATGGCACCAGTGCAAGTCACAGGCCCCAAAGTCAGAGCCCAATGTCCCCTAGCTAGAGAGAGAGGGTAGACCCCAAGGGCTGACCTATGGTTCTTTCTGCATGACCATGGGGAAGACATGGGAAGGTGGGATGGGAAATCCACTTCTGTCCTGGCAGCACGGGTATGTCAACTAAAGGAGGGAAACGCTAATCGAGGGAGTTCCACTAAAGTGAAGGTAGCCTAAATCTCCCATGAACAAGCTGCTGGGTATGATCTGTCAGATCCCCTTGAAGGTACCTCTACCATGTATGCCTAGGAAAGAAATAATAACCAGGGTTAGAGAGGCCCTGCCTCTAGCCAGGGAGAGGCGTGGGAAAACCGGATCTTCTGGATGGTGTGGATTGGATGGCCTGGCACATCAGAGGCATAAAAATATGGCGCCTTAGCTGATACTGGTGCGCAGTGTACCCAAATGCCATCAGGACATGTGGAGGCAGAACCTGTTTCCATTGCTGGGGTGTTGGGGGGATTGCAGCAATTGACTGTCATGATGATATTTTCTGAAAAATCCCTTCACCAGGATTTCTTCTCCTGGGAAGCTGGGAAGCTTCAGCTTCTCCCTGTTTTGCTGCTTTGGAATGTGATTTGGAGATTGTTTACCCAGCATGTGAATTGTTTTAATTTAATGACCAATCATGGTCCAGCTGTGTCGAGGCTCTGAGGAGTCACAGGTTTTTGATATTCATTCTTTTCTAGCCTTCTGATGTATCCTTTCTCTATAGTTTAGTATAGTTTTAGTATAATATAATATAATATAATATAATATAATATAATATAATATAATATAATATAATATAATATAATATAATATAATATAATATAATATAATATAATATAATATAATATAATATAATATAATATATCAGCCTTATAAGAATATGGAGTCAGATTCATCTCTTCCCTTGTCCTGGGACCCTCACAAACACCACAACTGACCCTGCTGGAAGCCGAGGTGAGCCTGACTGGGAAGGAGAGGCAGAAACATCCTATTGTGACCAGCCCAGAGGCCCCGTGCATTCTAGGCATAGACTTCCTCTGTAATAGCTATTACAAAGACCCAAAGGGACTCAAGTGGGCTTTTGGCATAGCTGCTGTAGAGGCAGAGAGCATTAAGCAGTTGAACACCTTGCCTGGACTATCAGAAAACCCATCTACAGTAGGACTCCTGAAGGTAGAAGAGCAACAAGTGCCAATTGCCACCTTGATGGTGCACCGCCAGCAGTATCAAACAAATCAAGATGCCACGATCTCCATCCGCAGAATGATCTGTGAGCTGGAGAGCCAAGGGTTGGTCAGCAAGACCCACTCACCCTTCAACAGCCCCATTTGGCCTGTGCGTAAATCTGAAGGAGAATGGAGATTGACTGTGGACTATCGTGCATTGAATGAAGTGACTCCACCACTGAGCGCTGCTGTGCCGAACATGCTGGAACTCCAGTATGAGCAAGAGTCCAAGGCAGCAAAGTGGTATGCCACCATTGACATTGCTAACACATTTTTCTCCATTCCTCTGGCAGCAGAATGCAGGTCTCAGTTTGCTTTCACCTGGAGGGGTGTGCAGTATACCTGGAACTGACTGCCCCAGGGGTGGAAGCACAGCCCCACCATCTACCATGGACCGATCCAGGCTGCACTGGAAAGAGTGAAGCTCCAGAACATCTGCAGTACATTGATGACATCATTGTGTGGGGGAACACGGCAATGGAAGTATTTGAGAAAGGAGAGAGGATCATCCAGATTCTGCTAGAAGCCTGCTTTGCCATCAAGAAGAGCCAAGTCAAGGGACCTGCCTGAGAGATCCAGTTCCTGGGAGTAAAGTGGCAAGACAGACGATGTCAGATTCCCACTGAGGTCATCAACAAGATCACCGCAATGTTTCCACCAACCAGCAAGAAGGAAACACAAGCTTTCCTAGGCTCCATAGGCTTTTGGAGAATGCACATTCCCAAGTACAGTCAAATCGTGAGCCCTCTTTACCTGGTCACCCACAAAAAGAACTATTTCCACTGGGGCCCTGAACAGCAGCAAGCCTTTGCCCAGATCAAGCAGGAGATCGCTCATGCAGGAGCCCTTGGCCCGGTCAGGACAGGACCAGAGGTGAAGAATGTGCTCTACTCTGCATCCAGGAACAATGGCTTTTGTGGCAACAGCTTTCTGGCCACAGAGAGCAACTCACAACTTTCCCAGGCATTGTCCTGGGGAAGGCTTTGAGAAGATGAGAGAAAAGAATGATATACATTTCTTATCTCCACTTGCTGCACCTGTTGTTGTGACCATGTGGAATGTGTTATGGAGATTTGTTTACCGAAGGGCGATTTCTTAATTGGCCAATGGTGATGGTGTTTGGATTCAAGGACCACTTGGATCCATCTGTATCATGACTGTCTGGAAGGGCAATGGATTCCTTAAAAAGTATCGTGTAGTAAAGTGATTGATCAGCCTTCTGATAAGCATGGAGTCAATGCTAATTATAACCCCTTCAGAGGGCTTGTGACAACAGGCTTGTCCTGGAACCTTTGGCAGAAGGTGCCTGGTGAGACTCAAGGCTGACCCCTGGGATTCTGGAGCCAAAGTTACAGAGGGTTCGAAGCCAACTACACTCCCACAGAGAAGGAAATCTTTGCCACCTATGAAGGAGTTCAAGCTGCCTCGGAGGTGATTGGCATGGAAGCAGAATTCTCCTGGCACCCCAACTACCGGTGCTGAGGTGAATGTTTAAAGGAAAGGTTCCCACTACCCACCACTCCACCGATGCCACATAAAGCAAATGGATTGCCCTCATCACACAGTGCGCCTGTATTGGAAACCTGAATTGCCCAGGGATTTTGGAGATAATTACAAACTGACTGGAAGGTGAAAACTTTGGTCTCACTGATGAAGAGGAACAAGAGCAAGTGACAAGGGCTGAAGAAGCTCCACCATACAACCAAATACCAGCAGAGGAAACATGCTACGGTCTTTTCACTGACGGTTCCTGTCGCATCATAGGGATGTACTGGAAGTGGAAAGCAGCCATATGGAGCCCCACACAACAGGTTGCACAAGCTACTGAAGGAGAATGTGGATCAAATCAACTTGCTGAACTCAAGGCCATTCAGCTGGCCCTGGACATTGCTGAGAGAGAGAAGTGGCCAAAGCTCTACCTTTATACTGTTTTGTGGATGGCAGCCAATGCACTGTGGGGCTGGCTAGAAAGGTGGAAAAAGGCCAGCTGTCAGCGTAGAGGAAAGCCAATCTGGGCTGCTGATGAATGGAAAGACATTGCCTCTCGAGTAGAAAATCTATCTGTTAAAGTCCGTCATGTAGATGCCCATGTCCACAAGAGTCGGGCTAATGAGGAACACTGAAACAATGAGCAGGTAGATCAGTCAGCAAAGATAGAGGTACCAAAGATAGACCGAGATTGGCAACTGTCCTGATTTAGGGCAAATTTGGGAGAAAACCTCTAAAAGGGGCCCCTCCAGAAAGCAAACCCACACAGCCCCTCGCCTCAACCAGTTCAGGAAGGATTCCTCAGAGAGAAGTGGAAAGAACTTGTTTATTTAACAGGCAAAGCATCCCTCAGCACACAGAATGAACAATACTGGATGACAACACACTTTCACTGCTCTGAAAAAGATGAAAAATTCAGAAAGTCTCTCTTGGGGGTGGTCGCTCTGTTATCAGGCCCTCCAGTGCTGGGAATAGCTGCTGCAGGCCACAAAGTGCAAACTCGGTGTTTCCCAGGTCCCAGTCCAGAACAGGCTTGAGTGGTTCCAAGAAAGGGAAAGAAAAACAGTTCAGGGAAAATTCAGACTGCCTAGCTGAACTAGCTAACAAGCAGAAGCAAAAGCAAGAGCAAAGCAAGAGCAAAGCAGGAGCAAAGCAGGAGCAAGAGCAAAGCAAAACAAAAGCATAAAGCAAAAGCTGCTCTATGTACTGCCTCTGTCTCTGTGTCCTGCTGACTGTATGGGGAGTGAGCAGGCTGATAACAAAACAAAACAAACCCTCGCTCTTCAGAGCCAGTCTTGAAGGCACAGAACATAATATCCAGCATAAACAGAACACATGATTGGGGATACAAGCATCACCCTAGGAAAGCAACATAAGGGGGAGTTGTTCCTAGCTTGATGGGCCCATGATACCTCAGGTCATCAGGGCAGAGGGGCCACCTCTAAGTGGGCATGAGACTGAGGGGTGGATTTAGCCATGAACTGTGTTTCACAGATTATCCATGACTGTGAGATGTGTGCTGTGATCAAGCAGGCCAAGCGAGTGAAGCCCCTATGGTATGGTGAGCGATGGTCCAAATATAAATACGGGGAGGCCTGGCAGATTGACTACATCACACTGCCCCAGACATGCCAAGGCAAGGGCTATGTGCTGACCATGGTGGAAGCCATCACTGGATGGTTGGAAACCTACCCTCTGTCTCATGCTGCTGCCCAGAACACCATCCTGGGCCTTGAAAAGCAAGTCCTGTGAAGACATGGCACCCCTGAGAGAATTGAGTTGGACAACGGGACCCATTTCAAGAATGGCCTTATCAACACCTGGGCTAGGGAACATGTTACTGAATGAATATATCATATTCCCTATCATGCACCAGCTGCCAGGAAAGTTGAGCGGTGCAAGGGACTACTTAAGACTACTTTGAAGGCACTTGGTGGAGGAACTTATAGAAATTGGGAAATGAACTTAGCAAAAAGCCACCTGGATGGTCAACACCTGAGGGCCCATCAATCGAGCTGATCCTGCCCAGTCTGAACCCTTGCACGCAGTGGAATGAGATGAAGTCCCTGTTGCACATATGAAAGGTATTTTAGGGAAGACTGACTGAATTAATCCCACCTCAGGCAAAGGTAAACACATGCGTGCAATTGCTTTTGCTCAAGGACCCGGTTACATTTGGCGAGTAATGGAGAAAGATGGAGAAAGCTGTTGTGTACCACAGGGAACCTAGCCTTAAGTGAGAACTGTGTGTAAGGTTTCATTGTGATGCAGATGGAAATAGAATAAGGGGTGGATACTGTCCTGGAATGCAAGATAAGTGTGTATTCTATTTGCCATCTGTTAGAGGTGTGGCAGTTATCTTCTGTTAACTGGGTAGTTTTTGTTATCTCTTCCACAAACCAATCCTCCCTCTCAGAAATATCTTCTGTTAATGGGCCAGTGAGTCTCACTGCATGACTGATAAAAATTGCATCATCCCATTGTGAGATGCTCTGCCCAGGGAGAGGAGCCAAGCATTCCTTCCTGGATATAATTTGAGATTTTGGGACACCAGGGCAGCCTTCTCCACTGGATTCCCAGAGGAGCAGCCCTTTCTGTCGAGGTCCGCCTGAGTAAACGGGTGGCAGGATGATTTTTTTGGTGCAAAAATAACCAAGAAGGCACAGGGGGTTTGCAGTAACAAATCAACAAAATGCAATTTTATTGATATAACCACAGCTGATATGCGTTGGTGAGGGAATCTGGGGAAGAAAAGGATAAGATAAGGGAAGAGGGAGAAAAAGAGGACAGTAGGGTATAGCTACCGAAACGTGACGCCGTCCTTCGGGGTCCAGCCATCGAAGCTCACTGGGCATGTCCGGGGAGATCTCAAAGCACGGTCGGAACAGCACCCCAAATTATACTGCTTTTCGTTGGGGGAAGGGTGGCAGGAATAAGGTCTCCAAGGAGGGAAAAGAATAGGAAAAGAAGGAGGGGGTGTTCACTCCATCGTTTTCATGGCCCAATGCTCACAGGTGCGTTTATTCTGGGCAGTTTTTCCCCCTTCGTGCACATGTCCCCTGAGCTGGGGGGTGTGTTCAGTCCCAGTCTCTGGAAGGAGATGCCAGGAAATGCCAGGGGGGTTTCTTGCACGGGGATTTCTTGTCTTGGTTCCTTGATGAAATGGCTCACATCTCTTTGTCTGTCATGGTGGTTGAAGGCAGGCAAGAGGGGTCTTCTCTTGGAGGGGGGAACCACCCCAGAGCTCAGACCAGCCAGGTCAGGAGGTAGGGAGAAAGTCCAGATCCATTGTTCAGAAAGGGCAGCATGCCCCCTTCGAGTTCAGCATGGCATGTTCTGCAAACAACACCTGTGAACACACTGAATAAGCATAAGAATTTCTTTCCCAACTGGCTCAACAGTTTTTAACCTTTCGGTGGTCTTTCTCTTCATGACAATTGTGAGGCAAAAAGGAAAGATTTTCAGACAGACTCTCACACTTTCCCACTGGATTCCCAGAGGAAGACCAGGCCCATCTACACCACACTGGATCTTTAGAGAAAGCCTATATCCTTCTACAGGATTACTGCTTCAACAGAACCACATCTGTCACTCCAGGAAGACAGCAGCCACCATTTCAATTTGACTGCTACCAACACCCTGACCAACAGGATGTCAGGTCGTATTCTGACTCTGTCAGGGTTATTTTGTATTACTGCATTGTCTTGGGTTTTTAAATTTTTTATTTTCTTCCCTAATAAAGAACTGTTATTCCTGCTCCAATATCTTTGCCTGAGAGCTCCTTAATTTCAAAATCATAATAATTTGAAGGAAGACGGTTTACATTTTCCATTTTAGGGGAGGCTCCTGCCTTCCTTAGCAGACATCTGTCTTTTCAAACCAAGACAAATGCCTATGGGTAAGAATTAAAGGGAAGGCCAACAAGGCTGACATCCTACTGGGGGTCTGTTATTGTCCACCTAACCAAGAAGAAGAGGTGGACAACTTATTCTATAAGCAGCTGGAGAATGTTTCAGGATCACCAGCCCTTGTTCTTGTAGGTGACTTTAACCTACCAGATATCTGCTGGGAACTTAATACAACAGATAAGGGGCAGTCCAGGAGGTTCTTAGAGTGTGTGGAGGACAACTTTTTGTCACAGCTGGTGAGTGAGCCCACCAGGGTAGGGACTATGTTAGACCTGTTTGCAAATCGAGATGGGCTGGTAGGAGATGTGGTGGTTGGAGGCTGCTTGGGGCATAGTGATAATGAAATTATAGAGTTCTCAATATTTGGTGAAATCAGGAGGAACATCAATAAGACTTTTACATTAGACTTCTGGAGGGCAGATTTTGGCCTATTTAGGAGACTTATTCAGAGAGTTCCTTGGGAAGCAGCCCTTAAAACAAAGGAGTCCAGGAATGGTGGACGTGCTTCCAAACAGAGATCTTGAGGGCACAGGAACAGATTGTTCGTGTATGCAGAAAGATGAGTCGAAAAGGTAAATGTCCAGCCTGGATGGGCAAGGAGGCTTTGGAGGAACTTAGGAATAAAAATAGGATGTATCATCTTTGGAAGGAGGGTCAGGTCTCTCAGGAAGCATTTAAGAGGATTGCTAGAGCATGTAGGAAAAAAATTAAGGATGCCAAAGCTCATTTCCAACTAAATTTGGTAACTTTTGTAAAGGATAATAAAAAATGTTTTTACATACATATTAACAGCAAAAGGAAGGGTAAGGCCAACCTTTGTTCTCTACTAGATTCTGGAGGGAATTTAGTAACTACAGATGGGGAGAAGGCAAAAGTGCTTAATGCCTTCTTTGCCTTGATCTTTAGTGGGAAGATGGCTTGTCCTCAGGACAACTGTCCTCCTGGCCTGGTAGATGGTGTCAGGAAGCAGAATGGTCCCCCTGTTATCCAGGAGGAGACAGTCAGAGAACTGCTGAGACACCTGGATGTTCATAAATCTATGAGACCAGATGGGATCCATCCCAGGGTGATGAGGGAGCTGTCAGATGAGCTTGTGAAGCTGCTCTCCATCATTTACCAGCAGTCCTGACTCACTGGTGAAGTTCCAGATGACTGGAAGCTGGCGAATGTGACGCCCATTCATAAAAAGGGTAGGAAGGAAGATCCTGGTAATTATAGGCTAGTTAATCTGACCTCGCTACCTGGTAAGGTTATGGAACAGTTTATATTGAGTGTCGTCGCGCAGCACCTGCAGGATGGCCAGGGTATCAGACCCAGCCAGCATAGGTTTAGGAGGGGTAGGTCATGTTTGACCAGCCTGGTCTCCTTTTATGCCCAGATGACCTGCCTGGTGGATGTGGGAAAAGCTGTGGATGTCTATTTGGACTTTAGCAAGGCTTTTGACACTGTGTCCCACAGCATACTCCTGGAAAAGCTGGCAGGCAACGACTTGGACAAGAGCATTCTTTGCTGGGTTAAGAACTGGCTGAATGGCCAGGCCGAGAGAGTGGTGGTGAACAGTGCTGCACCCAGTTGGCGGCCAGTCACTAGTGGTGTTCCTCAGGGGTCTGTGCTGAGGCCAGTTCTATCCAATCTTTTTATTGATTACATGGATGAGAGTACTGAGTCTTTCATTAGTAAATTTCCAGATGACACTAAGCTGGGAGCATGTGTCAATCTGTTGGAAGAAGGGCTCTGCAGAGAGACCAGGAACAGTTGGATGGATGTGCAGAGTCCAATAAGAGGAAGTTTAATAAGTCCAAATGCAGAGTCCTGCATTTTGGCCACAATAACCCCTTGCAACATTTTAGGCTGAGGACGGTGTGGCTGGACAGGGCCTAGGCAGAAAGGGACCTGAGGGTACTGGTCAACAGCCAGCTGAACATGATCCAGCAGTGTGCCCTGGTGGCCAAGAAGGCCTGTATCAGGACTAGTGTGGCCAGCAGGACCAGGGAGGACATTCTTCCCTTGTACTTGACATTGGTGTGGCCACACCTTGAGTACTGTGTCCAATTCTGGGCCCCTCAGTTTAGGAAGGATGTTTATGCTTGAAGAGGGCAACAAGGCTCGTGAGGATCTTGGAACACAAGATGCTTCTGGAGTCTTTGACACCTTCTAACACAGCTTCTAATACTGTCAGGCATTTGAGTCAATGATGGCCCATTATGGCCCATTAACAGAGATGAATACCTTCAGGTTATATGTGAATGTCTCTGATATTTCCCCAACAGGCAAGTTATTACATCTCAGGTCACTTGAGTAAGGACAAAGAGATAGTACTCCACCTCACAGGGTTTGTCTCTTTCCTTATCCCGCTCAACACCCAGTTTGTAGCCTGAGGTGGCAGCTGTGCTCACCCTCTGCACTGGGGTGGTTACTTTGCGCATCTGCAGCTTGCCCCCTGAATGTTTGATCCATCAGCATTCCTATCTCTTTTCCAGTATGACTTGTGGATACATTCTTCTCAGATTTGAGATGATTGGACAATAGTACCCCCTTTATCTTACCTCAGGTTCCAGTCACAGTCCATATTCCAGTTAGTAGGCATATTTGGGGAGGGGTGGGCTTTGGTGGTTGCAGATGAACAGCTGCTTTGCAGTTTGCTCCAGTGAGCAAAAGTCCTTTGATGATTTTAGCATTAACCATTTTAGTCTCTCACACTATGTCCAAAGGAAAGAACTTTTCCATTCTCTTCTATCCCATAGCCATTTACTTTTTAGTTTAACACTTAAAGTGGATGGCAAAAATGTACTGGGGTGGTGCTCAGTGCCCACATCTCTCATGTGAGGTCTAGAGCTGTCAAAGAACAGAGGCTCACAGATCCCTTTAATTGTTCTGCTGCAGATGAAAATAGGGGCTCTGATTACAAAACAAGATACTCCTAGTTGGATACTTGGAAAGAAAAATTTCATGTGGGTGCTTTGTATCTGTACTTTCTGTGCAACTGAATAAACAGAGCTTGGATAGGATATAATCTGTTATGTCAAGACACAGTGTCCTGGTTCAGGGCAAATTTTAGAGAGAACCCCCAAAGAGGCTCCTGTAGGAAAGCAAATTCAATTGGCCCCTCTCCCCAACCGGTCTGGGAGAAAAAGACCTCATTGGAGAAAAGTGGAAAAAAACTGTTTATTAAACAATAAAACCTAAACAATATTAAACAATGAAACCCCTTGCTGCTCCAAAAGAGATGACAAACTCAGAAAGTCCCCTCCCTGGGTTGCGGCTCAGCTCACTCAGTCTCTTATCAGTCCCTCTGGTGCTGGAAATGCTGCAGCCCAGGCCCGGCCCAGTGGGCCACAGGTGCAGCTGTCGGTGCTCTTCTGGGTGTTCAGTCCAGAGCATGTTTAAACAGGTCCAAAGTAAAGGAAAAAAACCCCTCAGTCCAGGGAACTTCTTTGCCTCAGCTAGCTAAAACTAACTAAAACAATGGAGAGCTCTGTCCCGCTGTCTGTTCATCCGCAGACAACACAGTCCAGGAGAAGGAATGTGGAGGAGTGAGTGCAGTGTCTGAAAACAAACTGCACGCTTCTTCTCTCCCCCCTTCACTCTCTGGAACAAGTCTTAAAGGTGCAAAACTTATTATTCAGCATAAACAGAACAAGACGATTGGGGATAAAAGCATCATATAGTCAACCCAGGTCACACAGCAATGTCAGACTCAGTAGATATAATAAGGGTTAGGAAAAAAAAAAAGCATATTAGAAACCTCATTTATTCTTCTTTTTTGTTTTTTATATTCCAATCAGTTTTGATGATGAAATACATGTAATTAGTTTTACTGGCCTATCCTAACCTACCAGGGTGATACACTCTTGTTCTAAGACAATTTTAAGAGGTGCACACTATAAAATGAGTTACTTCTACTTAGTTTCACCCAATCCCTTTGTACCAATAAAGAGAAATGAAATATGACTAGATATGAGTAAAGCCATGCAGTCATGTGTGGAGGGTGCTGTTATAAATTATCAAATAATGAGCCAAACTTATAAGAAAATTTAGCAAAGATTTATTAATTTGTCTGCGAAACCGAAGTTCGGTCGTCGAAACCATCACAGCCAAAGAATCAGCGTCGAGCCCGGGATCGGCACTGGGTGAACACGGATCTGACCTCTCGAGGATCAGAGTCTCCCCCAGTTCACGAATTCTGCATCGCACAGCGAGGTTTTATACAGTTTATTCTGCCCAAGGCAGAGATTATCAAATGTTCTTTGAGTCTCTTCACATGCATTGCTGGGGCTTTACATGTGCAGAGGTGGACAAAGGTTCAGTCCAGGTGTCTCGATGTTGTCAGTCAACTCCGGAGAAGCCATGTATTCACATGTATCAGGGTGGCACCATCGGTTATCTTGGCAGATGTAATCGGCAAGGCGATAATCACTCTTAGGTTGGCCTGGCGACCAACCAGGGAAGCCAGCGGTTATGGCCTGGAAACTTCTATTCTTACGTTAAAACCCTGATGTTTATCTTAACTTGCTCCGGGAACTAGATGTATATGAATAAGACACTGCTCCCAGGCCAGGATGGTCAAAAGACATAGTTTGGATTTTACAATATTTTAAACATTAATAGCATGAATTATCTCTACCATATACTACAGGTGCCATCTTGGGGGAAGAGTTTCTCCGCCATTTTTAGTTTCTCTTTGTTCGTAGGGAGTCCAGAAGATTTCAGCAACTTTGTAACTAGTAATTATTACTGTTATTTTTCCTGCCTGTTGCTATTTTGCCTTTTTTTTAGTAAACTGTTATTTTTCACTTATATTTACTGGGATTGGTTAAAACTAAAGAGGCAGTAACTCATTTTGGAGTATCCACCCCTTAAATTGTCTTAAATCAAGACACTTATGCAGTTGTTCTTACGGCTTTCATAAGAACCAGTTATGAAGAGCTTGAAGGATACAAATTTAGATTGGACATTAGGCAACCTAAATGATTCTGTGATTATCTGCATGAAAAAGAGGTTAGTTTTAAATTTTTATTATTATCCATCTTTCTACAGCTTTAAAAGTTGATATTACTGTTATAAATGACAATATAATATTGGCTTTCGCATTCACATACTAGCTTTTGCATGATGTTATTAATCACAAGTATTTTTGATATGGTACAATTTACACTTACTTTTTAACCGCTTTTGGGCATAGTATAATCTGTTAGTTTATGTATGCACCATATAGTTTATATAAATAGCAGTGTGATAAAGATATTATATTATAGATTTTCACAAAATGTTAAAATAGACACTATGTAACGTAACTCAGAGAATGGTGTAAAACAATTATGCTGTTTGTGACATCTGCGGACTGGCCTCTCCAAGTGATAAGAGTGACTGAAACCAGAACACCAGAGAGGATTTATTAACTACTTGTTGTCAGGGAGTGTGAAACAACAGGATAGAACCTCAGAAGGAAATGAAATATATAGACCTAATCTACAGAATGTTATGCAGACAAGTCAGAGGTTGAAAACAAAAGGGTTCCTGGAACATCAAAAACTCAAAAGAATGTTTGAATAATGTATAAGCTAATGAATATGCATGCAACCCCAGCAATGTAACCATATTTAGAGAACACGGTTTTAAGCTGTGTGCTCTTTGGCTGTTCACCACAAGCACCCCAGTGCTGGATATTTGTCCTTCTTTTATCCTTTATTAAACTTTTAAAAATTCTAAAGAGTGAACTCTGTTTTTCACATCACTCTGAAGTATCAGCTTTTTAAAACTATTTAATAGTTTGTTTATCTAAAAATAATTGAATTCTGGCAAGAACTTATATTTTTCTTTTTTTAGAAATGATTATTGGAACCCCTTAATGCTTTTATTGTCATGAACGGTGAGATGAGAGAACTTGCAATGGTTGTAATGAGAGATCTTTGATATCTTTGTCATCTGAGAATGCCATTTGTTTCTTTTTGATAGTGCTTATTCTTGAATGCGCAAGCTATATTTCTTTCCATGTGACTCCCAACAAGTAATTTCTTTACATGTAATGATATTTCTTTCTGATATACAATGGGAAGAAGTAATAAAGACCATTCCTTTCTAAATGGGGAACATGCAATCTAATAATGCTGTGTCCATGAGATTGTAGTCTCTTTCCCCTTTGATCTTATTGCTACAGAAAACGTACAATACTTTCTTGAAAAGAGAAATTTAAATACATTAGCTAATACCAACTATTATCTAATGTATTATCTAACTCGGATCAAATAGTGGGGAAAACCTTGATTCAACTGTTATAGATACATATACATATAGATACAGGCTTTTTGCAAATATTAAAATGGATTTTATATGTGTAGTGTTAAAGTAACTTTGTTATAAAGATATAGTTTGCATTTCTGCTGTTACTTAAGCTTAGACATGGTAGTGAAATAGCTATGCTTGTGTTAAAATACCTGCTTGGATGGGATAACATCCAATGAACACAGGATGAGGACACCTGCTACAGATATGCCAACTATCAGCACTTACCGTCTGAAGACAGTGTGGACCAAGGCCCAAACTGGAAACGATAAGGAGAAGAAGCCAAAATCACAGCCAAGAAACACATATGCTCTAAAAAGGTGGACCCAAGCAGGGGCCATGTAAAATAGTTCCTGGAAAATGTAAACTAGTTTATGCAAATGCATAAGGGTTTATGAATATGCAACGGGCTGATGTAATGGAAAAGGTATTTAAGGGGTATCCTCAAAGGTGAAGGTGTGCTCTTGGCTCAGTGCCAAGATGCACCCGGCCGTAATGACCTTTGCTCTATGGTCCTTGTCTCCTATTGTCCTTTATTAAACTTTTTAAATTTTCACAGGAGAGTGAACGTGTTTTTCACACAACCCTGTGTGTGCAGTTTCCATTCAAGGCATTGGGCTGTGACAATGGCTCAGTTTCTCTGAATGACGCCGTAAAAATAAAGATGATTAATGCACTGAGCAAATAATATTTCTCTGAATCTTGGTAGTGGTGAAAGTGAAGGATGTCAGCAGATGAAAACAGAATTACTGGTGCAGGTGGATGGCTTGTCCTGATCTTGTATTTGTTTCAGCAGCTTCCAATCTGCTATGGTAAAAGATGACAAGATTACATTTTGAATACATTTGCATGAAATTCTAAGCACTTTAAAGGTTTTATTAAGACTTTTTCAGAAAAAGCCTAGATATTTGGTTAAAGCATTTAAAAAATAATTTGGAGCTTTTACTTTTGTCCTAGGGTGATGTTATGATGCTTGTATCCCTAGTCTGTTCTGCTTATGCTGGACATTATGTTCTGTGTCCTCAAGACTGGCTCTGAAGAGCAAAGTTTTGTTTTGTTATCAGCCTGCTCACTCCCCCAATGGTCAGCGGGGCACAGCCAGTGCAGTACACAGCACTGCTTTTGCTTTTTGCTTTTGCTCTTGCTCCTGCTTTTACTTGTTAGTTAATTTAGCTAGGCAGTCCAAATTTTCCCTAGACTGTTTTTCTTCCCCTTTTCCTGGAACAATTCAAACCTGTTCCGGACTGGGACCTGGGAAACATGGAGAGTTTGCACTTTGTGGCCTGCAGCAGCCATTCCCAACACTGGAGGGACTAATAACAGAGAGACCACCCACTGAAGAGACACTCTGAATTTGTCATCTCTAGAACAGTGAATGACTTTTGTCACCTGGTATTGTGAAAAATGCTTATTTTATGATTGGCTTTTTGCAAATATTAAAATTAATATTATATGTGTTGTGTTAGAAAGTAAGGCTGTATTAATTCTCTTAAGTACTGTGTTAAATATAGTTTTAGGTTATAACATAATGTTAAAATAGAAACTATACTATGTAAGATACTTTCTTTAAAGAGAGGACTCTCACCAAGATAGCAGCCACAGGACACCTAAATCTTTCAGAGAAAAAGAATTTACGGCTCTCTTATCAGAAGAAACTAACTTCTTCCTGCCTTGCTCAGCCCTGAAGATGCCATTAGGATTAAGAGGAAGAAGTTGACACTGACCAGACAGACTCCTGTGTTTGAATGGAATTGATGCATCATGTATGAGGTGTATGAATATGCAACAGGCTATTGCTTTTAAGGGTTAATCCTCTGTAAACGTGTCTCCATTTTCGGGCTTATTTTTCCAAGAAAAAGGTACCGAGACCATCCCTAACTCTTTGTTTTTATTGTCTTGTATTGTCCTAAATCCTAATTGTCCAAATTTTAATTGCTCTAATTATATTTCTATTTTTATAACCATTTTATTACTATTAAACTTTTAAAATTTTAAAAACAAGTGATTGGTGTTCTTCACAATTATGGTAGCAGAGGATGGTTACTAACACCTCGCTGCCAGTGCTCCAGGAGAGTCAGAGTGAGGAAGGTGCCCCCTGCCCTATTTAACAGCCCCACTCTGTTTCCCCTAGTGTGACCGACAGACGCAGGTTGCGATCCATGGACAAAAGGGGGCAATAAAACAAAGAAAAGGGAAAAAGGCTCCCTAAAACCGCAGTAATTGGCCCCCTAAGACTAGTACTCCACATGAAGAACCTGGAAAGGAAAAAGGATTGGTAAGTACTTTTTGGGAGGGCAGATATGGGGGGATGAGTACTTGTGTGAATGAGGCTGGCTGGTTATCCCAGACCTGCTACCTGAGTGCAGGGTCTCCCATGCTGCGTTTCTGTCTTTTTGTGAGAAAAGCGGCCAGTAAAGAGATGAAGCGAGAGATAAAAGGAGAGAATCCCCCAGGGTAACTTGGACTGGGTCTCAGGGAGGGGTTGGACCCTTCGGAGGAAGGGAGCAGAGGAGTTTCCTAGCACAATGCACTAGGAAACAGGACAAAAGGGATCCCTAAAAATTCTGCTGGATTGAGGGATAAGAGTGCCCAAGAGCATCCAGAATTAAAATCTGCTGGGTTGAGGGATTAACATTCCAAGAGCATCCAGGGTTGAGCAAAATTCTGCTGGTTTGAGGGATTAACATTCCAAGAGCATCCAGGGTTGAGCAAAATTCTGCTGGATTGAGGATATGCCCAAGAGCGTCTGGGGTTGGACAACACAGCTGGATTGAGGGATAAAAAAATGCCAAAGAGCATCCAGGGTTGGACAACACAGCTACAAAAAAAAAAAGTCCAAGAGCATCTGGGGTTGGACATCACAGCTAGGTTGAGGGATATCAAAGAGCACCGGGACTGGCCAGTAACACCTAAAATTGTAATAGGTGATTTGAAAGTAAAAGGTACCTTATTGTCTTGTGTGTGTGAGAGTGAGTCAAACACAAAATCAGCCTCAACTTCCTGGGCGGGTGGGAAGGGAGGGGCGGGCTGTGGAAATGTCAGAACCCAGGAAATTCCTCTGGCTGCCCTGGAGGACTTGAGACCCTGCCCAGGGGGCTCAGAGCCCAAGACCCCTGTGCCTTTGATTTAGCCCTTGGAAAAAACAATTACCAACCTTATATGAAGAATTACAAGCCATGAAAGCTTAAGTAGAATGGTAGTGAATTTATCACAGGGTGAAAAATAATTTTTGGGGGTTTTTAGAATGGGGATTCTGGGGGCAAGATGGAGGAATCTGAGCATGTCCAGCCTTTCTCCTTCTTCTTCTTGGCCTCTGTCTTCAGGGTGATGTTGGCACTTTTAGATTGGTTTAGAGTAGAAGCTCACTGTCTTAACATAGATGATAGGTATTGGAAAGTAATTGTAAATATTGTACATGTCATTTTTAGTATAAAAAGATAACACCACCCCGGGGGCAGGCAGAGTGCCTCTGACTGTCTTGCTGAACTGAACTCGGAGTACAGGAGAAAAAATTTTATAAATAAGATAGAACAAACAATCTTGAGACAGAGAAATTAAGAGCTCTGACTCCTTCTTTGAGCACCGGGCTGGGAAAAGAGACTTTCCAACATATCTTTGGGTCACTCGGACCAGCTAGAAACCCCGAGATGGAAAGAGGTGTATGTGACCCACAAACAAGCCATTGTTGCTGAAATAAACAGGGCAGGACACTTTTTCTCCTTTTAATGCCTTTATTAAAAGTGATCAGCTCAAGACTGGGCAGCTCGACGGGGCTGCAGTTTCCGTCGTCTCTCCCAGGGTGACGAGGAGGAGGAGGATATGCACAGCTTTGTCCACTAGGGGCAGAAGTGGGAGTCCAATCCTTGTGGAAACCTTCTTGGGCGTGACCCCTAGTCTGCAACACCGCCTCCTCGCCCCCCTCCATGTCCCGGCTTCGGGACGACTCCCGCGCTCAGGGTGAGAGGCCACAAAGGTCTCCAGCATCTCCGCAGGCTCAGCACTCCGTTCCTCACATTTAGACACCCCTCCAATTTCTCAACTCTATACCGGCTCATTGTTTTGGGGGTCTTTTCAGTGTGTTTGGAATAGTAGCTTCTCATGGCATGCTGGTCCCGAAGTTACTTTGCATGCCCCCCCTACATCTCTTCTCCTCACTGTCTGGGGAGGTCCCCGCCCTTCACTGTCAGAGAGAAGAGCCATTAACTCAGCCCTAGTGAGGGCTTTTACTGATACAAAAGCAACTACTTGTAATTATTACAACGACTTGTAATTATCATAACAAACAAGCAGCACAGCAACAGTGGTCTGACTAGTTTTTGTATCCTTTTTCTTCACAAAAAATATTGGCAGGTTTTTGTTTATAACAGTCCCCCCTCTTTTTCTTTGACAAGAGCGCAAATTTAAGCTCGCATCAACTTGCAATTTCTGACTTATGAGCTTCATATTTAATTTTTTGTATTGATTATAAATTTCTTGAGCACTCTGGTAATCATGGTTACTCAACTTTGTTACCTTTCTTGGTTTCTTTAGGTTGGTCTGCATGACCAATGCTACTATTTTAATGAAACAGGAAAACAAGCATAACAAAAAGAGCAATCCTCCAAGTATACACATAGTGAGAAAAACTACTTTTTCCCATACATTCTTATTGAAAATCCATAGGTTATCCCACCAACTGGAATTAAGTGTAGGAGTTTGTTCTTTGTTATTTACACATGCTAATATTTTTATTTCATTTGAAATGTTTCTAACAATTGCATTCTTCATTTTTAATACTCCCTGGAGCCTGATGATTCTATTTAACATAGATATTGGGGTCTAAACTTGGCCTTTACAATTTTGGATTTTCTCAATTTCTATTGCACTTTGCTTCTTCTGTTTGGTTTCTCCTAAATCATTGTATATAGGAACTCCTAAACTTGATCCAGTTTCTTTGGGTAATAAGAAGAAAGCTGATTTTATTATTCTAGCTGTGCAGCTGCCAGACCAGTCTCCTGACTATTTAGTGTATGCTGTAGTACTAGAGATCAAAACTAGGTGTTTAGAGCTCTCCTGAAATGTGTCACCAGTTTCTGTTGGGCATTCCCAATATTTACACAGTTCTTTCATTTTCCAAAAGGGGTTTATCTTTTTTTCAGTACACTCATAACATTCATATACTTCATAGTAGGTACACTTGTCTCTTTCTTTTTTTTCAACAGACTCTAATTTGTTTGGATCTCTTGGGATCCACTGGGTAGCTGAATACTTTACTGCTGAATACTTGTTACAAACCATCTTTCTTACTGTTTTAGTATTTCTTTTCTTTTAGCTAGATCCACTGACCTTGCTTCAGCAGCATCATATTCAAAGCACAACCAGGCTTCTCCTATAGGGCACTCACCCAGGAGTGGCTGCCTAAAAGTGGCAGTATTGTGTGCTATCCAATACACTCTCTTATTTTTCTGATAAAGGACCAGTAGGGAGAGGTTAACACAATTTGGGTTAGAACTGATGTAGACTCTAGACAAGGAGCTCACTTCTTCCTCCTCCTAAAGGGGTTGGTAGCACTCACTGCACGGCTCTCCTGGGCTCCCCAGAGCACCACCGGCAATTAGAGCCATCATTACTACCCTTCCCAAGAGTCCGGTATGGGTCATCTTGCACAGCCTGCCCACCCGGCCTTGCCTCTTGGGGAATTTTACTGAGAAGAAGCTTCCAATCTCTTTAGAGTCTCTTCTACCTGCTTCTCTGGTTAAACCTCTCTTGGTCTGTTCCCTACCAATTTTGGTTTCCCCCAGGGGAGTGCTCTGTAGAGGATTAACCTGGAGTCTTTAGAACCAAATTGGGCAACTTACCTAGAATTACTTATTTACAGTCTTAAACTTTTTACAAACTTAATTTACACAGAAAACTGTCTTGAAACATTTCAAGCTATGTTCGAGCTCTGATACCAAATATTTTCCCATACTGTTCAGTCGTTTTGACTCTTCCTTCTGAGAGTCAACTTTAAACCTTTTTGGTCCTTTTATCATAGTATACTCAGGTGAATTAACTTGTGATGTGGTTGAATCCTGTCCAGTGCCCGGAGGTGAGAGTGGTGTAGACTCTGGTCCAATGCCAGAGGGAAAACCTGGGAGTCTGGCCCAGTGCCAGAAGGAGAATGGGGTGGAGTCCATTCCAATGCCAGAGGGAGAGTGGGATGGAGTCTGGTCCAATGCCAGAGGGAAAAACTGATGTTGAATCCTGGTCCAATGCCAGGGGGTGAGTGATGTGGGTCCAATCATTTTCTTTTGGTCTGCACAGTCGAATTAGCAATGTGGAGTACCTGAAACAGGATTTCAAATATAGGTATTAATGATCTGCTATTTTATGATTCTATCAAAACTCAGTTTCTCTGGCTAATGTTATGTATAATTGATTAATTTCATTTTTTCTATAGCTTGCATGTTTCTCTTACTAACTTCTGCATACTCTCTATTTTGCAAGGAGTTGTATTTCTGTTAGCTAACTTAACTCTCAAAGTGTTTTTATTCTCTTATTTTTCTGTGTATTTAACTTACTGGTTATCTGTTCTATTATCTTTTTATCTCTTGCTTCTGTTTCTTACTTTCACTTACAGCTTAAATACTAATTTTCTTTCAACCCCTTACACTTTAAACAATTTTTTTTCTCACACTATTTTTCAACATGATACACCTCCCTCTAAGGAGATGTGGTAAAACTTAGAATGCGCAATCCACGTTACCTATACTTTAATTCGTCTACATTCACTCTCTTTTATTTCTCATACACTTTCACACATTCCTTCACACTCTCAAGAAACAAAGTGGATCCTTATTGCTAGTAAATCTCTGTGGGCTCCCCCTCGCCTTGGGGTTGGCCTCTAGGTCTCAGTATCTCTGGGCCTCTTGGAAGGGCCCTGACTCTGGTTGCCTCCGGTGTTCATTCACTAGTGAGGCTGTCTGCGTGTCACTCATGCTCTTACAGCTACGGCCCCCTCACATGTCTGGAGAGCACTAGTTTGGTTTGCAGGTCACACACTCTTTTTTCTACTGCCCCCATTCCTACCCGCCCCAGAAGTTGAGGCTGATTTTGTGACTCACTCTCACACACACAACAAGACAACAATAAGGTACTTTTTACTTTCACATCACTTATTACAAGTTTAGTGTTACTGGCCAGTTTTGGTGCTATTGGATATCCTTCTACCTAGCTGTTTTTGTCTAACTTCAGATGTTTTTGGGTATTTTACTATACTTTTTGGAACTTTGTTCTTTATTTAGGGGTCCCACTTCAATGTTTACCAAGGGCTTTTCTAGATGTTGCATCGGGTCCCCTAAAGTGCAAAGCCCCTAACCCTCTAATCGTCACCTCTAAGGATCTTCCCTAAATTATCTTGTTCCCTGGCTATTGCCTCATCAAGACT
Source organism: Melospiza georgiana (assembly GCF_028018845.1). Classification (NCBI taxonomy): domain Eukaryota; kingdom Metazoa; phylum Chordata; class Aves; order Passeriformes; family Passerellidae; genus Melospiza; species Melospiza georgiana. The sequence continues at coordinate 8,362,625 of NC_080464.1, read as the reverse complement.
GAGCTTTCTACAAAACTTCCTGACGTGTCCTGCCTCTCCACAGTAATAGCAATGTCGTTCTCTCAAAGGGACTTGAGGTCCCTCCATGCTTCTTCTACCTGACAGTACTGGCCTATACTTGCCTCCTCCTGGTGGTGGACCTGCCCACCCCACACTTTCTCTAGCTACAGCAACCATGATCCTAGCCTTGGCCTTTGCTTTTTCTTCCTCCCTCCTTACATGCACCTTCAATGCTTCTCTTAATAACTCATTGCTTTTTCTTCCTCCCTCCTTACATGCACCTTCAATGCTTCTCTTAATAATTCATTAATGTCCTTTTCTGGCCAATCTTCAATCTTTTCCAGTTTTCTCCGTATATCAGGCCAAGATTTGGTAACAAATTGGACTTTGAGCAGCACTTGACCTTCTAGGGTGTCTGGGTCTATTCTAGAGTACAACTGGAAGTTCCACTTTAGGCAATTAAGCCAGGCAGCAGGAGCTTCATCCTTCTCTTGTGCACCCTCAAATGCCAATTTGGTATTAGTTCCTTTGGGAACTGAGTCTTTGATCCCCTGTATTATTAAAGACCTATATTCCATCATGGCCTTCCTCCCCTCCTCCTGATTAGGGTTCCAGCTGGGATCCGTTAGTGGCAATTTCTGTTCACCTGATGGCACCTGGGGTCCTGGATGGTTATCTTTCTCCCATATTCTTATGCTAGCTGCTCTAATCATCTGGACCTCTTCTGGGGAAAATAATATATTTAGGATGGAATTCATCTCCCCCCAAGTGTAGATATTTGGACCTAAAAATTGATCCACTTTGTTGGCTATGCCCACTGGGTCCTCAACTAAATGCCCTAACTCTTTCTTGAATCCTCTCACCTCAGAAGCAGTTAGAGGTGCATTCACAAAGCCAACACCTCCCGCTACTCCTCCCATAGGAACTTCTCTGAGGGGAAAGAGTCTCTCTGCCTTGGAGGTCCTGGATCTGGTACTACAGTATGGCCCATCTTCAGATGCCAAACTACTAGTTTGAGGGATATCTGGGTTACCCTGAACTTTCTGCACATCAGCAGGTGTATTTGCTGATAGCTGTTTGCTGGGCAAGGAGGCATTTTTGTCCCAACTAGGAGGAGGTAAAGGGACAACAATAGAAGGGGGAGAAGAGCTTGGGTACATATTAAGTGGAGCTGGAGAAGGCGTGGAGAATGCAGCAGGTGGGGTAGGCACTTGTGGGGGTGCAGAAGGCACTGGAGGAGCCGAAGGGGGTGGTGAGGGAGTGGTTACTGGGGGAGATACTGGGTTTATCATAGGGGAAGCTGAAGAGGTAGAAGGAGGAGTTAGAGGAGGCAGTGATGAGATGGCAGCCGGGGGAAGAACCGGACCTGCCATTTGAGCTGCTTGTGGAAGAGGATTATAAGGTGGAGGGGCAGCAGGAGGCAAATAATCCAGGGGGTCCCATCTTTTACTAATTTCAGCATCCCCTCCTGTCACGGACATTCTTTCATAAAAATCCTTTCTTTTGGGAATTTTCCTCTTCTGGGAAGCTGGAGCCCCAGAAGAAGAATGTAAACAATTATTATCGGCTGCTGTGGAATGTAGCAGGTGCACCTGTGATTGGCTCATGTTCCATGTTTACAATTAAGGGCCAATCACAGGACGAAGCTCAGGGACAGATTCTCAGAGAGCTCTCTTGTTTTTGGATTCTATTCTATTCTATTCTTAGCTTAGCAGCTTCTGCAACTTTTCTCTCTATTTCTTTTAATATAGTCATAATGTATTATATATCATAAATTAATAAATCCAGCCTTCTGATCATGAAGCAATATTCTCGTCCATCTCTCTCACCCTGAGGAACCCTCACATGTCGCTGCAATACCCTCCTTCATTCCCCTCTTTCTTTTTCTGTACCTTAAAAATTTGCACCACTTCATCTCCAATAGCATTCTCTAACCAGCAAGCTACATACAGTAATTTGCTCAGGATCTGTATCTCCTCGAGCTGTCAGATAATGATTTAGTTGTTGGCACATCCACTTGTCCCTTGTCCCACACGAAGGCCATCCTCCTTGCACCTCTAATTCTGGCCAGACTTCTACACAGTAGTGGATCATCTTCACTTTATCTAATTCCTCCATGGCCTCTATAGAATCCCATTTCTCTAACAGTTCTCCTAAGGGGCTATTGGGAGGTATATTCCTCAATCTCTTGCCTGTCTTCTTACTATTACACCCCCCCATTTTCAGGCCTCAACAGAAAAAAAAATCCCAAAGGTGCCTCTACTGACAGGTAATTTCACGAAAAATTTATTTGCCTGTGACTCAGGACTTTATACTGAAAAAACTGCCTGATCTCTTGATTGCTTAACTTTCTTAACATCAGGTCTTATATCTATCAGGACTTGAACATACAAAACCCCGGCGTACAAAGCTGGTTCATGCCTGACTCCCCTCTTTGGCTAATAAATAGTCTAAAGCCAACCTATTCTGACACACTAAAGGTTTTGTTTGGCTTAGCTGACTTGATATTAACTCTAATGCCTGAGCAGCTTTATTTGCTATCATTTCTATCACTGCTTGGAGTCTTGTAATACGACTCAATAGATAATTTGGGGTCAATACAGAGTTAAATTGCTGTGCTGGTTTTACCTTTTCGTTTACTATTTGGTTTTTTTTGCCAAATCTTGAACCGTATCTTCAAGATTAGATGTAAAACAAATCCATCTCTCTCCTTTTGGACATTCAGTTTCAAATCTGTTACCACTTTTTCCCAAGTTTCTTGCAATCCAACAATTTTCTCCGTTTTGCCTACAGGTTCTTAATTTGGATCGGTTATAACAGTGGCTGTTGACATAGGTGTGTGTAATAAAAGAGGAACTTCGGTTTCTTTCCATGTGATGCTTTCTGTAGCATTTGTGACACAATTTTGCTGATATCCTGAAAGGGAAAAGACAACAAATGAGTGCCAGAAACAGGAATAACAGAGGTCCAGTATGGCTTATACTCCCACCTCCCATGCCTGTGAGGTTGCAACCCACAGCAGGTGTATTTGATTTTCTTGGTGGTGAATACAGAGGCCAATCTGGTCTTGCCCTCTAATTCCTTACTTTCTCTTAGCTAATTTACAGGCAAATAATTTTTGACACCCCTTAACTGTGGTTTCCCAACGTTCCTCAGGTATCTCCTATTCAACTGGCACTAATAATTCCCATCCACAAAACAAAGTTATTACTTTAACACTTTTTTGCAATAAGAGCATAAATTGTGTGAACTACAATTCTAATTATTCCCACAATTCAAGCATTTATTTATAACCCAGCTAGCATGTCCAGTATCAGGATGAATCAAAGTAAAGTTTACAGTATTGTACTGATGGAAATGGTAATTCCCGGTCTCCCCTGTACAATTCACAGGCTAAGGTCAGAATATAAGAACTCTTTGACCAAAACAGTTCTGATCCTTCTGTCTGAAGTATTCCTCCCCAAGGAAATGCTTTATTCAGGCAGTGCTTGAAACCAGTGATGTAAGCTTTGCCTTATTTCCTAATTAGGTGTTATTCTTTGTACATTTCTTGGATAATTTGGGTTTTCCTAAACCATTACCACCCAGTCCCCATTTGAAAGTCAATTTGGTATCACCGGGTTTAAATGTGATAGTCTGTTACTCCGGTTTCTTCACAAGTCCTTTGATTCTGCTGGCATGAATTCACCCTCTTTCCGTGATTCTGATTGTTGCTTCAGTAGTACCTGGAAAGGACTTCTTAATAGCATAGTAATAAAAGAAAGATAATACTGCATTAACTTTTACCACTTGCTTTTCTTCCAAACTTTCTGGGTTTAGCTAAATGTTTTCTCCGTAGCAGCCTCTTCTTCTATCCTGCTGTGCTAATAGCTGCAGAGGCAAATTCTTCTTTCTGTGAGTTACAGTTAGTCAAATAAGAAAAGCTAGACTAATTTTTAATATGAGATGTATGACATCTATTGCTATTTTTACTTTTTGGGCAGCATTTAATTGTTTTAGCCTTACAAACTCATTCTTCAGGAAAAAAAACCCTTATTTTTAACAGAAAAAAAACCACAAAAGAAAAAAACAAAAAAAACTTCTTACTTAAGAAAAACAAACCACTTTGTGAGGTTTGGAGAGTCATCAATCTCTGCTTTGATTTTATCTTTTAGCACTGGCCCTCTCCCCCACTTTTCACAGCCTTGCTGTCAATGCTGTTCTTCGCCCTTCCCCCGCTGCTGCCACTTCACTGCAGGGCCTGAGCAGGGGAGAACAGCTACGGAGATGGGGACCCTGGGGGCATGACTTGGGTCCCTTTTGCTCTCTCTCTCTCTCTCTTCTCTCTCTTTCTCTTTCCTTCTCTCTCTCTCTCAGCCCACTTACTGGGGCCCACGCTGCCATCCTGGACTCGGGACCCCGACAGTCTGGGAGCCACTCCGGCAGTTCTGCCACGGAGCCAGCCCGCTCCTGGCCGGCAAACCTGTGTCCTCTGCTCCCAGCACCGCCGCCGGGTCACCTCCATGAATCGGTCCCTGCCTCAGCCCCCAAGACCCTGCCGCTTGTAGGGAGCGGTCAGACACCTCCTAACCTTGACAACCCCAAAACTTGGCGTCCTCAGGTGTCCTGACATTGTTTTTCTTTCTCTAGTCAACTTATCCTCTTTTCCCTTCAAGCAGGGCCCCTTCTGCTAAATCTTTTCTGGACCTCAGTTCGGCATTGAATAACCTCCTAACAACTATGTGTTAAGACACTTCCCTGCCTTTCATACAAAAAAAAAAAAAAAAAAAAACAACCGCATTCACACTTATGCTCTTTTCTGGCTCCGAGATATCATCACTCCACATTCCAACATCTCAGAGTTTCCTAACCACCTCCTTACTTCAACTTCTCTCTTTCTCGTCTTGTTATTTTTTTTTCTCTGATTCAACACAGCTCAGACGGTACGAGGTGAACCTAACTAATTTACTTCCAAAAGTAACCTTACAACTTACTTTTCTAGGATTGCAGTAGCTGTTATAACTTAAATACATACTGGCTAGCTGTGGCTTACTGGGTCTAACATCTTTGATATATAAATTAGTAGATATTTTTTTAATCTTCCTCACTCCTGAACTAAAATTTTATGAGCTACTCCATTTTCTGTATTTATGTGTAAATGGTAAAGGATTTTTCAAACAAGGGTAAGCTTAAAGCTGGTACTTAGATTAGTTTTAACTTAACTCTTTTAATTTAATAATATCTTCCTTGGTCTGTTTTATATCATCTCCTTCTGTCAATTTTTCATACACAAGTTTTGCTACCTGTTTGTATTCCTCAATCTATAATCTATAATCTATAATATTTCAATAATCTAGGTAATTTTCTGATCTCCCTCTTTGAAGAGGGAGGGAGAAGGAATAAAATTCTTGCAATTTTCTCATGGTTGGGTTACCAGCTACTTTTATTTATTGTGTTAGATATTTTACTACTGGGTAGTGAGTTTGAGTTCTTTTATTAAACTCCCTTAAATCTTGTACTAGTCTATAACTCTCATCAGACTTTACTCGGGGAATAGTGATATTATGAGGAGACATACAAGGTTCCGATGCCTCATCCTTTATTAGTCCTTCTATTACAGGCTTCAAACCTTCCCGTCCTTCTAAAGATACAGGATACTGACGAACATGTATGGGATAATCTTCTCTCTCAATTGTAACCCTTATGGGGTCAATATTTAATCCTCCCCTATTTCCTTCTCCAGCCCAAACTTCTTTGTTGATTTTTTTTTCCTTCTTCATCCTCTTGGCTTAAGCTGTCATTTTCCCATTTTTTGATATAACTTCTATTCTTAATTGCATTTGTAAGACTATTCTCAATAAATTGCTACCTGCCCCTGGGACCAATAACACATCTCCCATCTAAATTTAATTTCTACCCTCAAATACCACATCTTTAATGACTGTCAATGTAAAACTTTCTCTTTTTGCCCCTGTTACGTTCACTATATATTTGCTCACACTATCACCTTTTGGGATATTTAACAGGCAGGTTCTCTCTGCCCCTGTGTCTATTACAAATTCCAATTCTTCTTCTTGGGGACCCACTTTTAAAGTTATCACAGGCTCCAGATGGTATTTGTCCCCCCAAAAAACATTAGAGCCTATGACCTCCCTATTCCTCCTATGTGCCCATCTCTTTAAAGATTTTCAGATCTTCCGCTTACTTAGGACCATTTTCCTATTTCACTCAAGTTTGTTTATCTATTTAGTTGGAGTTTCTTCTTTCCCCTCTAAAAACTGTACCTCAAAAACCTTTTGTTCTTGCATTTCGCCTTTGATATGCTGTCTCATTTATTCCCTTGGTTATGTCATTACAATAATTATTCATATGTTTACTCCCCTCCTCATTATTTTAACTCCACTCAGGAGGTACAGTTGGCATTTTGTCTTCTCTGGGAGTGTTCACGGATTATCTTTTCCTAAGCTTTTGTTTCAGTTGCTCTGATTAATTGCTTTTCTTCCTGAGAAAAATATTATTTTCATTACCGACCGCAACTCTTCTCAAGTATAAATGTTTGGACTTAAAAATTGGTTTAATTTTTCAGCTATGCCTATGGGATCCTCCAAATATCCCTTTTATTTATTTCTTAAAATTTCAGACCTCAGACGAAGTCAAAGGGGCATTTACAAACTCTGATCTGTCCCCTCCTATGAGAACCTCTCTTAATGGAAACAGACTAATCCCTTTATCCCATTCTTTTTGGATTTTTATCTTCTATAGCCTTTCTCTCGTATTTTTAGGAAGAATCAGGAGAGGGCTTTCTTTTAACTGAACTTTTAGTGTTTCGATAAGGTGATTTCTTTACAGAGTTCCCCTGACCAGCCGGATCTGTGGTTACCAAGGGAACGGAGCTTAGGGCAGGACGGGGAGACGGCATGACTCCGAGTCTCTGTCCTCCAAAGGCCGGGATCGCCCGAGGGGCTGTTCCGGTGCAGACCGAGCTGGAGCGTGGATAGCCCCCACATGGCTGATGGTGGCTGATCCGGCAGAGACAAAGCCGACGACTGACGCCGGTTGCAGCAGCGGGAGCCGACCAGAGTCAGGGCAGCCGGGGATGGGACAGATGGGACCCTCCTGCGGTGCGGTCAGCGCGGTAACCACGGTCCACACGGCAGGACAGACCCTCACCCCCGGCACTGCCAGCGGAGCGGCCGCGGGCCAGGCGGCTGGACTGAGGCAGACGGACTGTGCCGGAGCCGACACAAGGGCTGGGGGGGTGGTGCGAACGAGCGGGGGAACAAACGGGAATGGATGAGGTAATTTGTTCCTAGCTTTATACGTTCCCCGTTTTTCTTTTTTTGCCTTTCAAAAATGTTATTTTCTTACAACCTCCCCCCTCCCCAGCATGTGGTATACTCTTTTTCTTCTGGATTAAACGGTTTTTACAAATAAATCCAGAGCTTAACAAATCCAAACTTCTGCTTGGAGAGTTTGAAATGGTCGACGAGTTAACTCACGACCTTCTCATGGTGTTTTTCTCATCACCCTTTCATTTATCCTTTGGCAAATTATACATCTTCCAGGTACTTGTTTTTCTACTCCAAAAATCCCAATGCATCCATAGTTCTTTAAAAAAATGATCACACAAAGCCTGAGTATCCCACTGGGCTTTTTGATACCTGTCCTCTGCTATTCCCTAGTAAGCGTTTTATTATCTAATTGCCTTCCATCAGGATGTTTCTATTTCCCCAATTTATCTTGTTCGCCATCTATCTTGTTTTAATTCCCCTTTTTTGCTTCCCTAAACTTTAGAATTTCCAATTTTTCCTCATTTGGAGTTAATATTAACTCTTTCAGCTCCATTTTCTGCTGCATCCTTAGCTTCCTGATCTGTCAAATTATTTCCCCTGATTTCTGGGGTCTTTACCTCTTGGTATCCCTTAATATGTACTATAGCTATTGAAATAAACAAGGCCAGGAGACTTCTTCTCCTTTTTAATTGCCTTTATTAAAAGTTATCAGCTCAGGATTGGGCAGCTCGGCGGGGCTGCAGTCTCCCATCATCTCTCCCAGGGCGACTCAGAGGAGGAGGATATGTGCAGCTCTGTCCACTAGGGGCAAAGCTGGTGATCAGGTCCTCGTGGGAGCCTTTTAGGGCGTGGGGACCCCATCCGATGTTGAATTGGTCTCAGTCTCGCTTCCTCCCAGACCTGGCCCGGGGGCTCTCGAAGACAGGGTGAGGAACAATGAAGGTTTTCAGCATCTCTGCAGGCCCAGCACTCCGCTCCTCTCATCTAGACATCACTCCAGTCTCTCAACTCTTAGGTGGCTCGTTGTTTTTGGGGTTTTCTCAGTACATTTGGAGCGGCAGTCCCTCACAGCATGCTGGTCCTTGGAGTCACTTTGCATAGCCCCCCCCACCCTCTCAGGTCTCTTCACCATTCTGGGAAAAGTACAACTTAGCCTCGGGCAAGGCTCTGCTAATACAAAAGGAGGAATTAGCCACAACGACCCGTGATTACAATAACAAAACACACAAAACTTCGGCAGAGACAGTGATCTGGCTGCCTTTTTGTAACATTTTCTCACAAAAAAATTTAAAGAATTTTTGTTCATAACAGCTATCTCTCTTAGGTAATTTTAATGCCTCTAAAACCTCGAAAATAAGTTTATCGTGTACTAGTCCTTTTCCTCTTGAATTAAGTAATCTCCCTTTTTAAATTTTTCTTAAGGTATGTGCTACTCTAAAGGCATACCTTGAATCAATATATAACTCCTTTCTTTTGTGTTAAATAATCTAATGCTGTTTTTAAAGTATATAATTCACAAGTTTGCATGTTTTTTCTCATCAACTTCTGCATACCCTGAATTTTGCAAGGATGTGAAAAATGCATGTATTATATGATTGGCTTTTCACAAATATTAAAATGAATGTTACATGTGTTGTGTTAGAAAGTAATGCTGTATTAACTCTCTTAAGTACTGTGTTAAATACAGTTTTAGGCTATAAAAATTGTTAAAATAAGAACTATGTTAGTGGGGGTTTTGTAAAGAAAGGAATGAGGCACTCGCACCAGATAGCAGCCACAGGACACCTAAATCTTTCAGGGAAACGAATTTATTGCCTTCTTATCAGAAGAAAGAATTTCTTCCCGCCTTGAAGGCGCTGTTAGGATTAGAAGGAAGTTGACAATGACCAGACAAAATCCCGTGTTTGAATGGAATTTATGCATCATGTATGAAGTGTGTGAATATGCAACGGGCTATTGTTCTTAAGGGTTAATCCTTTGTTAGCAGGGGTCCTTTTTTGGGCTGGTGATGCCCGGAAAAAGGCACCCGGATGTCCGTAACTCTTTGTTTTTATTGTCTCATATTGTCCTAATTCAATTTGTCCAAATTGTTATTACACTAATTGTGTTACTATTATTTTTAACTATTTCATTACTATTAAACTTTTAAAAATTTTAAAAAACAAGTGATTGGCATTTTTCACAGTGAGGAACTGAGTGCTGAGCCTGCAGAGGTGCTGAAAACCTTTGTGGCCCCTCACCCTGAGCAAGAAAATCATCCCAAACCGGGATCCGGAAAGAGTGAGGGGGTAGGAATTCAACATCTGGGTCACGCCCAAAAAGGCTCCCACGAGGACTGGACCCCCAGCTCTGCTCCTAGTGGACAAAGCTGCACATATCCTCCTCCTCTGAGTCACCCTGGGAGAGATGACGGATACAGCTGAAACTCCAGCCCCGTCGAGCTGCCCAGTCTTCAGCTGATCACTTTTAATAAAGGCATTAAAAGGAGAAAAAGTCTCCTGCCCTGTTTATTTCAAGATAAAAGATTTAAATCTTCCGAGAGATGGGCACAGATGTGAAATAGAGAAGTTATAAGCTCTATTTTTTTTTAGGGACATACACTATTTGGAGCCTGTGATAACTTTAGTCTCCAAGAAGAAAAATTAGAATTTGTAGTATAGAAGGACAGAAAGAACATGCCTGTTAAATATTCCAAAAAGTTATAGTGTAAGCAAAGGCACTGTAAAAGTAACAGGAACAAAAGGAAAGTGTTGTATTCATATTGTTGTATAATTATATTTCCTGAGTCTCATACCTTCTTGGTGGTTTTCTCATGGCAGATCTTCACAGCAGTGGTGTTGTTGCTTCTCGGTCAGGGCTCCTCTCCAAGGCTCCCCCTGACTACCCCGCCCCCTTTTATCTCAGCTACCTCCATGGGCTACAGCTGCTGCCCAATCAAGGACATCACAGCTGCAGCCCATTTACAATAACTAGAATCCCCCTTTTCTTTTAACAATTTTACAATTACAATATACATATCTGTCCCAGCACTCAGGCTGCCACAGCTCTCAGCTGTCTTTTCTTCTATAGTCCCAGCTCTCAGGCTGCCACAGCTCTCAGCTGTCTTTAAACACACACACAAATCCCTAGATGTTCCCAGGCTCTTCTCCTCAAAGGCCATAGTCTTACAGCTCTCTGAAAAGCCATAATCTTATAGCTTTCTACTGTTACAGCTCCTTGATTCAAAGGCCTTCCTATATTCTAGAGTCCCAGCTCTCAGCTGTCTTTTCTTCTATAGTCCCAGCTCTCAGGCTGCCACAGCTCTCGGCTGTCCAGGGGATTCCATACCTTCTTTCAATGTTCGTTGTGGCTGCAGATCTTTATCACGTCGGGGTCACCAGATGTTGTATTCATATTGTTGTATAATTATATTTCCTGAGTCTCATACCTTCTTGGTGGTTTTCTCACGGCAGATCTTCACAGCGGTGGTGTTGTTGCTTCTCGGTCAGGGCTCCTCTCCCAGGCTCTCCCTGACCACCCCGCCCCCTTTTATCTCAGCTACCTCCATGGGCTACAGCTGCTGCCCAATCAAGGACATCACAGCTGCAGCCCATTTACAATAACTAGAATCAGGGCAGGGTCACTAATACAATACAAAGATCTTTCACTGCCATACATATATTTACAATACATAAGTTAACTCAGGCCCCTACATTTCCCCCTTTTCTTTTAGCAACTTTACAATTACAATATACATATCTGTCCCAGCTCTCAGGCTGCCACAGCTCTCGGCTGTCTTAAACACACACACAAATCCCTAGATGTTCCCCAGCTCTTCTCCTCAAAGGCCATAGTCTTACAGCTCTCTGAAAAGCCATAATCTTATAGCTTTCTGCTGTTACAGCTCCTTGATTTAAAGGCCTTACTATATTCTAGAGTCCCAGCTCTCAGGCTGCCACAGCTCTCAGATGTCTAGTCCCAGCTCTCAGGCTGCCACAGCTCTCAGCTGTCTTTTCTTCTATAGTCCCAGCTCTCAGCTGTCCAGGGGATTCCATGCCTTCTTTCGACGTTTGTTGTGGCTGCAGATCTTTATCACGTCGGGGTCACCAGATGTTGTATTCATATTGTTGTATAATTATATTTCCTGAGTCTCATACCTTCTTGGTGGTTTTCTCATGGCAGATCTTCACAGCAATGGTGTTGTTGCTTCTCGGTCAGGGCTCCTCTCCAAGGCTCTCCCTGACCACCCCGCCCCCTTTTATCTCAGTTACCTCCATGGGCTACAGCTGCTGCCCAATCAAGGACATCACAGCTGCAGCCCATTTACAATAACTAGAATCAGGGCAGGGTCACTAATACAATACAAAGATCTTTCACTGCCATACATATATTTACAATACATAAGTTAACTCAGGCCCCTACAGGAAAGAGTTTCACAGTCCCTGTCATTAAAAGATGTGGTAATTGAAGGAGAAACTAAAATTTAGATGGAGGATGTCTTATTAGTGCCTGGGGCAGAAAACAACTTATTAAGAAAAGACTTACAAAAAAAGAATAGAGGTTATATCACAAGAAGGAAAAATGACAACTAGAGTTTTAAAACTTAGCCAAGAAAATAAAGAGAAATTAAAAAGAAAGCTTGGACTGGGAAGGAAATAGGGGAGGATTATATATTGACCCCAAAAGTGTCACAACTGAAAAAGGATTACCCCATACATGTATGTCAGTACATCATATTTTTAAAAGGACAGGAAGGTTTAAAGACAGTAATAGAAGAACTTAAAAAGGATGGGACATTAGAACCTTGGATGTATCCTCATAATACCCCTATTCTCCCAGTAAAGAAGCCCAATAGAAACCTTTTTTTTTTTTTTGAGAAACTGAAGTTAAAGTTAGAAAAGCTACTCTATAATTTTGAATTTTCTGTGGGAAAAAGGATTAAGGGTATCAAAAGGGAAACTGCAATTTGTAGAACCAGAGGTAAAATATTTTAGACATTTAATAAATAAAAGTAGCTGGAAACTCAGCCATGAGAGAATTACAGGAATTTTATCTCTTCCCCATCCCTCTTCAAAGAGGGATATCAGAAAACTACTCAGATTATTGGAATATTGCAGATTATGGATTGATGGGTATACACAAGCAATAAAATTTTTATATAGAAAATTAACAAAGGAAAATGATGTTAAATTAGAAGAGCTGAAGTTAAAGCTAGCCTAAGTACCAGCTTTAAGCTTATCCTTGTTAGAAAAACCCTTTTCATTTGTACGTAAATGTAGAAGCTCATAAAATTTTAATTCAGGAGTGGGGAGGAGTAAAGAAACTAGTAGTTTATTTATCAAAGATGTTAGACCCAGTAAGCCACAGCTGGCCAGTATGTATTTAAACTATAACAGCTACTGCAATCCTAGTAGAAGAAAGTTGTAAGCTTACTTTTGAAAGCAAACTAGTTGTGTGTACACCTCGTACAGTCCGAGGTGTGTCGAATCAAAGAAAAGAGAAAAGATAAGAAAAAGAAAAATAAAGTAAGAAGAGAAGAAAGAGAGAAGTTGAAGAAGGGGGAGGGGTGGTTACCAGACTCTGGGATGCTGGAATGTGGAGTGATGATGTCTTGGTGCTGGAGAAGAACAGAAGTGTGAATGCAGTTTCTGCACTAGGGGCAGGGAAGTGTCTTAACACATGGTTGTTAAGAGGTTATTCAGTGCCGAACTGGGGTAGGGAAAAGTTTTAGCTGAACGGGCCCTCCTTGAAGGGAAACCTGGGTACGCCAAGTTTGGAATTGTCAAGGTTTGGAGGTGTGTGACTGCTCCCATACGAGTGGTGGAGTGCCGAATCCAGGATACCAGCGTTGGCCCCAGCAAGTGGGTCGAGGGAGAGAGAGAGAGAGAGAGAGAGGGAGGGGGCAAAAGGGACCCAAGGCCTGCGCCCAGGGTCCCCATGCCTGTGGCTGTGTGTAAATTCTCCCCTGCACCGCTAGGGCAGGATCTGCCCTGGCTGGGGCCCTGCAGTAAAGTGGCAGCAGTGGGGGAAGGGTGAGGAACAGCATTGAAAGAAATGCAGTGAAAAAAAAACAAAAAAGAGGAGTCTTTTGTTCTAAGGAATGGGTCTGTAAGGCTAAAACAGTTAAATGTTGCCCAAAAAGTAAAAATAGCAATAGATGTGATTTATCTTGTGTTGAAATCGGCCTGGCCTTTCTTATTTAACTAACTGTAGCTCACAGAAAGAAGAATTTGCCTCTGCAGCTATTAGCACAGCAGGATAGAAGAAGAAGAGGCTGCTACGGAGAAAACATTTAGCTAAACCCAGAAAGTTTGGAAGAAAAGCAAGTGGTAAAAGTTAATGCAGTATTATCTTTCTTTTATTACTATGCTATTAAGAAGTCCTTTCCAGGTACTACTGAAGCAACAATCAGAATCACGGAAAGAGGGTGAATTCATGCCAGCAGAATCAAAGGACTTGTGAAGAAACCGGAGTAACAGACTATCACATTTAAACCCGGTGATACCAAATTGACTTTCAAATGGGGACTGGGTGGTAATGGTTTAGGAAAACCCAAATGATCCAAGAAATGTACAAAGAATAACACCTAATTAGGAAATAAGGCAAAGCTTACATCACTGGTTTCAAGCACTGCCTGAATAAAGCATTTCCTTGGGGAGGAATACTTCAGACAGAAGGATCAGAACTGTTTTGGTCAAAGAGTTCTTATATTCTGACCTTAGCCTGTGAATTGTACAGGGGAGACCGGGAATTACCATTTCCATCAGTACAATACTGTAAACTTTACTTTGATTCATCCTGATACTGGACATGCTAGCTGGGTTATAAATAAATGCTTGAATTGTGGGAATAATTAGAATTGTAGTTCACACAATTTATGCTCTTATTGCAAAAAAGTGTTAAAGTAATAACTTTGTTTTGTGGATGGGAATTATTAGTGCCAGTTGAATAGGAGATACCTGAGGAACGTTGGGAAACCACAGTTAAGGGGTGTCAAAAATTATTTGCCTGTAAATTAGCTAAGAGAAAGTAAGGAATTAGAGGGCAAGACCAGATTGGCCTCTGTATTCACCACCAAGAAAATCAAATACACCTGCTGTGGGTTGCAACCTCACAGGCATGGGAGGTGGGAGTATAAGCCATACTGGACCTCTGTTATTCCTGTTTCTGGCACTCATTTGTTGTCTTTTCCCTTTCAGGATATCAGCAAAATTGTGTCACAAATGCTACAGAAAGCATCACATGGAAAGAAACCGAAGTTCCTCTTTTATTACACACACCTATGTCAACAGCCACTGTTATAACCGATCCAAATTAAGAACCTGTAGGCAAAACGGAGAAAATTGTTGGATTGCAAGAAACTTGGGAAAAAGTGGTAACAGATTTGAAACTGAATGTCCAAAAGGAGAGAGATGGATTTGTTTTACATCTAATCTTGAAGATACGGTTCAAGATTTGGCAAAAAAAAACAAATAGTAAACGAAAAGGTAAAACCAGCACAGCAATTTAACTCTGTATTGACCCCAAATTATCTATTGAGTCGTATTACAAGACTCCAAGCAGTGATAGAAATGATAGCAAATAAAGCTGCTCAGGCATTGGAATTAATATCAAGTGAGCAAAGCCAATCAAAAACTGTAGTGTATCAGAATAGTTTGGCTTTAGACTATCTATTGGCTAAAGAAGGGGATGTTGGTGGAATGTTTAATATATAATGAAATAAACAGGGCCAGGAGACTTCTCCTTTTTAATTGCCTTTATTAAAAGTGATCAGCTAATGATTGGGCAGCTCGGCAGGGCTGCAGTCTCCCGTCGTCTCTCCCAGGGCGACTCAGAGGTGAAGGATATGCACAGCTTTGTCCACTAGGGGCAGAGCTGGAGATCACGTCTTCGTGGGAGGTTTTTAGGGCGTGGTGATCCTATCGGACTTATCATATCTAGGCGCCGTCTCTCTCAGTCTCGGCGCTGGGGACGACTCCCATGGTCAGGGCGAGAGGGACTACCAAGGTGTTCTGCATCTCTGCAGGCTCAGCACTCGGCTCCTCACCTCCAGACATCACTCCAGTCTCTCAACTCCTATTTGGCTCGTTGTTTTTGGGGTTTTCCCAGTACGTTTGGAGCCGTAGTCCCCCACAGCATGCTGGTCCTGGAGTCACTTTGCATAACCCCCCCCCTCCAGGTCTCTTCTCCTCACTGTTCGGGAAGGTCCCCACCCGTTACTGTCTCAGAGAAGGGCCATTACTTCGCCCCAGCCAGGGCTTTTACTAATGCAAAAACAACCATTAACAACAACGACCCGTAATTACCATAATACAGGCAGCAGCCCAGCAGTAGTGGTAACTTTTTTTCTCACAGAAAAAAATCAACTGAATTTTTGTTCATAACATATCAGATTGTTGAAAATTGATGACCACAGAAAAGTCATTCCAGAAAAAGCAAAAGATACCAGAGAAAAAAATATATATTAACCCAGGTACCAGTCCAAAAATTAGAAGACAGTGTTAAAATCTAGCTGCTTCGGTAATGTATTAGAGATAAGATGATAGAAGAAATTGAGATTTTTCATTTTATGTGTTACAACTGTTTTGATATTTCTTCCTTGTGTTATCCCGTTTTATTTTGCCAGCATAGTCCAGAAGATGCAAGTATACAAGAAATAATGCTAAAGTCAAATGATTTACAAAGAAGAAGAGGAGGGATTGTGAAAAATGCTTATTTTATGATTGGCTTTTTTTAAATATTAAAATTAATATTAAATGTGTTGTGTTAGAAAGTTATGCTGCATTAATTTTCTTAAGTAATGTGTTAAATATAGTTTTAGGTTATAACATAATGTTAAAATAGAAACTGTACTATGTAAGATACTTTCTTTAAAGAGAGGACTCTCACCGAGATAGCAGCCACAGGACACCTAAATCTTTTGTTATGAACAAAAATTCGGTTAATGTTTTTTTTATGAGAAAAAGTTTCAAAAAGGCAGCCAGACCACTGCCCCTGCCCAAGTTCTGTGTGTTTTGTTATTGTAATCACGGGTCGTTGAGGCTAATCGCTCCTTTTGTATCAGCAGAGCCTTGCCCTAGGCTAAGTTGTACCTTTCTCATAATGAAGACACCTGAGAAGGTGGAGGGGTTATGCAAAGTGACTCCAAGACCAATGCAGCATGGTCCTCTACTGTACTGAGAAGACCCCAAAAACAACGAGCCAAATAAGAGTTGAGAGACTGGAGTGATGTCTGGATGTGAGGAGCAGGGCGCTGGGCCTGCAGAGATGCGGGAAACCTTCGTCGTTCCTCACCCTGTCCTCGAGATCCCCCGGGCCAGGACTGGGAGGTCTGGGAGACCCGGACCGAGGTACCATCTTATGGGATCAGGAGACCCTGAAGGCTCCCAAGAGGATCTGATCCCCAGCTCTGCCCCTGGTGGACAGAGCTGTGCATATCCTCCTCCTCTGAGTCTCCTTGGGAGAGACGATGGATGCTGCAGACTCGTCGAGCCGCCCAATCCTGAGCTGATCACTTTTAATAAAGGCATTAAAAAGGGAGAAGAAGTCTCCTAGCCGTGTTTATTTCAGCTGGGGGCTCTCGTCCGGGATAGCCACGCCGCAAGAGGACTCAGGACTGGCCATCTTGGATCTTCAGAGGACAGCTGGCTACCAGGACCAGAGGGACCAGCTCAGGACAGCGACGCAGAGGAGCACCGAAGCACCGGACTGGTGAGAAACTCGGTGGCGGGAGTGGGAG
Source organism: Melospiza georgiana (assembly GCF_028018845.1). Classification (NCBI taxonomy): domain Eukaryota; kingdom Metazoa; phylum Chordata; class Aves; order Passeriformes; family Passerellidae; genus Melospiza; species Melospiza georgiana. The sequence goes on along the minus strand of NC_080464.1, from coordinate 8,345,636 downwards.
ACGTGCGCATGTGTTTGTGAGTGAGACGAGGGCCGGCAGCCGGACCTTCGAAGCGAGAGTGGACCCCTCAGTACTGTGGTTCCGTCTTTTCGCGAGAAAAGCGGCCAGGAACAGGGGGAAGCACGTGGAATTAGTGTGAGTGAGTCGTCTCCCAAGGGGGAATAAAGGGTCCCCCCCACTCCGGGCGTGCGGAGTGAATTACTGTGTATGAGTGGCACGCACCCCAAAGTCCTGACGAAGGGAGGTCAGGCACTTTTGTAAGTCTCGAGAAGGATTCGAGTAAGATTTGTCAGTCCCGAGAAGGATTCGGGTGTTTCACAAGCCCTGCAGGCAAAGTAAGTCCTGACAAAAGAGTCAGGCACAAACCCCAGCGAAGGAGGCTGCGGTTTGCTTTTAAGTCCTGATACGGTGAAGCCTAAAAATTGGCGGGTTAGGCAAACTAAAAATCAGGCAGTTGTTTCTCCTGACTGAGGGTGTCAGGCACGACCCGGATTCTTGGCCGTGGCTTCGTGTGTTTAAGTCCCGATAGATGTAAGACCTGATGCTGGGAAGTTGGGCAATCAAGAGATTGGGCAGTTGTTTCAGTATAAAGTCCTGAGCATCAGGCAGTAAATTTGAACTTCAGTGGAGGAGACTGGAGCTCCTCAGGGAAGGTTTTTTTTTGAAATTCCCGGTCAGTAGAGGCACCTTCGGGATTTTTTATTGAGACTTGAAAAATGGGATGTTGTAGTAGTAAAAAGACTGGCAAGAGACTGAGGTATATACATCCCAATAGTCCCTTAGGAGAACTGTTAGTAAAATGGGATTCTATAGAGGCCACGGAGGGATTAGATAAAGTGAAAATGATCCATAATTGTATGGAAGTGTGGCCAGAATTAGAGGTGCAAGGAGGATGGCCTTGGTGTGGGACAAAGGATAAGTGGATGTGCCAACAATTAAATAATTCTCCGACAGCTCGAGGGGATACTGATCCTGAGCAATTATTGTATGTAGCTTGCTGGGTAAAGAGCGCTGTTGAGGATGAAGGGGTGCGATTTTGTAAGGTACAGAGGAATGAAGGAGGGGATGATAGGACTAGTAAAAGATGGGACCCCCTGGATTATTTGCCTCCTTCTGCCCCTCCACCTTATAATCCTCTTCTTCAAGCACCTCAAATGGCAGGTCTGGTTCCTCCCCCGGCTGCCATCTCATTACCACCTGCTCAAACTCCTCCTTCCACCTCTTCAGCTTCTGCTATGATAAACCCAGTATCTCCTCCAGTTCCTTCTGCACCACCACAAGTGCCTACTCCACCTGCTGCATTCTCCACGCCTTCTCCAGCTCCGCTTAATATCTACTCAGGCTCTTCTCCCTCTCCTATTGCTGTCCCTTTACCTCCTTCTACCTGGGACACAAATGCCTCCTCGCCCGATAGACAGCTATCAGCAAATACACCTGCTGATGGGCAGAAAGTTCAGGGTAACCCAGATGTCCCTCAAAGTAGTTTGGCATCTGAAGATGGGCCATACTGTAGCACCAGATCCAAGACCTCCAAGGCAAAGAGACTCTTTCCCCTCAGAGAGGTTCCTATGGGAGGAGTGGCGGGAGGTGTTGGCTTTGTGAATGCTCCCCTAACTGCTTCTGAGGTGAGAGGATTCAAGAAAGAGTTGGGGCATTTAGTTGAGGACCCAGTGGGCATAGCCAAACAAGTGGATCAATTTCTAGGTCCAAATATCTACACTTGGGGGGAGATGAATTCCATCCTGAGTATATTATTTTCTCCAGAAGAGGTCCAGATGATAAGGGCGGCTGGCATAAAAATTTGGGAGAAAGATAACAGTCCAGGACCCCAGGTGCCAACAGGTGAACAGAAATTGCCACTAACGGAGCCCAACTGGAACCCTAATCAGGAGGAGGGGAGGAAGGCCATGAGGGAATATAGGTCTTTGATAATACGGGGGATCAAAGAGTCAGTTCCCAAAGGAACTAATACCCAATTGGCATTTGAGAGTACACAGCAGAAAGATGAAGCTCCTGCTGCCTGGCTTAATCGCACAAGGCGGAACTTTCAGTTGTACTCTAGAATAGACCCAGACACCCCGGAAGGTCAAATGCTACTAAAAGTCCAATTTGTTACCAAATCTTGGCCTGATATACGGAGAAAACTGGAAAAGATGGAAGATTGGCAAGAGAAGGACATTAATGAGTTATTAAAGGAGGCGTTGAAGGTGTATTTAAGGAGGGAGGAGGAAAAAGTAAAGGCCAAGGCTAAGATCATGGTTGCTGTAGCTAGAGAAAGTGTGGGGTGGGCGGGTCCACCACCAGGAGGAGGCAAGGATAGGCCAGTACTGACCGGGGCACGAAGGGTTGGGAGACCTCAAGAAGTCCCTTTGAGAGGACGACAGTGTTATTACTGTGGAAAGGTAGGACACACCAGGAGGTTTTGTAAAAAGCTCAGTCTCGATGAGGCAATAGCCAAGGAACAGGACAATTTAGGAAGCATTCTTAAGGGGGAGGACTAAGGGTGTCAAGGGCTTTTTACTATAGGGGACCCGATGAAACATCTAGAAGAGCCCTTGGTAAATTTTGAAGTGGGACCCCTAAATGAGGAATTGGAATTTTTGGTTGATACAGGGGCAGATAAGTCCTGTCTCAACAAAATACCACGAGGTATGGAAATTGGGAGACAATTTTGTGAAGTATTGGGTGCAGAGGGGAGACCATTTAGAGCATCGGTGATTGAAGAAGTGAAAATAATTGGAAACTCAAGGCAATATAAAGCTAATTTTCTTTATCTGCCTAACTTAGAAAAAAGTTTGTTAGGAAGGGATCTGCAAGTCCATTTGGGGGTTGGGATTGTTCCAAGGGAAGGGAGGATGGTAGTACAAGTGATGAAGCTGTCTCAAGGAGATGTTGCAGAAATAAATCCTGAGGTATGGGCTGAGGGGGGAAAGAGAGGCTTATTAGACATTCCACCGATAACAATAAAAATGCAGGATGATACCTCACCCATACGGGTTTAACAGTATCCGATTTCCCTAGAAGGAAAGAAGGGGCTTGCTATAGTTATCGAGCAACTGTTGCAGGAGGGAATTTTAGAACCCTGCATGTCACCACATAATACCCCTATACTGGCAGTTAAAAAGGCTGAAGGGAAATATAGACTGGTACAAGATTTGAGGGAAGTCAACAAAAGAACCATTGCCAGACATCCAGTTGTGCCCAACCCATATAGTCTCCTAAGCAGAATTCCAAGAGAACATGCTTGGTTCACTGTCATAGATTTGAAGGATGCTTTCTGGGCGTGTCCTCTGGCAACAGAATGTAGGGATTGGTTTGCCTTTGAATGGGAGGACCCGAGTACGAAAAGGAGACAACAGCTAAGGTGGACCCGATTACCACAGGGGTTCACTGAATCCCCCAATCTCTTTGGACAAGCTTTAGAGAGTTTGTTGGAACAATTTGTCCCTGAACAAGAAGTGCAGATCTTGCAGTATGTTGATGACCTGATGGTATCAGGAAAGGAAATAGATCAGGTCAGACATACTAGTATTAAACTTTTGAATTTTCTGGGGGAGAAAGGACTAAAAGTTTCCCAAGGGAAACTACAATTTGTGCAATCAGAAGTAACATACTTGGGGCACATAATAGGGGGAGGGTATAAGAAACTAAGCCCTGACAGAATTTCAGGTATTTTAGCTCTCCCGGCCCCAAAAACGAAAAGAGATGTGAGAAAACTCCTGGGCTTCTTCGGGTATTGTAAGTTATGGTTGGATCAATACACACAGAGTGTGAAATTTCTGTATAATAAACTAGTAGATCCAGAACCCCTAATTTGGACAGCTGAAGATGATCAACAATTGGAAAACTTAAAAAACAAATTGCCTTCTGCCCCGGTCCTAAGCTTACCAGACCTCAGGAAGGGCTTTGACCTGTTTGTGAGTGCAGAAGGAGGTATAGCCTATGGAGTATTAACTCAAGAGTGGGGAGGGTGCAGGAAACCCATGGCTTACATATCCAAATTGTTAGATCCAGTGGCTAGAGGCTGGCCAGTTTGTATACAGGCAGTAGCAGCAACTGCAATCCTGATAGAAGAGACTCAAAAATTGACCTTACGGGGAAAAATTAAAGTGCATACTCCTCATGATCTTAAGGCAGTACTGGGACAGAGAGCTCCGCAGTGGTTAACCGATGCTAGAATATTAAGATATGAGATAATACTAATGAATACAGAGGACTTAGAATTTATCACATCAAATGCCCTCAATCCAGCACAATTCCTAATGGGAGAGCCTATAGAGAATTTAGAACATGATTGTCTAGAATTGGTTAATCTCCAAACAAAAGTAAGAGAAGATTTGGAAGATCAGCCTCTAGCAACTGGAAGAAGCTTATTCATAGATGGCTCTTCGAGGGTAGTAAATGGAAAAAGAGCTTCCGGTTATGCCATTATAGATGGAGAAACATTACAAATTGCAGAAAAAGGGAAACTATCCCCAAGCTGGTCAGCCCAAAGTTGTGAAATATATGCCCTGAAAAGAGGACTGGACTTACTGGAGGGGGACCGGGGAACCATTTATACGGACTCCCAATATGCATATGGGACAGTTCATACATTTGGGAAAATATGGGAGGAACGTGGGTATTTAAGTTCAAAGGGAAAGAGCTTAGCCCATGAGAACCTAGTCCGATCAGTACTAGAGGCCCTACAAAAACCTATAGAAATAGCAGTGGTCCATATAAAGGGACACCAAAAAGGAGACAGTTTAGAAGTTAAAGGAAACCGACTGGCTGATCAGATAGCCAAAGAAGCAGCTCTAGAACCAGGGGATCCAGTAAAAATTTTGAAGACAAAAATGACACCTGAAAAAGGGGAGGAACCTATATTTAGTAAAGAAGAATTAGAAGCAATAAAAGATTTAAAGTTACATCAAGGACAACAGGGAGAGTGGTTAACCTCAGATGGACGGGTGTTTTTGAATAAAGCACTGGCTCAGACAGTGCTAACAGAACTACATAAATTAACTCACTGGGGAGTCCAAGGACTATGTGATCATTTCCTAAGAAATAACCTATGCATCGGGGTATATAGCCTGGCTAAAGATGTTACCAGAGGGTGTATCATTTGTCAAAAAGTGAACCAGAAAGTTATGAGAAAAGTAGCACCTGGAGGAAGGGAATTAGCCTTGAGACCCTTCCAAAGCATACAGATAGATTTCACTGAAATGCCCCCAGTGCAAGGATACAGATATTTACTAGTTATAGTTGATCATCTCACACACTGGGTAGAAGCCTTCCCGACCAGGAGGGAAACAGCTCAAGTCGTGGCAAAAGCAATCCTCGAGAATATTATCCCCAGATATGGTATTGTGAACACCATAGACTCAGACCGAGGTCCACATTTTGTGTCCCAAACATTACAAAATATAATTGAGGCTTTAGGAATGAAATGGAGGTTGCATACTCCGTGGCACCCCCAGAGTTCTGGGAGGGTGGAGCGAATGAACAAAACTCTCAAAAATGTATTAACTAAATTGATTGAGGAAACAAAGATGAATTGGCTGAAGTGTTTGCCCCTAGCACTATTGCGCATCAGAACAAGACCTCGGGCTGACATAAGAATTTCACCTTATGAAATGATGTTTGGGCTGCCATTCTTGTTAACACCTTATAGCACAGGAGACTATCTGGAAGGGGAAGAAGCTACCAGAAAGTATTTAGAAATAATTGGAAGAACTCTGGAGGGACTTAGAAAGAAAGGATACCTTCCTCAAACTTCCCCTCTCGACACAAAAGTTCACAACATTAGTCCAGGAGATTGGGTTTTGATAAAATCATGGACTACGGGAACATTAATGCCTAAATTTGAAGGCCCCTTCCAGGTGCTCCTGATCACAAATTCAGCTGTGCGGACCAAAGAAAAAGGTTGGACTCATATCACAAGAATAAAAGGGCCAGTCTCACCCCCAGGTACAGGACTGGATCCAACATCAGCTTCCCCCTCTGGCATTGGACCAGAGTCTACACCACTCTCACCCCCTGGCGCTGGACGAGATTCATCTGCTTCACAAGCTAAATCACCTGAGTACACTGTGGTAAAAGGACCAAAGGATTTAAAGTTGACTCTCAGAAGGAAGAGTCAAAAAGACTGAACTGTGTGGGAAAAAAATTGTTAAGAGTTCTAATATTGCTTAAAATGTTTTAAGACTGTTCTGTGTAAATTATGTTGGTAAAAAGTTTTAGACTGTAAATAAGTAATTCTGGTTAATTCTCCAATTTATTTCTAAAGACTCCAGGTTAATCCTCTACGGAACACTCCCCTGGGAGGGGAAACCAAAACTGGTAGGGAACAGACCAAGAGAGGTTTAACCAGAGAAACGGGTAGAAGGGACTCTGAAGAGCTTGGAAGCTTTTCCTCAGTAAAGTTCCCCAAGAGTCAGGGCCGGGTGGGCAGGCTGTGTGAGATGACCCATACCGGACTCTTGGGAAGGGTAGTAATGATGGCTCTGATTGCTGGTGGCGCTCAGGGGAGCCCAGCTGAGCCGTGCAATGAATGCTACCAACCCCTCTGTGAGGAGGAAGTGAGCTCCTTGTAGAGAGTCCACATCAGTTCTAACCCTGATTGTGTTAACCTCTCCCAATTGGTCTTTTATCAAAAAAAATAAGAGAGTGTATTGGATAGCATACAATACTGCCACTTTTAGGCAGCCACTCCTAGGAGAGTGCCCTATAGGGGAAGCCTGGTTGTGCTTTGAATGGGATGCTGCTGAAACAAGCTCAGCAGATCTAGTAAAAAGCAAAGAAATGGTGAAAATGGTAAGAAAAATTGTTTGTTACAAGTATTTATATGAGTGTACTGGAAAAGAGATAAACCCCTTTTGGAACACATTTCAGGGGAGCCCTAAACCCCTAGATTTGATCTCGTCTGGCAGCTGCGCCGCTAGAGTGATAAAACCAATTTTCTTATTACCCAAATAAACTGGATCAAGTTTGGGAGTTCCTATATATAATGATTTGGGAGAAATTAAACAGAACAGGCAAAGTGAAATAGAAATTGAGAAAAGCCAAATTCAGATCCCAATATCTATGTTAAACAAAGTTATCCGGCTCCAGGCAGTATTAAAAATGAAGAATTCAATTATTAGGAACATTTCAAACGAAATAAAAAGGTTAGCATGTGTAAATAATGAAGATCAAACTCCTACACTTGATCCCAGTGGGTGGGAGAACCTAAAGATTTTCAAAAAGGATGTATGGGAGAAGGTAGTTTTTCTCAGTGTGTGTATACTTGGAGGATTGCTCTTTTTACTATGCTTGTTTATCTGTTTTAGTAAAATAGTACTGGCCGTGCAGACCAACCTGAAGAAACCAAGGAAAGTAACAAGGTTAAGTAACCATGATTACCAAAGTGCACAAGGGATTTATAGTAGATTCAAAACAAAAAATTGGGAGTTGATGCGAGCTTAGAATTTAAGCTCCATCAAAGAAAAAGAGGGGGGACTGTTATGAACAAAAATTCGGTTAATGTTTTTTTTATGAGAAAAAGTTTCAAAAAGGCAGCCAGACCACTGCCCCTGCCCAAGTTCTGTGTGTTTTGTTATTGTAATCACGGGTCGTTGAGGCTAATCGCTCCTTTTGTATCAGCAGAGCCTTGCCCTAGGCTAAGTTGTACCTTTCTCATAATGAAGACACCTGAGAAGGTGGGGGGGTTATGCAAAGTGACTCCAAGACCAATGCAGCATGGTCCTCTACTGTACTGAGAAGACCCCAAAAACAACGAGCCAAATAAGAGTTGAGAGGCTGGAGTGATGTCTGGATGTGAGGAGCAGGGCGCTGGGCCTGCAGAGATGCGGGAAACCTTCGTCGTTCCTCACCCTGTCCTCGAGATCCCCCGGGCCAGGACTGGGAGGTCTGGGAGACCCGGACTGAGGTACCATCTTATGGGATCAGGAGACCCTGAAGGCTCCCAAGAGGATCTGATCCCCAGCTCTGCCCCTGGTGGACAGAGCTGTGCATATCCTCCTCCTCTGAGTCGCCTTGGGAGAGACGATGGATGCTGCAGACCCGTCGAGCCGCCCAATCCTGAGCTGATCACTTTTAATAAAGGCATTAAAAAGGGAGAAGAAGTCTCCTGGCCCTTTTTTGTTTATTTCATCTTTCAGAGAAAAAGAATTTATTGCTCCCTTATGAGTAAAAACTAACTTCTTCCTGCCTTGCTTATTCCTGAGAAGCCATCAGGATTAAGAGGAAAAATTTGACACAGACCAGAGAGACTCCCGTGTTTGAATGGAATTGATGCATCGTGTATGAGATGTACGAATATGCAACAGGCTCTTGCTTTTAAGGGTTAATCCTCTGTAAACGTGTCTCCTTTTTCGGGCTTATTTTTCCAAGAAAAAGGTACCCAGACCATCCCTAACTCTTTGTTTTTATTGTCTCGTATTGTCTTAATTGTGCAATTTTTTATTACTCTAATTATGTTTCTATTTTTACAACAATTTTATTACTATTAAACTTTTAAAATTTTAAAAACAAGCGTTTGCGTTTTTCACAGCTATTGTTCATTTTATGTGCTGGGGAGTGCTTTGCATGTTAAATAAACAGGGTCTTTCCACTTCTCTCTGAGGAATCCTTCCTGAACCGGTTGGAGAGGGGGCCATGTGGGTCTGCTTTCTGGAGGGGCCCCTGTGAAAAATGCATGTATTTTATGACTGGCTTTTCGCAAATATTAAAATGAATATTATATGTGTTGTGTTAGAAAGTAAGGCTGTATTACTTCTCTTAAGTACTGTGTTAAATATAGTTTTAGGTTATAAAAATTGTTAAAATAGAAACTATGCTATGTAAGATGCTTTGTGTAACAGAAAGGGCTTGCAGCGAGATAGCAGCCACAGGACACCTAAATCTTTCAGAGAAAGGGAATTTATTGCCTTCTTATCAGAAGAAACTAACTTCCCGCCTTGGAGGCGCTGTTAGGATTAGAAGGAAGAAGTTGACAATGACCAGACAGAATCCTGTGTTTGAATGGAATTTATGCATCATATATGAAGTGTGTGAATATGCAACGGGCTATTGTTCTTAAGGGTTAATCCTTTGTTAGCAGGGGTCCTTTTTTGGGCTCGTGATGCCCAGAAAAAGGTACCCGGACGTCTGTAACTCTTTGTTTTTATTGTCTCATATTGTCCTAATTCAATTTGTCCAAATTGTTATTACTATAATTGTGTTACTATTATTTTTAACTATTTCATTACTATTAAACTTTTAAAAATTTTAAAAACAAGTGATTGGCGTTTTTCACAGCTTCAATAACTACCTTTTCTTCTGCCAATGAGAGAAATGGAAATCAAGGGATAGATGTGAAAAAAAAACCAAACTGTTTATTATCAAAGCAAGATACACTCAAAGCACAGGAAAACAATTTGAATCTTACACCCTACCCCCATCTTGCCCCGTGGCCGAGAGCAAAGATGGCAGCTGCCCTTTTTTTGTCTCTGGGAAACGGGGAGAAAAGAGTTCAAGAAGCATCTGGTGTTATGAGTAGAAAAGTTGCCCACTTTTTTAAAAGGTTGCAGAGTTAACAGATTGGGCCAGTTGCTGCCAGGGTGGAGTTCTGTTTGTTGTTGTAATCACCTGTTGTTAATAGTTTTTCGTTAACTACCTGTTGTTGATGGTTGGGAATTCCCCTTGTTTGTCGAGTGGCACCCTGTTGCTGCCTGGAGGATGACACCCGGGACAGTGAAGAGGAGGAGGTGACATTGGGGTTGGCATGCAAATGAAGAAGTCCCTCACCAAACCTAGCCAAAAACCCCTAAAAACAACGAGCCAACACGGAACTGATGTCTAGACGTGAGGAACAGAATCCAGTGTCCGCTAAGACCCTTTTTACCCCTCACCCTAACCTAAAAAGATGTCGGCTGGAAAGAGGACCTCGAATGTCAAACCTGAAAACCAGGACTCTCCTGGTGCTCTCATGAGGACGGAAGCCCCAGCTCTGCCTGCAGCCCAGCGGACAAAGCTGCACTTTACCTCCTCCATACCACTCCTGGAAGCTGCGGCGGCGTGAGCGTGACCCGTCAGTTCTCCCCACCCGAGCTGATTTTTAATAAAGGTATTAAAAAGGAGTAAGATCTCCTGCCCTATTTATTTCATCTGGGAACCTGATGGATTTCTGGCGTGGGTCTTCTCCTTGCAGCAGCCGAAGTTGGTGGATTTTAATGTTCTTTCTTGTGTTCATTCAGCACCTCTGAGGTCTTGGGTTCAGGGCGGTCTCCCGCCGCCTCCCCGGAAGGTCCGAAAAGAAAAACAAGCTGTGAAAAATGCATGTATTTTATGATTGGCTTTTCGCTAATATTAAAATGAATATTATATGTGTTGTGTTAGAAAGTAAGGCTGTATTAATTCTCTTAAGTACTGTGTTAAATATAGCTTTAGGCTATAAAAATTGTTAAAATAGAAACTATGCTATCTAAGATGCTTTGTTTAACAGAAAGGGCTTGCAGCGAGATAGCCACAGGGCACCTAAATCTTTCAGAGAAAGGGAATTTATTGCCTTCTTATCAGAAGAAACGAACTTCTTCCCGCCTTGAAGGTGTTGTTAGGATTAGAAGGAAGAAGCTGACACTGACCAGACGGAATCCTGTGTTTGAATGGAATTTATGCATCATGTATGAAGTGTATGAATATGCAACGGGCTATTGTTCTTAAGGGTTAATCCTTTGTTAGCAGGGGTCCTTTTTTGGGCTCGTGATGCCCAGAAAAAGGTACCCGGATGTCCGTAACTCTTTGTTTTTATTGTCTCATATTGTCCCAATTCAATTTGTCCAAATTGTTATTACTCTAATTGTGTTACTATTTTTTTAACTATTTCATTACTATTAAACTTTTAAAAATTTTAAAAACAAGTGATTGGCGTTTTTCACAAAGCCAAGCTGAAAACAGTTCAAGGAGAAAAAAAAAACCCAAAAGCTGCCGAGAGGATTCCCGGTACAGCCTCCAAGCTAGGGGATGGGATGGGAAAAAACTTCTGGTTTCAAGCTAGTAAAAAACCAATCTGACAAAAGGAACAATGCAGCATCCCCCATCCACCCCGTCTGGAGCATACCGGTGAGAGAGACTGAAAGGAGCCCGCACCCGGCGGCATTACCAGGCTCCGGTTCCGCCTCCTGGTTCATCTTAAAGATATCGCAGACACTTCTGGGCATAAAGCATATGTTTAGGGAATAAAGTGCCATCATAAAATCACCCCAAGACAGTGTCACATAAGAATAATCCATAATAAAGTCAACATACGCTGGTCCTACCCCCTAGTAATTGTTGCAGCCGGAATTGCTGCTAGTAAAATCCAGGGTAAGGAAGTAAAAAGGGCCTTTGCATAATATCCACACATGTTTAATTCAGCCGCGTGGTGAGATGTTGAGGGTCCAAGGGCTCACTCATGGGGAGAGGCTAGGTTTCTGTATCTCAAGAGATCCGGGCTGAACAGTGGCATCCGGGCAGTACAAAGATGAAGGCCAATGAGAATAGGAAGGGAGTGGCTGAGCGACATAGGAACAAGGGAAGGAGCCAATGGGGTCTTAACAGCTTTTGAGGGAAGCTTCTTGTGTTTCTCTAACCCAGGGAATGCCTCTCAGGGTCTCCATAGGTAATATTTAAAATGGAGTATTTTACTTTGTAGGCAAGTTATTGACTATATTTAAGCTAAGAAGGGTTTTGGCCTGGAACTATAAGGTGCTTAAAACATCTAGTGCTTAGGAAAATACCCCATACATAGGAATTTTGGATTTTACTGATATCAAATGTGACATTGCAAAGTTGAGGGACACAATTCTTCCGTTTCTTCAACATAATTTAGAGCAGAAGAATAAATTATTTAGGATTGGAACTAGGGCATTTCATCACGTTGCTTTTCAAACTGGGTGGGACGTATTGAAAACAAGACAGGAAAGAATGAAGTAAGAAGGTAACATTTGTAAGAACTGGAGGCTTGGGAGAGTCCAATATGGCTAGTGGTTTTGCAGTCTGCTGATCATCATACTAATGAGGTTTTTCTTGCTATCCATAGCCCTGGCATGCAGACCTAAGTGGGCCTATTCACCTCCCATGAAATAAACAGGGCCAGGAGACTTCTTCTCCTGTGTAATGCCTTTATTAAAAAGTGATCAGCTCAGGATTGGGCGGCTCGACGGGTCTGCAGCGTCCGTCGTCTCCCAGGGCGACTCAGAGGAGGAGGATATGCGCAGCTCTGTCCACCAGGGGCAGAGCTGGGGATCAGATCCTCTTGGGAGCCTTTTTGGGTCTCCTGATCCCATAAGATGGTGTCAGATGTTGGTTTCTCCCACTCAGTCGGCCTGGTCTCAGCTCCGGGGTCAACTCCCATGGTCAGGGCGAGAGGGTCCGAAGGTGTTCCGCGTCTCTGCAGGCTCAGCACTCGGTTCCTCACGTCCAGACATCACTCTAGTCTCTCAACTCTTAGGTGGCTCGTTGTTTTTGGGGTTTCTCCATGAGTTTGGAGATGGGGCTCCCACAAAGCATTCTGGTCTTGCGAGTCACTTTGCATAACCCCCCCCACCTTCTCAGGTGTCTTCACTATTCTGGGAAAGGTACAACTTAGCTTCGGGCAAGGTCCCCACCCAGGAGAAGGGCCATTACCTCGCCCCAGCCAGGGCTTTTACTAATACAAAAACAACCATTAACGACAACGACCCGTGATTACAATAACAAAACACACAGAACTTGGGCAGAGCCAGTGGTCTGGCTGCCTTTTTGAAACTTTTTCTCATAAAAAAATATTAACCGAGTTTTTGTTCATAACATCCCACATGTAGAGGAGTTCAAGCTAAGAGTCTGAAAAGGCAGCAGTCTGCTTTCCAGGGAACTTCAAACTATGGTCTGGGAAACATTTGGTGGCGCCCAATGAGGGGGTGTTCCCTGGAATTGTTACCAAAAATCGGTAAAAATAAAAAAAAACCTTGACACCCATGTAGTATTAAAAAGCAGACAATCTTTAATCAGCCAGATGCACGAGGGGATATCTCCTCCAAAATATTGTGCGTGCTGAATACAGAAAAGCACCTGTTTATATCCGGTATTTTGCATACATAGCATTGATTTTCCCGGAATTAACATACATATGATAATCATTTCCCTAAAATCATTAACATATGTTCCCTCCACTTAATGCATGCATTCTTCTGTCTTGGGGGTCTCTTTGGTGGTCCCTGGTGGTCAGTGACCCCAAAGTCATACCTGACCACTCGGTGAACTGGTAAAAGTTGGCACAACAAGGCTGGTTGCTTTCCAGTTGTCTTTCTTACAGAATGGGCATTGTTCAGTTCCATAGGCCAATGGTTTTTGAAGAATAATCATTGTGTTAGCTCACCAGGTGCAAATGATTTTTCATCTGGCAACTTTACCCCCCTTTGAGGCTTGTGAAGCTTGTCTGCCCCTCAAGCTTTCATATGCCTCAGTTTGCTTTTTTTACTAATGTACTTGTTTGAAAGGAAGGACTAGGTAGGGAAAATAATTTCTACAAACACATCCCAGTCTTAGAACCTGGGACAGTCATGAGCTGCTGTACCTCAGGATTCCTACTAATACAAGTGTATATTTGAATGCAATTCCATTTTTCCTTTGTGCTTGGATCCTTTCGCGTTGACCTTATTAAATCAGGATATTTTATATCGACCTGTAAGGGGTCCTCAGGCCTGGACTCCCCAGTCTAGACACCACTGAACTGGCTGGATATATTCCCATTGTCCTGTTTGAGGGCTATTCCCTATTTCTGGTATTTGACCTCCCCAAGGGGTATTAGTGCAATCTGTTGGATGATAAATATTTCCTGAGGTTATTTCCAGATCTGGTTTTAAGATATTACAATCCTCAACAGTATTGTTCTTACATGTCCATTGTAAGGAATATTCTCCTTTCATCCCTGTCCAGTTGGCACAGGTATTATTTCCTTCCCACATGTGATCCCAAACTTTTGTCAAATTGCTGACTAAAGCTCCCCACAGAACTGGATTTTCTGCAGAGGTTGGTGTTGGCAAACAAACTGTTATAGAGCTTACATTCTGTAATCTACCAAAGTCTTGCGCTAACTTTAAGGCCTTTTTCCCCTTCCCAGAGGTTAACAACATAAATTCTATTATTATTATAAATATGCAATTATTCATCATCTTCATCTAGATCCATTAAATAGTATCGTCCTAGAAAATAATATTCTATACCTAAACTAATAGAATTTATGTAAAAAACCCCAAATTCTCAGTCTTAGTCAGTCTTGTTTCTGCTGTGTTTAATGTGTGGTTACTGGTTTTACCTGTGTGAGATGAACTCAGGGTTCAATTCCTTCCCCCTTGAGTGCAGTGTAGGTTACCAGGAGGACTCGGAAAGGTCCTTTCCACTTTTCCTTCAAGGGTTCAGAGTTCCAGGTGTTTACATATACAGAATCCTCAGGTTGATATAGATAAATGAGTGCATCCAAAGCAACTGGTCCCAATAAGGTTATAAATTGATGGAGTCCAGCAAAGATTTTTCCTAAAGAAATCCAGTATAGATTTAAATCTGTTTCTCCCTTTGAATGCATTTCTCCAGGAATTGATTGTGTTTGATATGGCCATCCATACAGTAATTCATAGGGACTTATTTTAGTTTTTGACCTTGGCTGAATTCTGACTCACAAAAAAGCTAGAGGCCTGTGGCCATTTTAAAGAGTTATCTTGGCCCATTCCACTAATTTGTCACTTCAAAGTCTGACTCATCCTTTCCAATTTCCCACTTGACTGTGGTTGTCATGGGGTGTGTAAGTCCTATTTTATACCCAGGGTTTTGCTCAGCTGTTGTACCACATCTGCTATAAAATGTGGGCCTCTATCTGAAGACATCTCAAGTGTCACCCCAAATCTTGGTATGGTTTCTCTAGGCATTAATTTTTACCACTTCCCTAGCTTTATTAGTATGACAGGGAAAAGCCTCTAGCCATCTGGAAAAGATATCTACCTATACACGTTTTGTCTGGGTAATTCAGAGAAATCTATTTGCCAATAATCTCCAGGTGAATTTCCCTGTTTAACTTTTCCAGAAGGTGGCCTTTTCCTATTTATGGGATTGGGTTTTTTAAATAAACTGTGCATTTTACTATTGATTTTGCTATTTCAGTCATTCCCACACTAAGTACAGAGTTTTGGAGACTAGATTATATGGACTCGATTTCCCAATGTGTTTTGTTATGTTCTTTTTCCATTATTTTCCTCATTACAGGAGGCAGAACTATAACCTGTTAGCTGTCTGTTACCCACCATCCCTCCTGATTCTTAGTGGCTTTTAAGATTGTAGAAGGGCATTTGCCCCAGAAGAGCTTATTTGTTGCTTGTTAGCTGGTGAAATAACTCAGGGTATCTTGCCCCACACATGAGCTTGCTGATTTGTGAAATAACTCAGTCAGGACCACTTGTTTTGTAGTGAGTTATTTTGGCACTATAGGAGTAATTCTTTCAGCTGACAATAGACATCCTGCTGTGGAAATGAGATCTGGAAAGATAAGCTGGAAATTTTGACTGAAAGACACTAAACTTTACAAACTGTAAAAGCTACACCAAACTTTCACAAAATGGAAATCTTCTGCATGTTCCCTGGAAATGTGTGGAGCTTTCTCCCCAGAGTTGGGATGCCTACTTTGTGGTTACTCTCCTTGGAGTTGAGGGAAAGGACTTTGTTGTTGCCTTTTGGACCAAGGCAGGCGACCTGGTTCTGAGGTACAGCTCGACAGCCCTCTCTCTAGGGCCGTTCGGGCCAATGACATACGCAGACACCAATGTGGTGGACGGTCAAAGGCATTTATTACTTCTTCTCATGGGGTCTTATAGTCTTAGGGGTCTCTACGTCAAAAAAGGGGTTTGTCCTTCTTACCTATGGTTAGTAGGGGATGGAAAAGTACTGGGTAAGGGATGGAAAGTTACTGGCTTCAGTGGGGCAACATTCCTATTGTTAGTGGGACCACATTCCTATGTTAATTTCTTATCTATGAGTACCTGAGGGTCTTATCTATGGGGAACCGAAGGTCCTAGCTTCCCGTGACATCGCGAAATCTTCCGCAGCGCCTCTTCCCTAGCTACCACATCTCCCCCTCCCTTTTCACAAATGAATGAGGTAGTCGTGTACATGGATACTGAACTGAGGTATAAAGTTGTGACTTGACAAGGGAAAGGGATTTTGGGAAACCTGAGTAAGCTTTTGCCAGACAAGTTTTGAAAATCTTGTGACTGGCAGTGTTCTTTGGTTGAATTCCCTGGTTGGATTCACAGCAGTTGTCGTCGCCCTATGAACAGGATGTTGGTCCGTTCCAGGCGGCTCTGAACGAATGAGACCAGCTTGTTCAGCAGGCATGGTCCGAAGGTGACTGTTAGAAACAGCATCGCCAATGGACCTATCAGGGCAGAAATCAGAGTGGTTAGCCAAGGTGATTGATTGAACCAGGACTCGTACCAGCTCTGTTGGGCCTCCCTGTCTTTCTGCCTCTGGGCCAGTCTGTTCCGGAGTTCTGCCATGGAGTCTCTCACGACTCCCGTGTGGTCTGCATAGAAACAGCACTCTTCTTTCAAGGCGGCACACAGGCCCCCTTGCTGCATGAACAGGAGGTCCAGGCCCCGCCTGTTCTGCAAGACCACTTCTGAGAGTGAGGAGACTGACTTCTCTAGATAGGAGATGGATTTCTCAATCCTCTGCAGGTCTTCGTCAATCGTTGCCTGCAGTTGTGACAGTCCTTGGTGCTGTGTCGCTAGGGCTGAGACACCCGTGGCCGTTCCTGCTGCTCCCAGGCCGAGCAGCATTGCAATAGTTATACTTGTCATTATTTCTCTTTTGTGGATCCGGCTGGGTCCCTCAAGAAGATGGTACATCTCTTCGTCTGAGTGGTACAAGACCCTAGGAACAATCAGAACTTGGACACAGAAGTCGTTAGAATCATTGAATTTGGGAAGGAACACACAAGGACTCACTCCGGATCGCTGACAAACCCACATCCCCGATGCGGATGGGACTGCCCACTTATTGTTTTTCCTGTTCAGCCTGCCAATTTTGGTGCAGATGTTACCTCCCCGCTTAGCTAGGGTTGAATTGCCAAAGCATCTGCCTCGGCCTGTGACTTGACTCAGGGTGATTCCTTTGCGAGGGATGTCCCATCTGCACTGGTGCGGGGCGTCGGCTGTGGAATAACTGAAGGGAGTGTCTAAAGCGACTCCTTCGTAAAAGGGAGGTTTGACGTCGTAACAAAGCCAGCAGGATTCGGTTAGGTTAGGGTTGGATTCGTTCAGGGATACAAAGGTAGCCTCTAACATGCGAAGGATTGGGTCTGCGTCTGACCCGGTTAAGCGACTCATCTGGAAGGTTTCCGCTTGACCGGTCGGGACATTGCTGACCCCTGTGGGTAAGGTTTTGGGGTAGGTTATGTTTCTCCCTTTCGGCACACTTTTAATCGCTTTGTTGGGTCCGACTGCTCGGGGTGCTGACGGCTGGAGCCTGATAATTTGCACGTTCACCCTCTCTTTTGACCCTTGAAGGACCACTATCCATGTTCTGCCTGTGGCCCAGCTAGGGTGGTCTGGCTGCAGGACCGTCATGTTGTAATCAGTGCATGCCCGAAAGTTAGGGATTTTAATTTGGTTCCGATGGGGGTTTTCGCGAAAGAAGAAGGGTATTTTGCAGCCGATGGGTGCCCAGGTGAACTGTAAGAATTTGTCTGGTTCTTGTGGGTCCCACCCAGGCCCCGACAGTCTGGCATCTGTAACTATGGTTTCGCAGCCCCAGTGCCCACAATATCCCCACCCTGGGTGATTGCAGTAGCTTTTCCCAGGGTTTGAAGCTGGGCACCAGTAGGATAGGTACGAGTGTTTGGCGTGTAGGGAATAGGGGTTTGCCCTTGGCTGTCCTGGAAACAGGTCGGTGATGCGGAGCACGAAGGATGGGGTGTTCGGTGTGGTGATTTCTCTGAGTGCTTTGCCACTACCAAGGTGTCGCATGACCCACCTGAAGGGCTGATGGGGGTAGTGGTCTGGGCTGGCTTGCCCTCTGGTGACAAGCCCCAACAGCAAAATCACACAGAAACACCCTTGGCGCTTGGGTCTCACCCGTGCGGGTCTCTCGGGTGCTGCCTGACGGCTTGGTGGTCTGTCACTTTCGTCTGGAACCGGGATGGACACGTCACGAGGACATCCCACGAGCAGGTCCTGTAAACAAAGACTCGCAATTCTCGTCAGTCTCATTCTGCTCGCTATGAAGGTCCGGTTTAATCGACTTAAGTGGACACCACCTGATTTTGCCGTCCTTTTTGACAGCCGCGTACCCTCTCTCCGTGAGCATCAACCTCCAGCCCCGTTCCCACTCGCCTAGTTCGTTTCTGATCACCACCTGTGGGCCCTCTTCTAGCGCTCGAGTGGCCCAGTGTTTTTGGACGGGACTGTGTGTTTCGTCTCCCCTAGGGAATTGATTCAGTGCCAGCAAAGCGGTTGCCAGCATACGTGCCTGATCTCTTTGGGGAATGGCATTGGCAAAGCCCTCTGCTTTTGCCAATACTTCTATCTTGGTTTTCAGGGTCTGGTTTGCTCTCTCAACTATGGCCTGCTCGGTACTGTTGTGTGGGATGCCTTGCACTAACGTGATGCCCCATTTTGCAGCGAATTCCTGTACTTGTTTAGAGATGAAATTGGAGCCATTGTCCGTTTTGATCTGCTTGGGGATACCAAGCCAAGCCATGGCTGTCAGCCAGTGCTGAATTGTGTTTTTGGAGTTGGTTTTGGGGTGCTGTGTAGCTATGATCGTCCCGCTATAAGTGTCTACTGTCACTGCAAGCCATGCTCGGGGCTTCATCAGTTGACATAAGGTGAAGTCCGACTGCCAGATTTCTGAGGGCTTGAGACCTCTCGGGTTGACTCCGCAGGTCCAAAGGGGTGACTTCTGGCAGTAAGGGCAAGTGGCTACCACATGTTTCGCGTCCGCTGTCGGGATTCCGCATCTCTTCGCCAGTGCTTTGACTCCGATGTGGAGCGACTCGTGCAGTTGACGAGCTCTTTGCAGGGTCCAAACGCCTTTTACTGCGGCGTCCGCTTTATCGTTGCCGGTCTGGAAGTAGCCTTTGACTGGGTCATGGCTGTTGATGTGGATGACTGACACGGTGCCCTGTCGCGAGGAAAGTGCTTCTTCCAGCATTAGGGCTGCTGCTGATGTCGACACTCCTGGTCCTGCCGTGGCTAGGCAGAGCCTTGCCACGAATATAGAGTCCGTTACGATGTTGAGGTGTTCGTCTTGGAAGAGTCCGCACGCCAAAACCACTGCTGCTGCCTCCAGCTGTTGCACTGACAGTGTGGGGTCACACGCTTTGACGCAGTGCCATTGCTCTCCTGCCTGCCACACTGCTGCTGCGGTTGAAGTCGTGGAGGAAGCGTCTGTGAAGACCGTTGGTCCTGGCTGCGGTCTGTCCTTGACCTTCGGTGGCATGTCCATGTCGACTACGGTCAGCAGCTTCGTCCAGGGTGGCTTGGAGGAGTAGGAGATTTCTCCTCCGAAGCCGGAGAGAGCAAGGGCCAGGTACTCTGATATTGTGGCTGACTCCGAGGTCGGCTGCTTGCGAAACGGAAGGTGGATGCTTGTCGGCTCTGTCCCTAGGTGTTTCAAGGCGAGTCTCCTGCCTTTCATGATGAGACTGGCGATGCATTCGATTCCTGGGGAAAATGCACGAGCGGGTCTTCCGAGGACCACCCATTGGATCGGTCGGGCCTTTTCAGCGAGTCCTTGAGCCAGTGCTCCCACTCCCCCCTTCGGTGTAAAGTGGACGTACAAGTCCAGTGGCATGGCTGGGTTCCACCTGGCAAGCGTGCCAGTGGACATCTGGTTTTCGATGAAGTCGAGGGAGCTCGTTGCTTGTGGTGTCAGCTCCTTGGGATCCCAGGGGTTCTTCCCTTTCAGGAGTTCGTACAGAGGGTCCATGACCTCGGGATGAATCAGGACAACGTTGCGAAGCCACTGCAGCGATCCCACCAGGCGTTGCACGTCGTGGAGCGTCTTGACGTCTCGGTTGACTTTCATCTCGGGGGGTGTCACGTAGGAGCTTGTGATTCCTACTCCCAGGAAGGTCACGCAGGGTCCTCTCTTGATCTTTGCGCTCGCGATCTCGAAGCCGTTGGCCTGAAGGGTCTCTGTGATTGTGGTCACCAGGTCATCTACTTGGCTTGTTGATGGTGCTGCAACCAGGATGTCATCCATGTACTGGATGATGGTTGCGGTGGGATTGGAGTGTCGGACCGGCGTCAGTGCTTTGTCCACGGTGATCTGGCATATGGTCGGGCTTTCGACTAGGCCTTGTGGAAGCACTCTCCATTGGAAGCGAAGGTTGGGCCGCTCGCCGTTCCGAAACGCCACGGAAAAGGCAAATCGTTCTCTGTCCTCAGGGTGCAGGGGTATTGAAAAGAAGCAGTCCTTGATATCCAGTACTGCGCACGGCTGCCCTGCGGGGATGGCTGAATTCGCGGGTAGCAGTGTCTGGACTGGACCCAGGGGTCGGATTGTCTTGTTCACCTCTCTCAGGTCGTGGACGAGACGATAGCCTTGTCCGGACCTCTTGGGGATCACGAATACAGGGGTGTTCCATGGGCTGGTGGAGGGTTCTATGTGACCCTTTTGCAGTTCGCGGTCGACCAGTTCCAGCAAGGCTGCCATTCGAGGCTCTGTCAGGGGCCACTGCTCAACCCATACAGGGTCTGATGATTTCCAAGTCAATTTGATTGGCAGCGGAGGGTCTACGGCAGTGGCCTTCAGGATAGGTTTGTAATCCGAAATCTGAGCATGGAAAGGACGTCCCGTTTCCCCGGGGCCGGGATGCTTGGAGTGAGGGTGCTGCCAGGGAAAGCTGTGCCGGCTGGGGACAGCTCGCTGAGTTGTTGCCCTTCCTCGGAAGCCTGGGCTAACGCGGTCGTCCTGCCATTCCTGCTTAAATACAGTCTGCCCCGACCCATCAAAAAGCATGCGGCTTATTTGCATAATATCAAAAGTGAGCAGATCGTTATTGCTAGAAAGGTCATCCTCGAGAGTGGGTACTACAGCTGAGTTGATCCCTATTTCTGAAATCGCTTTGGTTTCTTTTGGGTTAACCGGAGTATATGCCCTTTGTTGGTTCCCCCGCACTCCGGCAAACCCCCCCAGGAAAGCGTGCATGGAGGCTGCCGGTGCCCGGTCCCCACAGGCTGCTTTCATTTTTCCCCAATCGCTGAGTTTGTGTTGCGATTGTTTCTCGATATTGTTTAAATCTTTATTCGGTTTCGCTCGAAACCGCATTAATTCTACTCTCTCGGTTTCCGAGTCCCAGCCGGGCTCGGTCGGCTCTTCCGAGCTGTCTGAGCAGCTGTTACTTGACTCTGAGGCGGAAGCTGACTGCCGGTACACTTCCGGCGCTCCGTGCCGTTTTGTGCGGCTTCGACCTCGCTCCTCCCTTCGGGGGTGGTGTCGTTCCCTCCCCCTGGGGTCCCCCCGCCTCCTGCCGGGGGAGGTCCTTACCCTACAAGGACCTAATTTCAATAGAGCGCTCTGGTTGGTCTTACGCGCCTCCGCGGGGGCCGCCCCGTCTCCCCGCTCGCCCGCGCATGCGTTGTTAAGCAGGCTGACTCCGTTTCCGCCCCCCGCCTCCTCCCTTCCGCCCTCGCCATGTGGTTCGGCGCCATTTTTAAACGCACATGGCGGGGGCGAGTTTTTACCGATCCCGGCGGGGTCCGACAATCCGGCCTTGTTCCGCGCCTCCTCCGCGAGTCCCTGCCAGAAGCATCGCGCGCGCTGCTCTGCTTCTTGCGCCGGACCGGCGGCCGGCGGGGAAGAGACGGATAGAGAAACCGCGGCTTTTTCGGACGGTTCCGCGGGGGGGCTAGGACCCGGCGGGCTCCGCGGGAAGGTCGGGGGGGTCCCCTGGGGGTTCCGGGGGGTCTCCTGGGGGCTCTGGGGGGTCTGGGCTCGGGCTCGGGAAGGGGTGGAACGCGCCCGGCCCCCGCGTATTCCCGCCTTCAATCCGATCGCTCTCAGAGGCGGTCTGCGTCGCGGCCCCCACCCCCGGCTTTGGTGTAGCTAATAAACGTATACGCGCGGCTTCCCGCATCTCCTGTTCTTCTAACGTCTTGCGTGGGGCCTCTTCTACTTTCCCCCACGCTTTGAGGTTTTTACCACTGCCTGCGGACTTTGAGTCCTCTGCTGAGGCGGCAGTGCACTTCTCCCGCGCTTCCCAATATAATATATTTACCGGACGTTCGATCGTCCCCAGCTCTAGGAGCCTTGCAATAGCAAGATTAGAGTTCCTGAGCTCACCTTTAATTCCCCATTGCTCATGAGCCTGACTTACGACCTTCGCTGTGGATTCCATGGTCCAAGCTGGTCCGGGAGGCGTCCCCCCCCCGCTGTGGTCAGTCCCGCTGCCACAGCCGCTGTCCTTTTTCCAGGAGTGTCCCCGTTCCCCGGGCGCAAGCCGCTGTCCCGGGTTTCGGCACCAAATGTTGCCTTTTGGACCAAGGCAGGCGACCTGGTTCTGAGGTACAGCTCGACAGCCCTCTCTCTAGGGCCGTTCGGGCCAATGACATACGCAGACACCAATGTGGTGGACGGTCAAAGGCATTTATTACTTCTTCTCATGGGGTCTTATAGTCTTAGGGGTCTCTACGTCAAAAAAGGGGTTTGTCCTTCTTACCTATGGTTAGTAGGGGATGGAAAAGTACTGGGTAAGGGATGGAAAGTTACTGGCTTCAGTGGGGCAACATTCCTATTGTTAGTGGGACCACATTCCTATGTTAATTTCTTATCTATGAGTACCTGAGGGTCTTATCTATGGGGAACCGAAGGTCCTAGCTTCCCGTGACATCGCGAAATCTTCCGCAGCGCCTCTTCCCTAGCTACCACACTTTGTGTACGCAGGTACCTTGATAGCATGCACTGTTTTATGTAATCTACTAGTAGTTCTTTCTGGTTTATACTGTGTAGTAAGTAACTGTTTAAGGCCTTTTTTCTGTTATCTCCTGTCTATTAAATAAATAACTCATTTGATAATAGACCTGATCTGCCATTCCTAAGAACTTGCAGGCTGGAGCAATTTTAGGTGTGGGGCACGTAAATTTAAGCTGCTGCCAAAAATCTGAAGCTAAGGCAGGGCTTGTCTGAAGCTCCCGTTTGATCCATAACAAATATATTTTCTAAGCATTGATCCTGATTTTCATAATTAGGCTTAAATTCAGATATATCAATTTGGTTTTGTGGTAATAATGCCAGGATGTCTTTTTCACCTACTCCTCAAGCTGCTTTGTCTGCCAATCATTATCCCTCTATAACATTAGTTTTTCCAGATTGATGTGCTTTGCAATGCCACCTCCTTTGGTTTTTGAATTTCTTCCAAAAGTTATACAATTTCATCTTTGTGTTTAATAGTTTATCCTTGAGCTTACAGCAGTCATCTCTTATCCATATAACTCCATGGGCATGAATCACACCAAATGCATACCTAGAATCAGTCCAAATATTTACTCTTTTGCCCACTGCTAAGTTCAATACTTGTTTTAGTGCTATAATTATCTCTGCTTTTTGGGCTGATGTGCTAACTGGTAAACATTGAACTTCTAATATCTCAGTAGCAGTCACCACTGCGTATCCTGCCATCTGTCTTCCATCTTTTATGAAACTGTTGCCATCTGTAAATAATTCTAAATCAGGATTCTGTATTGGTTCATCCCACAAATCACTTCTGCCAGAATATACCTGTTTGATGGTGTCGTGGTTTGGAATGGGAGGAAAATTTAGGGAAGTAATACAAAACTTTTTGTCTAACTAACAGTCTATTGAACCACTGAGAAGCTGGACACGTCTCTGTGAAACACACATGTTAAAGATGAAAAAACCTGGGAACCTCCTCTTTTTTTTTTCCAGTCAGCGAGGAGGTAACAAACCCCAGCCCTGGGCCCCGTCTTGGCCAGGCCAGACTGGCTGGCTCTGCTGCAGCCTTTCCCCCTCCCCGGGCCACCTGCTGGCCCCCCCCATCAGCCTCCTTCTAGCCAGGCCAGGCCCCAACAACTACCAAACAAAAAACCAAGAAAAACTACAGAACTCTGGCCAGAGCAGGGCTGACCACAACTATTAAAACCTTACCATCAGGTCCCCAGGGTGAGGGAAGTGTGAAAACCGCCATTCGCTTGTGTTCAAATTTTAGAAGTTTAATAGTAATGAAATTAATAAAAATAGTAATAAAAATTAGGACAATAAGAATTTGGACAATTAAAGTTAGGACAATAAAAGACAATAAAAAGCAAAGAATTACGTGTTATGAACAAAAATTCAGTTAATATTTTTTTGTGAGAAAAAGTTACCACTACTGCTGGGCTGCTGCCTGTGTTATGGTAATTACGGGTCGTTGTCGTTAATGGTTGTTTTTGTATTAGTAAAAGCCCTGGCTGGGGCGAGTTAATGGCCCTTCTCCTGAGACAGTGAAGGGTGGAGACCTTCCCGAACAGTGAGGAGAAGAGACCTGGAGGGGGGCGGGGGTTATGCAAAGTGACTCCAAGGACCAGAATGCTTTGTGGGACCCCCAACTCCAAACCCACGAAGAAACCCCCAAAACAACGAGCCAAATAAGAGTTGAGAGACTGGAGTGATGTCTGGATGTGAGGAGCGGAGCGCTAGGCCTGCAGAGATGCTGGAAAGCTTCATTGTTCCTCACCCTGTCTTCGAGAGCTCCTGGGCAAGGTCTGCCAGGAAGCGAGACACGGACTGGAGCAGGAACAGCTGACGGGGACACCACGCCCTAAAGGCTCATACGAGGACTGGATCCCCCAGCCCAGCCCCTTATGGACAAAGCTGTGCATATCCTCCTCCTCTGAATCGCCCTGGGAGACGGCGGCACGCTGCAGACCCGTCGAGCTGCCCAATCCTGAGCTGATAACTTTTAATAAAGGCATTGAGAAGGAGAAGTCTCCTGGCCCTGTTTATTTCATTACGGATGTCCGGTGTCCTGGGGTGATGATATGATGCTTTTATCCCAATTCATATGTTCTGTGCCTTTAAGACCGGCTCTGAAGAGTGGAAGTTTTGTTTGGGTTTCTCTTATCAGGGACACAGAGACGGGCAGTACATAGGGCTGTTTTCGCTTCTTGCTTTTGGCTTGCTGCTTTGCTTGCTCTCTTTTCTGCTCTCGCTTCTGCTCTGCTTTGAGCTCTGCTTATTAGCTAGTTCTAGCAAAACAGTCCAAATTCCTTCCTGGGCTGTTTCTCCTCTCCTGTTTCTGTGACTATCTCGAACCTGCTCCGGACTGGGACCTGGGAACACCGAGGGTTTGCACCGTTTGGCTGCAGCAGCTGCCCCAGCGCCAGAGGGACTGAGAACAGAGCAACCACCCCCGAAAGAGACTTTCTGATTTTGTCATCTTTCTCAGAGCGGTGTCATCTGGTATTGTTCATTTGGTGTGCTGGGGGGTGCTGTGCCTGTCAAATAAACAGGTTCTTTCCACTCTTCTCCGAGGAATTCTTCCCGAACCAGTTGGGGGGAGGGGCCGTGTGTGTTATGAACAAAAACTCGGTTAATATTTTTTATGAGAAAAAGTTTCAAAAAGGCAGCCAGACCACTGGCCCTGCCCAAGTTCTATGTGTTTTGTTATTGTAATCACGGGTCGTTGTCGTTAATGGTTGTTTTTGTATTAGTAAAAGCCCTGGCCGGGGCGAGGTAATGGCCCTTCTCCTGGGTGGGGACCTTGCCCGAAGCTAAGTTGTACCTTTCCCAGAATAGTGAAGACACCTGAGAAGGTGGGGGGGGTTATGCAAAGTGACTCGCAAGACCAGAATGCTTTGTGGGAGCCCCATCTCCAAACTCATGGAGAAACCCCAAAAACAACGAGCCACCTAAGAGTTGAGAGACTAGAGTGATGTCTGGACGTGAGGAACCGAGTGCTGAGCCTGCAGAGACGCGGAACACCTTCGGACCCTCTCGCCCTGACCATGGGAGTTGACCCCGGAGCTGAGACCAGGCCGACTGAGTGGGAGGGGCAACATCTGACGACACCATCTTATGGGATCAGGAGACCCAAAAGGCTCCCAAGAGGATCTGATCCCCAGCTCTGCCCCTGGTAGACAGAGCTGCGCGTATCCTCCTCCTCTGAGTCGCCCTGGGAGACGACAGACGCTGCAGACCCGTCGAGCCGCCCAATCCTGAGCTGATCACTTTTTAATAAAGGCATTACACAGGAGAAGAAGTCTCCTGGCCCTGTTTATTTCAGTGTGGGTTTGCTTTTTGGAGGGGCCCTCCTTTGCAGATTCTTTAACAAATTTGCCCTAAACCAGGGACTTTGCCCTAAACCAGGCACTTTGTTCTGCCACAAGCATGTTTTGCTAACAAAGGATTACCCTTAAAAGCAATAGCCTATTGCATATTCATATATCTGATACATGATTCCAACATTCCTTTCAAACGAAGGGTGCTTCTGTTTAATGTCCTCTTCCCCCCCTCATGTTGTTAATCAATCTTGTAAATCAATCGTTTCAGTCCCCACAAAGTCTGGGTTTTCCTGATGAGGCAATAATTCTTCTCTTTGGAATCTTGGTGTCTTGTTGCTGTTATCTCTATGCAAAGAATTTCTCGATTGTCTTATCCATTCCTTGAGCTAGTTACATGAAGTATCTTACATCATGAAATAAACTTGGGCAGGAGATTTTCCCCTTTATAATGCCTTTATTAAAAGAGATCAGCTCATGTGGGGAGAACCGACAGGTGCACACTCACACCACCACTGCTCCCAGGAGCGACTTGGAGGAGGAGGCGTGCAGCGTTGTCCACCGGTCTGCGTGCAGAGCTAGGGGTTCTGTCACCAAGAGAGCATCAGGAAGCTCCCTTGCTTTTCCGTTCAACATTCGAGGTCCTCTGTCTAGCCGACATCTTTTAGGTTAGGGTAAGGGATAAAAAGGTCTTGGCAGATACTAGATTCTGTTCTTCACATCTAGACATTGCTTTGATTCATCAGTTTTGTGTTGGCTCGTTGTTTTAGGGGTTTTTGGCCAGGTTTGGTGAGGGGTCCCTCCCGTTGCATGCTGGATCCGATGTCATTTGCATGCCGACTCGATGTCCCTTCCCCTTCACTGTCTGGGTGCCATCCTCCAGGAAGCCGCAGGGTGTCACTCGACAAAAGGGGGGATTCTTAACCACCAATGACATGTAGTTAACGAAAACGACAGGTGATTACAATAACAAACAGTTAGAACTCCACTTTGGCAGCAACTGGCCCAACCTGTTAACTCTGCAACCTTTTAAAAAAATGGGCAGCTTTTTCTACTCATAACACATCACAGTTTCTATTTTAATATTATGCTATAGCCTAAAAACTATATTTGCCACACTACTTAAAAGAGATTAATATAGCACTACTGAAGAGATTAATACAGCATAACTTTCCAACATAACACATATAGTATTCATTTTAATATTTGTGAAGAGCCGATCATATAATATGCATTTTTCACAGGAAGTATTCCCAAATGTTTCTTTCAAGGATTTATTTGACCCATATCTATGGGAAGATGCTAATATGAAATTGTATCATGCTGCAACACGGAAAGATCAAAGGGAGGCAGCCCTCTTATCAGTTTGCAGGGTTTTGTTTGAAGTGATGCATGAAAAAACTGCAAAAAACCTCCTGCTGAGCCTCAGAGACTGCAGGGCTTTTCTTCACAAGCAGAGGGGCCGGGGCCCGCGGCCCCTCTTGCTGAAGGGGCAGAAACTCTCCGCCACGCTAGTGATCCCCCACATTCGCCCCCCCCATCCCCGAGGGAAGCCACCCCCTCGAATCTCAAGAGGAAGGTGTTAACCCTGTGAAGGCAGGCGCGAGGTCGTCCCCTGAGCCGGGGGAGGTTGGCGGTCCGGTTGAGGCAGCCCAGGCACAGTCCGGGAGGGACCCAGGGGGATTTCCAAAGATGAAATTGGTGGTGGGGGAGGCCGACGAAGCAGCCATGGCATTTGTCGAATTCTTTACAACTGCGCATGCCTCAGAGAGAGGAGCGGGGGGAGGGGGGGGATTCGGGAAGCCGCCGCTTTCTCCACCCCTCTCCCCACCTTGGGGAACATTTCAAGTGGCTGAGCCAGCCTCCGGAGCTTGGGTGGCAGCGCCTCTGCCACTTGGCGGTCCACCCACAGCTCCTGCCCCCGCCCATGACCCGAAAATGACGTCGGAAGCGTCTTTCCAGCCCCCCGATCGGCAGGGGCGGGCCCGGCCCCAGCTGACGTCAGCCTTGGTACAGAGGCAGTGTCGGGGAAGGCTGACGTCAGCTTTGTTCCATCCCCTCTCGCTTCTGAGACCCAACCCACGGTACAGTGGGAGGGACCCAGATTGAATCGGTCCGACGTCCGTCCACTACCAAGGGCAGCCCCTCCCCTCCAAACTGCGCAGGCTCTGAGTCAGCCCAGGCCCTCCTCTCCCCAAATTCAAGCCGCAGCCGCATCACTCGGGCTGCCGGGACCCACAATTACAGGTGTACCCCTGGACTCAGCACTGCCCATGGTCACAGAAGCAGCACTGCCTGCTGCAGCCCGACCACGGGGCTCAGCGGCACCGGCACCGGCGGCAACTGCAGCAGCTGCAATCCATGGAGCGGACCCTGGACCTGGATTGGGAACCTAGCGATCAGTTCATGCAGCAACAGCGCCACCAAGTGGATCAACATCACCACTGCAGCCAGCTAAACCATATTATAAAGCATCTTTTCCAGGTTCCTTTTCAGATTAACAAAATACAATGAATATATTCCCAGGTCAATAGGGAGTGTCGGAACAAGACACAGCAGCTGCAGCACACATTCCAAAGACTGTTCAGGAGAACAGATCTTAACCCATGGGTGATTTAGGAGCACAATACCCACCAGTTCAAGATATCAGCGGCAAAAATATTATAACGATCATAGCCAGACAAGGCATTCCTATGCCATCCCAGATCCCACTCTATTTTTGGCCCACAACAGGCAGAGCTGCAGCACCTCATCTGCCTGCCCCAAGAGCTTGATTTCCAGGGCAACAGTCCAGCTGCATGATTCGCCCACATGTTTTCCCATTTTCAAAAGACTTTCTATGGCAGCTCTTCCTCCAACTCAGGGAATGTGGTCAGGAATTCCTACCACGACATAGTGTACACTATCCTCAAACCTCCTCTCCAGGGCACCCTTTCTGCATCCTCTGTAAATGCTCCCTACAGGTCTACCTCGATGCCATCTGCAGTGCCACCAATGGCAGGTTCAGCCATTGCACCCTCATTTCCCCTGTGTGCACAAATACAGGTGTTCCTCTCCATGCCTCAAACAAGAGGGGGAGGGGTGCATGGGATGCATGCACCCTTCAGGCCAGAAGAAGGTGCATCCTGGCAGACTACAAATCCACTGGATACGGCCATGGATTTGGCCCCATTTAACAGAAATGTCTCAAGAGACACATCCAGTTCAATGAATTGGGCAGACATCAGGAAGAAAGCACTGAAAGAAAGAGACTTTGATACAGCAGACACAGATAGCATCACATTGCCAGTGAGATACAGGAGACAAAATAAAAATCCTAGATGGGAACCTCTGGATCATGATGTCGTGAAAAGTTTAATGGAAGCCATGAAAAATAATGGTCTCGGATTCCCATATTTCAAACACCTTTTGAGAGGCACATCCAACAGTTAAGACTTGGTGCCTTTTGACTGTAGGTACATTGCCTCGACAATTTTTACAGATTCACAACTCCTGCTGTGGGACGCAAGATGGCGGAGAGCCTTCACTCAACTGAGAAATGGTTATGCGGGAGGGCCACATGCAGCTCTCACACTGGCTCAATTAGCAGGAGATGAACCCCATGACAAACCTGAATATCAGTCAGCAGAGTTGCCTCGAGATGTGATTGCAGACATCAAAGAAGCAGCACAAAGGGCAATTTTGCAAATTCCACCAGTTGGAACTCCAGAAGGCATTTACATAGAAATAAAGCAAAGTCTTTCTGAACCCTTCACTTCACTCATTGATCTTCTCATGCAAGCAGTGAACAGACAAGTAAGTGATGAAGCAGCAAAGCCACATCTTCTTCAAAGCCTCTCTTTTGCAAATGCCAGTGCAGAGTGCAAATGTATAATTAGTGCCATGCCTGGTCAACCAACCATGACTGAAATGATAGAGGCATGCACTAAGGTGGGCACACCTCAGCACATCGCACCAATTCAAGCATTTGGGGAGAACAGGTAGGGAAACTCCTTCAAGCACAGGATGAAAGACTTTCAAGAACTCTTGCAGCACTTCATCCAATTTTTCAACAGGGCAACTCCACAGAAAATGCAGCAGCACCGAGTCGTTGCCCAAGATGCAGAAAAGGAGAACACTATGCAAATCAGTGTTATTCCAAATATGACATAGATGGAAATCTTTTACTGTGAAAAATGCTTCCCAGTGAGGGAAACCACCATGTAAAGATAAAGGTATTAGTAATGATTCAACTACCCAAAATGTCTGAAGACAGAGCATTTGGGAAATGTCAATCAGATCCTATCTGCAGGGTCATCAGCTGCTTCCCCAATGGTTCAGAGTTTTGGGGATTGCTGGTAGTGAGTTTGTAACTTTTGTTATTTCTGTTTTCTATAGGTAATACTGATAAATAGTGATCATTGTTAATATTACATGAATGCTTTAAAAAGTGTTGTCTTAACTTCCTCAAACGCTTCCTGTTGATAAATTGATTATATAATGTGAATTCTCTGATTTTTGTGATAAGAATTATTATTAAGGTATTGTAGAATTTACAGCCAGCTTTCATGTGCTTTACTATCTTTTTGTGTGATCACCTACAAGACCTGTGTCTCTTCAGGATCCTGCTTTTTGTTTCCTAACTACTCATATGTTTTCTTTATCCAGACTGCCAGTCTCGTGACTTTCTTCAGTTATTATGACAGAAGTACTCCAGCAGAGAGTCCAGCTGTAACATGAATTTCTTTTTTTTGGGTTTCAGTTTTGTACTAGGTAATCAGTCTCTAATTCAGCTGCACTTCCTCCACCTTCACATTCTCAGTGTCCAGATCCAGGCTCACAATCCTGCATGTGACCACTTTCAGATCTTTGAAAAAGATGTTTGCTGTGTTTGAAGAATATCTTGAAGGAAACTTCGGAAGGATTCAATTACTTGATGATTTGATTGGTTTTTAACCCTAAGGTTTCTTATTCATAACTGTTATTTTTAAGAGTCTTGTTTTAAAATGTGTTAAGTGACACCCACCAATTAGAGTTCGGGCTCTGGCCAAGCTCTAGCTCTACTCAGATGGGGCGATTGACAACCAACCCAGATGTTTTCGACATCAAAAACTATTCAAGTCTTTTTGGCTTGGCAATTTGACAATATGTGACAGCTGAGCCTACTTTCAAAGGGAGTTTGGAGAAACATGAATCCGGACATGATTTCTTCAATTCTCTGCTGTTTTGAGGTTTATCAGCTGCTGCAGACTCTGGGATGACAGTTTAGTGTTGTAGTGCTTGGTAATTGTATGATTTCACATGTGTCATTGATTATCTGAATGATTCCTAATTACTGTTATCTTACATTTCTCTATGCAATTTTGCAAAACAGAACTGAACAGTGTTTTATTTTCACATCAGGGCCTATTCTTCACTTCCAGGATTTTGAGAAAATCCTCCAGCCCCTGCTGGGACGTGGGTTTGTTTGTGTTTTAACAGGTGCAAAGTCCAGGTGGATTTCAGTGAAGAATGTGAAACTCTATCAAGTGCAAGAAAACGCTGACCACTCCACAAGCAGAGAAGAAGACACACAGATGTGGACTGCACAGAGATTCCAACTCTTGTGTTTTGCCCACAGTAGATTGTGGACTTTGGGTTTCTTCATGGGTTTGGGAATCAGTGGTTTTGTAGAATTTTTGTTAGATTATAGCTTAAGCGAAACATGGGGTTCAGTCAAATATGTGTCCGACAGATGGTTGACAAAGTTGTCAATGCAGTGTTCATGGCACAAACAAGAGGGGGAGATGTTGGAACCCTGGATACTGAGAATTTTAGACTTTCTGTGCTGAAAGGCACAGACCCACAAGAAAACATAGCATTTGACCTGAGGCTGTGGAGAAGACTTCCAAAATTGATTGATAGCACTGTCATTACAGGTGCGTAGTTGGTTAGAAGTCTGTAATATCACAGGGTGGAAAACTTGGAGTTTGGGGTTTTAGAATATAGCAATAAATATGAAGCAAGATGGAGGTTTTAGGGCAGAGACAGTTTGTTCTTCTTTACCTTCTTCTTCCTTCTTCTTCATGGGTTTGGGTGGTATTTTATAATTCGGCAAAAAAGTCCACATTGTGGACTTCGAGTGATCAGTTATTGGGTTAAAAGGGAAAATAATTTAGGTGTCATTTCTTAATTGGATAGTTTAGCCTTAAAAGACCTTGTAACAAGAGATAGTTAGCGATTTTGTGCCTTCCTAATGAAAGACTGCAGAACTCACAACTGTGAGTCTGGAACATTGATAAGAAACAGTAAACACCTGCATCTGAATGCAAACTATCATCTCAAGTGCCTTCAATCCTGACCCCGACAGATGTAGAAAAGCAAGCAGAGAACCCACAAAGACCAACCCTGAAACCAATCCTAACACAACCCAGCTGTAATCAAGTAGATCCTAGGCAAGATGTTAACCCTTTCAATACTTCAATCCTCCCTCGAGTGAGAGAAAAGAACAAAGTACAACCATATAAAACAACATGAAGACATGAAGATCAGTGAGGAAGAAGTCCCCAAATAAAAACAAGGAGAAGATACCTTAATTTTAAAACTGAAATCCTCCTGTAAACTATGGAAAAAAGACTCTTTTTTCCTATAACATATGAAACTATGAGGAAATAAAAGTATACAAATTCATATTGAACAAAAACCTCCATGTGGGATCTCAGCACCTCAGGACGGAGGTGCAGAGTGGCCGAGACCACCCTTGGGGGGCTCGGGAGTCCTGGAATGTTGCCAGAAGTGTCTGGTGGCAGGACTTTGATCCTACACAGGAGACGACACCTGTATGAGGATGGGAGGATTTCACTGGGTGAATGGTGAAGGGATAAGTTAATTAGAGTGTAAGACACAGGGTTTAGGATTTCTGTACAGGGGGGTCTAAAGAAGTAAGATGGAGGAATTGGGGCATGTCCTGTCCTTCTTTTTCTTCTTCTTCTTGGCCTCCATCTTCTGTGGTGATGTTGGCACTTTGGGATTGGTTATTACTAAAAGTGCACTGGTTAATAAGGGTAAAAGGTATTGGGGAAAAATAATAAATATTGTGTACGTAACTTCAAGTATAAAGATAGGTGACCGCCCCGGGGGCTCTCAGTGTGCTCATGGCTGGCTGCTGTGCAGACCTCTGTCGGGCCGAGAGAAAATCTTTTAGATAAACAATTAATAAACATCGAGACCGAGAAAAGATCTGAAGTCTCTTCTCGTCCTTTGAAGCGTGGGCTGTCCAAGGCCATCCCCGAGCCTTTCCAGGCCACCTAAACAGCCGAGAAACCGACACCTCCATACTAAAATAAACAAATATTAAAATAACTGTAATCCCATGAAAAGTTTAAACAGAGAAAAAAAATCCTATATTTCCAAGAAAAAAAGAAAAATATCTCTGTTCTCAAGAATAAAAATAATTTTAGAAATAAATAATAATAACTTTTTTACCTTTGAACAACTCATCTTTAAAACAATACCACATAAATCAACATAACCCATCAACAAACTGTGGGAAGGCTTGTGGAAATGAAAAAAAACTTCACAATAACAGGATTTCCCAAGCAACTATTATTCATAACAAAATTAAGAACCACAAGAAAATTAATTTTTTTCCTCTTATAGAAAACTCTCCATGACCTTAACAAGAAGAACTTCTCTCCCTAAATAAACTAAAAAAAAAACTATTTTAGAAGTAATAAGTTGACTAGAAATTTTAATTTCTTTACAGTATCAGTGAAAAATAAAAAGTTGTGGGAGGAAGAAAAGTATTCTAAAAAATTTGTCTTAATTCTTACTACTTTTTTTTCTTTTCATTACTTTTAATAAAATTTTCTTTATACCCTTTTAAAGTTTTAAACCTACTTTACCTTTCTCCTAATCCTACCTCACAGCAGGAAATAGGTACCTTAGTAATTAACCAACACTAAAACCCACCACACTCATCAGCACATTGATTAGAAAATCTCAAAATTAAAAAAATCTAAAATTAACAATCTAAAACCACT
The DNA here is from genome assembly GCF_028018845.1 of Melospiza georgiana. Classification (NCBI taxonomy): domain Eukaryota; kingdom Metazoa; phylum Chordata; class Aves; order Passeriformes; family Passerellidae; genus Melospiza; species Melospiza georgiana. The sequence goes on along the minus strand of NC_080464.1, from coordinate 8,311,390 downwards.
ACACAAAAATTAGTGTTTCCACCCAGTTTCAAACTAAAATCACCACAAATAAAGACAATAATGTGTCAGGACTCCCTCATCCACTGCCTTTTGATCGAGAAACATGGCTGAATTTGTGGCTGCTGTTGTTGTTAATTTCACGTCATCCTGTTCCGAAAGCACAACTTGGTATTTGAGCATGCTTCTGGGGGATAGCAAATGTCCCCCCTTTTGCTCTAAGATGGATATCACCACGTGAGGGACAAAACCAGTCATGCGCTGTCCAGTCATGAGCTTCCTGACCTCTTAGATCAGTAGGATGGTAGCATCCTGGCCATAATTGTCTCATGTTGTCCAGCTGTTTGGAAAAATAACTGTTGTGGGACCACAATCGTTTGGGGGAGAGAAGGGGGATGAGGGTTTGGCAGTTTTTAGCTGGGTGTGGGCAGCACAGAAAATGTGCTGGGAGCAGGGGCCGTCATATGGTGCCACCGACTGTCTTGCAGTTTTGTTATGGAATTTCCTGCGCAGCAGTCAGCACTGCTGCAGAGTTCCCCTGCTGCCTGCCTGTGCCTATTGCTTATGAGAGAGAGGGTCCCAGCTGCCCCCCCCAACTGAGACTTTGGCGATTGCTGGTGCCAAGAGACCGGCGCTGCGTGCATGACTGTTCAAGGGAATCACCCCCTTCCTCCCTCTCATCCAAGGCTGCCATCACCCCCAGGGAGGTTCCAAGCTCACATTGGAGGGCCCTCCTCAGCAGGGGCACCAGCACCCCCTGCCAGTTGTGATCATAACTACGCCAAAGGGGGGAATAGTATTGAGCAGGTGGGAAATTTCTGTTATTGTGTGGTTGTTGTTTGTTAATTTCTGTTATATATATTTTCCAGTAAAGAACTGTTATTTATTTTTTCTACATTCTTGCTTGAATGCACCATAATTTTGAAATTACAGTAATTTGGAGGGAAGGGTCTTCTTTCCGTTCCAGGAAGGTTTCTATTTTCCTTGACAGACATTTGTCTTTTAAACCAAGACAATAGCCCACAGGTCTCCCCCAGGTTCCCAACTTGTGCATCAGGACCCCCAGGGCTAAATGTTGTCTCTCATGTGCAAACAGTTCAAAGAGCTTGGTTAAATCAGAAAGCCCTAATGCTTGTGCTATCATTAATGTCCTTTTCAGTTCTCAGAAGGCAGCTTGGCACTCAGGAGTCCACACAAATTGTCCTTCCTTTGTTTCTTTTAGGGCTTCATAGAGGGGCTTCACTACAATTCCATAATTTAATATCCGCAACCGGCACTACTCGACTGCTCCTAGAAAGCCTCGTAATTCTCAGATATTCTGAGATTCCGGAGTTTGGCAGATTGCTTCCTTTCTGTCAAGGACAAGAATTCGCTGCCCTTGAGTGGTCTCAAAGCCCAAATAGTTCACAGTTGTCTTTCTTGTTTGAGCTTTTCTTATAGTTACACTGCAACCATTCTGTCCCAGAAAGTTCAACAGACTTATGGTCATTTGTAGGCATTGTTTCTGGGTCTCTGCTGCCAACAGAATGTCATTCACATACTGTAAAACTGCTCCTCCAGTGTTATTTTTCTTCCATTGTTCTAATTCTTTTGCTGGTTGATTTCCAAATATTGTTGGGCAATTCTTAAATCCTTGCAGTAGGACAGTCCAGGTTAATTGAACTTTGCATCCTGAGATGGGACTTTCCCATTCAAAAGCAAATATTGCTTGACTATTTTCCTCTAAGGGTATGCAGAAAAAGACATCCTTAAGATCAATCACTGTAAACCATTTATATTCCCCTTTTGGTGCTGTCAAAAGTCTGTAAGGATTAGCTACTACTGGATGGATATCTGCTACTATTTTAATAATGGCCCTTAAATCTTGTATTAACCTATATTCCCCTTTATGTTTTCCAACTGGTAATATCGGTGTCTTGTATTCTGATTCACACTCCATCAATAACCCATATTCTAAGAATTTTTCTATAAGCTTCTCCAACCCTTTCCTCGCCTCCCACTTGATTGGATTTTGTTTTTGCTTTACCAGGTTAGCTTCAGTTTTGAGAGTAATCCTAACTGGTTTGGTCACCTTTGATCATCCAGGCATCTCAGTTGCCCATACCAGTGGGATTACAGCATTCTCTACCACCTCTGGGATTTCTTCTACCTCATTTGATTCCTGCAGCATAAAAATCTTTGTCTTCATGGCTTTTGATTCTGGTATTTGAATTTGCATTTCCCTGTCCAGTGAACTTATTTGAGCATCCAATTTTCCCAATAAGTCTCTCCCTATCAAGGGGAGTAGGCATTTAGGCATATATAGAAACTGATGAGTAATCCAATTCTCTCCTAATTTAAATTTCATGAGTTGTAAAAAGGACCAAGTTTTGCTTTTCCCTGTAGGATCAATTACGTTTATCATATCCTTACTAAGTTTTCCTTTACATATATTCAATACAAAATAAATTACCCCTGTGTCTACCAAAAATTACACTTCTTTCCCCAGCCTCAGTGTAACCAAGGGTTCAGCCAGAGTAGAAAGCCCCAATTCCCTTAATCCTTTATGTTCTAGTGTAACACCCTGTAAGGCCAGGTCTAGCTTCCCAGCTGTCCTAGGGTGACGTTATGATGCTTGTATCCCATTCATGTGTTCCGTTTATGCTGGATATTATGTTCTGTGCCTTTAATACTGGCTCTGAAGAGTCAAAGTTTTGTTTGGGTTTTCTTATCAGCTGCTCCCCCATGGCTGGCGGGACACAGAGATGGGGCAGTACATAGTGCTGTTTTTGCTTTTTTACTTTTGCTTTTCGCTTTGCTCTCTCGCTCTTGCTTCTGCTTTGCTTCTGCTTGCTCTTGCTTCTGCTCGCTCTTGCTTCTGCTCGCTCTTGCTTCTGCTCATTAGCTAGTTTAGCTAAACAGTCCAAATTTCTTCCTGGACTGTTTCTCCTTTCCTTTTTTGAACCAACTTGAACCTGCTCCAGACTGGCACCTGGGAAACACCAAGACTTTGCACCCTGTGGCCTGCATCAGCTATTCCCAGAGCCGGAGGGACTGATAACAGAGCAACTACCCCCAAGAGAGACTTTCTGAATGTGTCATGTTTTTCAGGGCGGTGAAAGAGTGGTGTCATCCGGTAGTGTTCATTTTGTGTGCTTGGGGGGGGGGGGGGCGGGGGGGGTGTGCTGTGCCTGTTAAATAAACAGGCTCTTTCCACTTCTCTCCGAGGAATTCTTCCCGAAGTAGTTGGGGGGAGGGGCCATGTGGGTCTGCTTTCTGGAGGGGCCCCCTTTTGGGGATTGTCTCCCAAATTTGCCCTAAACCAGGACACCAGCCTGTCTGCATTCTCTCTTCCAGTGCCCCTTTTCCTTATAAAGTGCACCCTGGTCTTCCCTTAATCATTGTTGGAGAAACGGTGGGAGCTGCCTGCCTCTCCTTCTCCTTGTTCTCCTCGATCCCCTATTTCCCCTCCCCCATTGGATGGTCCCTTAACACCCCCTAGAGTCACAAGTAGATTCTCCTGTCTTTTGTTTTTCCTTCTAGCCTTTCATATTTCTTTTTCCTTACTGGTTTTGATATGCATTCCAAGGCTCTTCCAACAACTCTCCTTAGTCACACAGCTCTGCTCCTTCCAGTTTCTGGAGTTTTCTTCTAATATCTTGGGCTGACTGCCCTATAAAAAGAATTGCTAACTGTACAGCTTCCTCTGGATTCTCAGAAGTCAGATTAGCATATTTTCTGGCAGTGACCTTCAATTGTTCCATTAAAGTCTTGGGGGATTCAGTACTGTCCTGCTTTACCTTATGCAATTTTGACCAGCTCATCGCTTTTGGTATAGCATGCTTTACACCAATTGATAGCAATGTCTGATGTCTTGTTAAAATATCTCAGGGCCCAGGTAAATTAGGCTCCCACCTTGGGTTTCTTGAAGGAAAATTGTGATATACAGTTCCTTCTAAGTCCCCTTTAGCATGTGCCCCCTTCACCTGCTTTCTGGCCACAGAAAACACCATCTTTTTTTCTGTGCTATCCAACAGCTTATTTAACATCACTTGTATATCATTCCAGTCAGGGTCCTGAGTCCTAATTATGGTTTCAAATACTTTAGCTACTCTAACTTGATCTTCCCTATAAACTCCTGGCACCTTTCTTTATGACATTAAATTCACTATTAAAAATGATGTTTTTAAGGTTACTAGACCATGATTCCTGACTGCTGGCTGGAAGGGAGCCATCAGAATCTCCCCAGCACCCCCCCCAACATTTCCTTGCCACTTTCTAGTGTGTCCCACAATCGGGCTAAAATTCTTTAAACCCTTAAAGCATTCTGTCTGTTCCAGTCCACTTTCACCAGACCTACTGTCACGATCTGCTAGTACAAGAGGGGGTTGTGATGGTTCATTTTACTGATCTCAGAGTGCAAAAGACACACAGCAGGGGACTTTATTCACAGCAGTGGACCTTTATTGAGTGCCAACAACAGTTATGGGACAGAGGAGAGAGAGATATAAAGAAAACAAAGTAAAGGAGAGAGAGAGAAGGGGGGTATAGCTACCAATGGAGAGACGAAATCCTTGTGGTCCAGCCAATACATTCCTCTTCATTCCATGGGGGATCACCAAAGTTACCTCATAAAGTTACTTTTTTATAGTCTTTCTCTAAAGCAAGTGGCATCTGGCCAAGAGGTGGGGAAATTCATAGGCTTTTTTAATGAGACCCATTGCTCCGTGAAGCAGGTATAAGTATACCGGGCAAGCCGCTACATACCAGTCCCTGCTCGAAGCAGTGTACCGGGGTGGCACAGCATGCACACTTGCAAACAATCACTTGGCAAGCATCCACCTCAACCAGGCCAGAACTCCAGGGTCTTAGTCTCTGTCCTTGCGACGGTCGTGAAGCAAATGAGGGAAACTTTGGACTGTCTCTTACACCACCCCGTGACTCACGATCGTCATCAAGAGAGGTCCATTCGTAGCATCGTTCTGAAGTCTTCAGGACTCATCAATGTTGGTAGCATATCCCAGAAAACAGAGACAGAAAATTAGACAGGAAAAGAAAAGTAGGAAAACAATAAGGGAAAGTGAGACAGAGTAGAAATTTTCCAGAGCAGAAAACCATTTTGATTTAGGTGAAATGTACATCTTTGAATTAAGTCTGTAGCTTGCAAACATAGCTGTTTAGTCTGACTGCCTGTTCTCGCAAAAAGCCTATGCTTGAAGAAACTGCTTCAGCCAAATGACAGAGATAAGGGGGGGGGGGGCTTGAACTCTGAAGCAGACAGAGACACCCAGGAATTCTTTCTGGTAAAAAAAAATAGTGGCAAGTATCACACGAAATCAGTAGAATAAATATGTATGAACCTATTGTGAAATTGCATGCATATGAATTTGAGAAAGAGATAAAAAAGGATCTGGAGTTCCTAGAGGTATGCATGTCATTTAAGAAGAACAATTCCCACATGCGTCCAGTGCTGTAATAAACATACCAACTTTACAACTTTCACAAAAGTTGTGGAGTTTGTTTGCTTTGGCAAATCAAAAGGAATAAGGAAAAACAAAACAAATAATCAAATTTCATTCACAATATACATTAAATTTCTTATTAAAAAGGAATAATCAATTTCAATTAAAAACTACAACACAATCAAAATCTAATCACAAGGGCCAATTTCTTATTTTAATGCTCATGTAGTTCGCCTTGTATCATTAACCTTGGGGGTGTCTCCAGCAAATGGGATATTGACTAAATTGTGTGCATTCATTATAGATGTCAATTGTGTCAACCACTTACTTCATTATTTTCCAATTCACAATGTATGGGATTGCTGATAAAACAAAACCAATCAAAACCAAAATCAAGAGAACAGTAATGGGATGACACAATTGGTTCAGAACACCTGTAGCAGTAGTTGATCACCCAAAATGAGTATCCCACCACCTGTGTACATCATCTTCCTTTACTCTTTCTAGAACACTATGTATTTCTTTCACATTAAGATGGACAGTTACTAAGGTTTTCTGTCAGTTTTTCTTGACCTTTTCCAAAATTTCAATTAGATCTTGATGAAACAACAATTGCTTTACCAGAGTGAGGTTCATTCCAATGAGGGTAGGCAATAGATGGTGGATCAGTGTGTAATTGGACTGTAAAAGGTGACAAGAAGTAACTGGGGCTTCATAAGAAAAATCACATCCTGTGATTTTAGTAAAGTTACAAACACAAAAATTTGAATGATTTTTAGTATTCACTACTAAATTTTCTATAAGTACACTAGCTATCACAAGCAGTTCTTAAGCATGCGCATCCATTGCCTATTGTCATGGTTTGACACTGGCACAATGCCAGTGCCCCCATGAGAATACCCTCTCCCTGGTGTCTGCCATGAGATGTGACCAGGAATAAGCAAAGCAGGCTCCTACTTAGAAATAAAGAAAACTTTATTAACTAAACGACAAGAAAATAACTAAACTACAAGGAAAGTAAAAAAAAAAAAACACACGAAGAAAATGAAAACTTTACAAAAAGCATTTTCCTCCTCCCCCCACCAAATTTCCCAATGCAATACATTCCCCCAAAATCACCAACTCTCAGTCCGGCACCACCCTTTAGAATACTCAATCTTCAGTTCATGAAGAGGAGTGAAGAGTCCTTCTTGTACCATAGGCTTCCCCTGGAAACACGTTGAAACCTCGTGTGTTTCCATGTCACTCAGCACCACCCGGAAAGTCCTTTGCCGTCGTGACATCTTCCTTCCATGCCCAGTGCTCTCACCACTGTGCATGGACCAGAGTTGCTTCTAGGGTTGTCTTTCAAGGATGCCTTGTCTCATTCCAAGAAAAGCACAGTCTCTCCTTCAGGATACCTGTCCCAGTCACATTTTTTGCACCCCCTGGGGCCGAGGGGTACCCACACTGAACCCTCCTGGTTCTGAGGCACTGCCTCCCCCTAAATGCAGTCTCTGTGTCACAGGAAAAAAAAATGGCTCCATCTATGGCCCCACAAGAAAAGTCCAGCCAAAAGGCCACTCCACCATCTCTCCCCCCCCTCAAGAGTCATCTGCACTTCCCTCGTGGCCCATCCCCTCTTATCTCGTCTCTTATCTCTCTTCTCATTCAGCTCCAGGAGGATCAGCATTTGCAAGGTTTCTATCATGCAAGAAAAGGTTAAATATCTCAGTCTCATGCCTGTCCGGAGCTCTGGAACTCCCACGCTGCCCTGTTGGGCACCTTCTGGCCGCACTCCCCCCCTTCTCCTCTTCAGCCGGCCGCTATCAAATTCAGATGCAGACTCTCTGTCTCTCTCTCCCCTGGGTGGGGGTGTGGGGTGGCTGCCCGATGTCTCTTGGTGGTCCTCCACCCTTCCATCCTCAAGACCCTCTTCACCTCCCATCTCTGTCCAGGCCCAGGCCTACCGCATGGCTGCCCCTCCCCGACGCAGCAGCAGCAGCTGGATGGGGGGGGAGATCTGACCTCTTTCCCGCCGAAGTCCCAAGAGAGCCTCTCAGAGGAGCAGTTCTGCTTTTTAACCCCTGTGTGTTCTCAGAGGTGTGCCTGAACTTCAGTGGCTAAACCAGGTGCCAATATTAAAATCTGAACACCTATTGATGACCACAGCATATCCCCAAAAAAAAACAACCTACTTCCTGTCAATGTCAAACCACGACACCTATATACACCAGTACTGTTTCAGGAATTTTGTTTGGCTGTATTTCAAAGTTACAGGCATTTTGTTCTGTGTCCAAACAAATATCTTGAATTCTAATTGTATTACTTTCACAGATAAACCTTTGTTGTTCCCAGACAATACAAATTTCTAAATTAACAGTTTGCCACTTCTCATCAATTTGATGGGACCATTCCCTATGCTCGAAAGGATAGAGAATAGCTCCATCATTGTCCTGGTTTAGGGCAAATTTGTTAAAGAATCTGCAAAGGAGGGCCCCTCCAGAAAGCAAACCCACACGGCCCCTCCCCCCGCCCAACTGGTTCGGGAAGAATGCCTCGGAGAGAAGTGGAAAGAACCTGTTTATTTGACAAGCACAGCACCCCCCAGCACACCAAATGAACAATACCAGATGACACCGCTCTAAGAAAGATGACAAAATCAGAAAGTCTCTTTCGGGGGTGGTTGCTCTGTTCTCAGTCCCTCCGGCGCTGGGGCAGCTGCTGCAGCCAAACAGTGCAAACCCTCGGTGTTCCCAGGTCCCAGTCCGGAGCAGGTTCGAGATGGTCACAGAAACAGGAGAGGAGAAACAGCCCAGGAAGGAATTTGGACTGTTTAGCTAAACTAGCAAATAAGCAGAAGCTAAAGTGAGAGCAGAAGCAAGAGCAGAAAAGAGAGCAAGCAAAGCAGCAAGCTGAAAGCAAGAAGCGAAAACAGCCCTATGTACTGCCTGTCTCTGTGTCCCTGATAAGAGAAACCCAAACAAAACTTCCACTCTTCAGAGCCGGTCTTAAAGGCACAGAACATATGAATGGGGATACAAGCATCATAACGTCACCCCAGGACAATCATGATTCGGCCCAAATGCAATAATAGGGAAAAATGAATGCACTGAAGCATTACGTATAGTTAGTACAAAGACTGTGGCTGTGTTTGTGCTGGGATCATAGGAAAAATTCACTAAGTTCCACCAGGATTGAAAATCCTTTTCAAAATTAGTGTCACTGTCCCAGATTATTTTCTGAATTTCAGTAGGAAAAGTGCCTTCTTCACCTCTTATAATTGAGGCAGCAACTGACTGCATCCACAATTGAGCTTGGATGCAACTAAGGGCCAAAGAGATATTATTTTGTGAAGCACCGAGTGCTTCAATTATCAATTTGTGGTCATTTGCATTTACCTTTTCCGAATTTGGTAATATGTTTGACAACAACCACTGTTGGGTTCCCAAGGCTGATAAGGATGACTGCAGTGGTTGTTGTAATTTGGTTAAATCCCCATTTGTGGTAGCCAATTTATTCATTAGTACTTCTGAATCAATACTATTCAACATTCCTAATCCCGTTCCCACAACACTGATTATGTCTTTTGTCGTTCGTTTCTTAGAAGGATTCCACTTTCACAACCAGGTTGTCTGCCCTTCAAAAGAAATTTGCAGAAAAGATGAACAAGCTGGCTGAACTTCTGAGACATTGTTTTGCATTAACAATTTGACTTAAGAGACTATGCCGGATTAAACAATATTTGTTGTTGGCCAGTTTTTCTGATTATATATGGTCCAATTTCAAAAATTCTGAGGCTTAGCATAACCAGTGGTTAGGTGGTAGGTGTTACAATATTAACATCAAGTTCTTCCCAGTATTTAGTATTGTTTTTAACACACATGATTTTATGGAAAAATTGTACATCTGTCAGGTTTAGCCAATAATTCTGATTGTGGATTTCACAAAATAAAACACGACCGTGAGCTTTAGTGCTGTAACTGTGTATAGGTTTGATGAGGGATTCAGCAAAGCAATTAATTTACATGTTATTGTAACATTATCAACTTGTGTTACCATAAAGGGAGGAAAAACATTATTTTTGTCATCCAACACTAGGAGGTACTTACACCAAGGTATGTAATTACTGTAGTTAGTATGGGTTTTGCCACAGCATTTATTTTGAATCTATAAGTTAAACCTTTCAGACCTGACTGATCTGCCGGCCATTTTGCCAGTTACATAGATTGATTTAGTTAAAGTTATACCAATAGTCAGTGGGTTCATTTCTACAAAGCTTCTTGATTTCAGCATTGTTGGTATTGGGGTCCAAGGAATAGTTACTGACATTTTTTCTGACAACAACAAAGTATGAGGGGGGGCTTGTTTGTTACACGTCCACACTGTTGTAGGGCAAAGTTTCACCGTGATGTTGGGGTGCAAATTGCTTGTTATATCTGGTTCTAGACGATTTCCAGCCATTGCAATGGTGGAAACTTTCTCGTAAGGGTATCTTTCTACTTTTCTGCATCCTACCTTAATTTCTTCACCAATTGTTCTAGTTAACACTCTAGCCCAATCTTTTTGGTCCCAACCCCAGTCACTTGGGCAGTATACTTCAGAGTCGTGCAGTACTATGGTGGCTAGGCTTGGGCGATGATCTCTGGGGTAGAGTCCCAGAGCACTGGTGTACCTGATGGTTGCTTCAGACCATGGCCACTCAGCTGAGTTTTGGCCATGGTGTTGGTAGGATGCAAAGAAATATCACTAGTCTTACCACTGTTTATCAGGTCTTCACATTCCTCGGAGTTCTTCTGTGAAAAAGTAAACACAACAGAGTCTGCCACCAAGAGGCAGGAAATTAAAATGATGGAATTATCCAGCGTGTGTTTATCCAATGCTCTTTCCCCAGAGCATCAGAGCCTACCCATGCATATTTATTCAGAGGAGTTTTTAGCACAAGTGGTACTTCTCCATACAGTAGGGAGGTCCACCAGAACAGGTTTTCCAGGGTAATGTGCTGGATTATTAGGATCATTTGGTCCCTGTAGAGTGGGGATGATGCTTAGGGCTTTTGGACAGAAAGCAGTGATTTTGGGACAACCGTTTACCCCCCATCTATCATTTACACCTTTTAGAGCTTCCCTTGGTCGAAGATCCCAACTTCCCTCCTGTGGTTTAAGGAGTCGTTTCAGGAGACCATTAGTTCTTTCTAAAATCCTGTTAGTTTGGGGGTAGTAAGGGGAGTGAAAAGTCCATTTTATTCCTTCACTTTTTGCCCAATGCTGTACACTATTACAGCGTCCTGAGTGGGTCGCTGGTGGTGAGAGAGAGATGGTGAATCTTGTTTCTAGATCAGAAGGCTGGATTTATTGATATATCATATATAATACATTATGACTATACTAATAAGAATAAAGAGAGAAGTTTGCAGAGCTGCTAGGCCAAGAATAGAAAGAAAGAATCTATAACAAAGTTGTGTCCAAGGACTCTGTCCCTAGCTTGTTCCTTGTGATTGTCCCTTAATTATAAACATGGGAGCATGAACCAATCACCAATCAAAATAGGTGCCCCTGTTGCATTCCACAGCAGCTGATAATAATTGTTTACATTATCTTCTGAGGCCTCTGCCCTCCAGAAGACACAGAAATCTGAAAGAAAGGATTTCTGTGAAAAAATGTCTGCAACAGTACACCTCTAGCAGTGAAGTGGGACCTGTTATCAGATTGAATTTCCTGTGGTTTTGGGGAAGTTCCAAACCATCTCTGCAATGCTTTAACAGTATTATCTCCTGTAGCTCTTTTAAGAGCTTTGGCTTGGACTAACCCAGATATAATCTCCACTCCTACCAGCACAAAGTGTTTACTACCTGAACTCCTAAAGGCACTGATATAATCTATCTGCCATACATCTCATAAGCCTTTGCTCTTTCTTAAGTGCAGAGGGTCTTCCAAAGGATGTCTTTCTAGTCATCTGCAACATTGCTCGCAGGCTGATATGCATGTTTTACACATTTCCCTGGTGACAGGCCAACCCTGGGAAAGACCTTCTTTGTACAAATCTTTTGCACCTGTGTGCTGTCTTTTTACATGCAGCCATTCTAATAGGTGCTCCCAGTCCACTGTAATTTGTTCCTTTTTCAGGGGACTTAGTCTTGCTAACTCATCAACTGTATTGTTCCACTCTCCTGCTGGGTTTCCATCTGTCTGGTGAGAGGCTACCCACCTCACGGCAAAATTCCCTTGACTTGTGATATTTAAAATTTGTTGCCACTTTTCCTTTTGCCATACTGGAATTCTGTTAACTTCACAATAATTTTGCTGCCAAAAAGGAAGCCACTCAGTACATCCTTTATACACAGCATAGGAGTCAGTGTAGATACAAATAGGAGAGGTATTCTGTACCTCATATTGGAAAACACTCCAAACAGCTATCAGCCCCCCAACCTGAGCACTGCCTTCTCCCTCAGTAATAATTCGTTTAACAGAGGAAATGCGGAGGGCTGCTGCCCTGTATCTCCACACCTTTTCCTCTTGTTTAGCAGAGGCATCAGTGAACCAAGAATTTGATGATTGTTGCGGGGGAGAAAGGAGGGGCTACTTTAATTAGAGGCAGGTTTGTCATGGCTGCTACCCAAGCTCTCAGTTTCTTATATTGCTAAATTTTTTACAGCTCCTTCTGTTATTGAGAAGATGCTACAGTAATGTTCAATCTGAGCATACCATTTTCTGACTGAGGCCCTCTGGGCCACCCCGTCAGGTGGGGGGGTCCCAGTAGTGACTATCTTAATAACTTTGAAAGGGCCTTTCAAGACAATTGGTTGTTGTCGTGCAATTTTTCCCACTTCTATGAGAGCTAAGCTAACCACAAACAATCCTTTTCCCCAGGTAGTGTATGTTTTCTCAGCATCTTTGAAACCACGGGAATAAAAACCAACAGGCCTCATCGGACCCTCAGGACCCTGCTGCCATATGGGTACTGACAGCCCTGAGGAGGCAAATCCCCATTCCACCTTGAAAGGATCTGTAGGATCCCTTGAAATTCAGGAGTATGTTCCACCAGGGTCACCAAAATTGTTAGTAAAAATTGGTAAAAATTAAAAAAAAATCCTTGACACCCATATAGTATTAAAAAGTAGACATTCTTTATTCAGCTGGATGCACAAGGGGATATTTCATCCAAAATGCTGTGCATGCTGAATGCAGAAAAGTTCCTGTTTATATGCCATATTTTACATACATTTCATTGATTTTCCCAGAATTAACATACATATGATAATCATTTCCCCCAAATCATTAGCATATGTTCCCTCTTAATGCATGCATTCTTCTGTCTTGGGGGTCTCTTTGGTGGTCCCTGGTGGTCAGCAATCCCAAAGTCATACCTGACTGCTCGGTGAACTGGTAAAAGTTGGCACAGCAGGGCTGGTTGCTTTCCAGTTGTCCTTATGGAATGGGCATTGTGCAGTTCCATAGGCCAGTGGTTTTTGAAGAATAAGCATTGTGTTAGCTCACCAGGTGCAGATGATTTTTCATCTGGCAACACTGTTGACCTTGTGTCATAGGGAGAAGTTGGAAAAGCCTCTCTGTGAATGGAGGGCTCTAGGCTGTGATTGATAGTGGACCCCTGGAAAAAGTTAAAGATAGAATCTAAAAATCTTAAACTTTGTGTTTTCCCAGATCAACTGCACCTGCATAAGCAGTATGATAAATTATATAATTGTTAAATGTGATGATTCTTTAGTAATTAAATATAATTATTATATAACCATAAGAAGAATCATGAGAAACTATGTTGGAAATTTAAGGGGGGCTATGCTTAGCTGAAATCTATGTATACAATAGAACAATATAAGTTTAATAATTAACATGAAAGTTATATAACAATAGAATATAAAAACATGTTCATCTCGACTGTATGGTCGGAATGAGATTTGGGTTGTAATACCCCGATTCCCAGAGCTCTTAATAAAAGCACCTGCATATAATCGCTTATGTGATTATGTGTTTCTGAACACTAACATGATCAGCAGGATGTTGCTGCCATATGGAGTGTCCAAGCCTGAATTACACGGTATGTGTATCCACAGCTGCTAGCTTTAGAGTACTTATAAAAAAGCCTCAACTCCTAGTGCATATTTTATTTCATGTAATGTGCAAATGCATTTCTCAGTTGTGACACACCACCTAATGTTCTCTCACAAAGTTTGTGGTAAGGCTTTATTCCTCTCCTCAGCTGACCCCCTTTTTAGCAGGCCTTGCTGAAAGGCCAAGGGAACAAGCGGAGGATTAAGTACAGAAGTGATATTAGTGCCTCAGAATAAAGGCTCAAAGTTAATATTTTGAATTTGTCCCATTGTGTCCTGTAAGCCTAGGCTGTTTCAAAACATATTGGTGCTGAGAAGCCCGAGACCTTCAGAGAAGCAGGAAGATGTGGGTCCCCAAGTCTTCATGGCTCTGTGGATGGCTCTGCCATATAGTATTTCCTGACTGATGAACAAACGGTTGTTTTACCCCATTCCATCATCTTTCATGAACTTTGTGGGCAGTGTTTGCGTCATATAATTTTGGCACCTAATGTAGAAGGCAAGTTTCCCCTTGTCCTGGTTTAGGGCAAATTTTGGGTGGAAACCTCCGAATGGAGTCCCTCTAGAAAAGCAAATTCAAGCGGCCCCTCCTCCAACTGGTTTGGGAAAAGATTTTGGTGCAGAAAAGTGGAAAAAACCTGTTTATTTAACAAGCAAAGTATTCACAAGCATTTAAAAAAAATAAAAAAGAAAAAAGAATAATATTAAACAATAAAACCTCTTGCTGTTCTGAAGAGATGGCAAATTCAGCAAGTCCTTGTTGTGGAGTGTAGCTCGGCTCACTCAGTCTCCTATCAGTCCCTCCAGTTCTGGAATGCAGCATCCCAGGCCCCAGTGGGCCACAGGTGTCAGCTCCCTGTGTTTTTCTGGGTTTTCAGTCCAGAGTATGTTTGAACAGTTCCAAATTCCAAGAAAAAGAAAAACCACTGCAGTCTGGGGAACTTCTCTGCTTCAGCTAGCAAAAAAACCTAACTAAAAGCAAAGGAGAGGTGTCTCCCTGTCTGTGCTGCAGACAACACAGTCCAGGAGAAGGAATGCGGAGGAGTGAGTGCTGTTTCTGAAAACAAACTGCCTGCTTCTTTTCCCCCCCCTTTGCTCTCTGAACCAGTCTTAAAGGTGCAGAACTTAATATCCAGCATAAACAGAACAGACAATTGAGGATACAAGCATCAAAAAGTCATCCCAGAACACCCTGGCTATAAGACAGTCAACAGCAGAACAAATGCAGCAATTCAGAGCAATTGAAAGCCCCACAGGATCTTTATCAGTGACTTGGACAATGGGACAGAATGCGGCCTCAACAAGTTTGCAGATGATATAAAAGTGGGAGTAATTGATAGACCAGAAAATTGTGCTACCATTCAGTGGGATCAAAATGACTGTAGCGGGTTGACCCTGACTGGGTGCCAAGTGCCCATTAAGTCACTTGATCACTCCCTTTCCCACTGGGATGGGGGAGAGAATAAGATGGAGAACAACCAGCAGGGTGAGATAAGGCAGTTTTATTACAGTTAAAGAAAGAAATAAGCACACATCTCCAGGTGCATGAGCTAAAGAGATAAGCAGACATCTCCACGTGCATGAGCTATAGAGGAAAAAAAGTCTCAAATTCCCGTCAGCAGCCATATTGAGACACTTCCTGGGAAGCAGGGCATCAGCACACATGACAGTTCCTCTGGAAGGCAAACATTGAAAACTCACTAATGCCCCTAAAACCTGGGGTACTGGCTTGTAGGGATGAGGGACAACGCAGATTCTTCTACATTTCGGAGGCCAGAAGGATGCCATCTCTCCAGCTGATGTATCCATTTGCAGATAATACAGTGCTACCAAGCTGCTGGAATATGATGCAGGGGCACCTTGAGCCACCTTTGTTCACATGGTAAGTGTACAAGGGACATCCGCTGGATCTTTGGAGACACTGTCATTCTTTAGATCACTACAGACAATTTCCAGCACTGTTATTTCTCTCAAGTACTGGATACCTTCATCTGCAGTAGTCCGCTTCACGAGGTCTTCCTTAAAGGGATATCTTGCTAGAAAAACAAATTCAAGTGGCCTCTCCCCCAACTAGTTTGGGAAAAAGATTTCCTTGGAGAAAAGTGGAAAAAACTGTTTATTTAACAGGCAAAGCATTCACCAGCACAAAAAATGAGCAATATTAAACAATATAACCTCTTGCTGCTCCAAAAGAGATGACAAACTCAGAAAGTCCCCTTCGTGGACTGTAGCTCATCTCACTCACTCTCTTATCAGTCCCTCTGGTGCTAGAAATGCCGTGGCCCAGGCCCAGCCCCGTGGGACACAGGCGTGAGTTCCCAGTGCTCTTCTGGATGTTCAGTCCAGAGCAGGTTTAAACAGGTCTAAAGAAAAAGAAAACTCACAGTCCAGGGAACTTGTCTGCCTCGGCTAGCTAAAAACTAACTAAAAACAAAGGTGAGCTCTGTCTCACTGTCTGTCTGTCCTCAGACAACACAGTCCAGGAGCAGGATGTGGAGGAGCAAGTGCAGTTTCTGATAACAAACTCTGCTCTTCTCTTCCCCCCTTCACTCTCGGAACAAGTCTTAAAGGTGTAAAATTTATTATTCAGCATAAACAGAACAGATGACTGGGGATACAAGCATCATATAACCAATCCAGGACAGAAAGAAAACACTGTAGGGGGGAGGAGAAGTGTTCTAAATGTTTTATTCTTATTCTTATTATTCTTTCTTTTTGTTACTGTTAATAAAGTTTTCTTTATACCCTTTTAAAGTTTTGAGCCTGCTTTGCCTTCCTCCTAATCCTATCTCACAGCAGGAAATGAGTAAGTATATTCTAGTGGGTGCACTGGCATTTGGCCAGCGCTAGACCCACCACACTCTCCCATGGCTTCCACTGTACGAGGGCCAGGACATCTGCGGTGCTACCCAGCTAAGCTTCTGTAGCTGTCTGATCTTCCACATCTCCTCCTTTCTGTTCAACAATTATTATTTGCTTTATTGATTGATTAATCCATCTCTGAATACATTGAATCAAGCAAGGTAGGCATATCACTATAACTAATAGCATCCCAAATACAAACATTCCCATCTTAATTAAGTATTTGACCCAGACGGTGATATTTCCATTTCTAAAAAGGCTGTTAAACCAATCAGTTCCATCTTCCAGTTCTAATTTGGCTACATTATCTTGTAAAGCTTTAATACTTGCACGAATAGATTGTGAAGGATCAGAAAGGTTGATAAAACATTCCATCAAAATCTTCACATCCATGTCTGTGTGCTAAAAGCAAAAAATCAATAGTGGCTCAATTCTGCAATGTAGCATGTCTAATTGAATCAATATCAGTTAACAATCCTGTTAAAGCAGGTGAAGTAGCATTAGTTTGTCAAACTAACCAGCAGCCTAGTCTATTTAACAATCCCAGTGCCTTTCAGACTGCTACTACTCGAACAAAGAAGGAGGCAACCTAACGCTGTTGTAGTGACCAAAAATCAAGGTTATCATTGCAATCAGAGGTAAACTCATGAATACTGCTGTGGCAGTGGGGTTTTGAAGATTATATGTTTAGTCTCTCCCTAAAGTTGTTTACCACCTGTCTTCCTGCCTTTTCTCTGTGGCAGTTATGATAATTCCAGATCCTTCCCTGTCCATCCTCCAAAATACTGCCCCTGCAGCCTGTCTGTCATAATTTGCTACACCCATTTATCTAGAAGCTTCGTTGTCAGTTATGATATTTCCCTTCACTCCTTGGTATGCACTCTATTGGTTTTATGTTTAGGTTTATCCCTCCCTACCCCTCCTATCTAGTCCTTGATTCATTGTTAGGCAGTCTCCTCCTGGGAGGCAGCCCCCCCCTTAAAAGTCATCATTTTCTTTGTTTTCCACTTTTTTGCCTCTGCTCCCCTTCGAGCCACAGCACTGCAGCACCTGCACCGTTCCCATCACAGGAAAGAATAAAGACAGCTCGGAGACGCAAGCAAGGTGTCCTTCCTTCTTCCTTTACCCCGATCCTTTGACCTGGGTCCACATTTATCAGTCACTTCTGGCGGTACGGGACCCCAGCCAGTGGTTGAACTGCAATCCTGCCTGCCAGTGGCTGATGCAGGGCGTGGCCACTCCTGATGCGCGCCGAGAGCGAAAGGGGATCAGACCGGGCAGGGGACCAGCACCACCCCTCCTCCCACAATCGGGGCGCAGCATCGTACTGTTTCCCCCGCCGCGGAAATCTATGTTGTGAAATCATGAATGTGTTGGGTGTTAACAGTGAGACTCGCCCTGAACTGCAGGGGTCTCCCTTAATATGTGATGGAATAGCAGCCCAGGCTCTGTCTCCAGAAATAAAAAACACTCCTGCTGGTAACAATAATGGAGCATTAGTAGAGCAAGAGATGTTGGTGGAAGTGTAATTACACCAGGCACTTTAATTTCTGAATATGGGTTAGCTTGAAGAAACATCCTATGCTTTAGATTGGTTGCCCTCAGAATAATTAAATTTAACGCAAAAGTCCATTTTTACTGATCCTAAAAGTTCTAATTCCCGGGGCTCAAGGGTTGCACAAAGGAGATATGGGACCCATTGGTTCCAAGCATCAGCATGATTTTCCAAATGAAGAATATGAGTCGAAGGGGGATGTGGCCATGTATCTAAAGGTAAACCAAGGAGACAAGTAGAAAATGGGTTTTCAGGAGAGGCCGTAGCCAAGCATGAAGTATCTTGTCCTGCTAAATTGTCTGAAGTTATCCATACATTTATTTTTAGCTGATTAACAGGCCAACTAAAAGTAACAGGAAGAAGCACTAATACTAAAAAAGCCTTTGCTAGCATAAGCCAAATATTACTTTGAGGCAATGGCAATAGAGAGCTCCCCATTACTACTATGGGGGGAGTTAGAACTAACACTACAAAACTTATTAACAATGGCAAGCCACTGCTCGCTTCATAGTTCCTGATGTTCGGGCAAACCATATTGATGCCCACACATCAGCTGTTTAATTTTTATATTATTCTGATTGCTCCTTAAAGGGCCTCAGTGCTGACAGTCAGCTCTTGTTTTATGAGATGCACAATACCAAAGGCGCCCACACCTTTGACACTCACACAGAGTCCACGCTTGATGATGCCCTGTGTGACAGGTCAAGCAGGGAAAGGAAGTTAACAGACCTGCTGAGACCACGCATTCAAAAGAGGTTACAAACTGGCCAGGGTCTGGGTGTTGTCTAAAGCAAGAAAATGGTCATCAAAAGGAAAGGGAGCACAGTACCAATCACTTCTGGGCATATGATCGACTAATTCTCCAAGGACAGAAGATTTACCTTTTATTACTTTGATGTCTCTGGGAAACCCAAACCACTTCTTCAAGGACATTAATCCTTTTCTGTATTTTGATCAGCTGGCTGTTCAGTGAAGGGTCTGATGTTCTTGACTGGAACCCAACGAGGACCGGTATCTGTGGAAACACAAGCATAACCCCTTCCCCATGTAATGAGGGGAAATGGGTCTATGATTTTTCCACTTCCTGGGTCTTTTACAAGGTCTCGTGCTTTTTTCCTTATGTCTAATGATGTTTCTTTAGAAGTAGAAAAGTGTTTTATTATAGGGGGAACTTTGCTATCAGCATAGCAATTGAAAAAATTAAAAACATACAGTGCTTTGTGTAGCCATTCCATTGGAGTACATCCCTGCATTCCCCCTTTCTGTTGAGCTAAAAGATGCTTAAACGCTGAATGAGCACATTCAATAATTGCTTGTCCTGTGGGGGAGTGAGGGATGCCAGTAATATGAGAGATTCCCCATAGGGTAAAAAAGGACAATAGTCATTGAGAAGTTGTGGTGGTTGGACTGGAAATGGGATTTCTGGGATGCTGTGGTCACTACCATCAGGCCACTGGATGCTCAGATTGTAGGACCGCCTCTGAGAAAAACACAGGGGTTAAAACCCAGAGCTGCGCGCCCCAGGCTCTCTCTTGGGACTTCCATCGGGAAAGGCTTTGGATCTGTCCCCCTGTCCCAGCTGCTGGCTGGGCAGGGGGAGGGGAAAAGCCACGCGGCCATGAGGTAGGCCCAGCCCAAGGATGGAAGGGTGGAAGAGACCAAGAGACATCAGGCAGCCCCCCCAGGGAAGAGAGAGAGAGAGAGAGAGAGAGAGCCAGTTCTGAATTCGATAGTGGCGCTGGCCCAGGAGAAGGGGGGGAGTGCGAGGGCAGTATGGGAGTGCTGGAGCTCTGGGACAGGCAGAGACTGAAATTTTTAACCTTTTCTTACATGATTGAGACCTTGCAAAAATGCTGATCCTCCTGGAGCTGAATAAGAAGAGAGATAAGAGATGAGATAACAAGGAATAGGCCCGAGGGAAGTGGAGAAGACTGGCTGAGTGGGGGGAGAGATGACAGGGCAGCCTTCTGGCTAGACTTTTCTTGTGTGGCCATAGACTGAACCAGTTTGTCCTGTGACACAGAGACTGCATTTAGGGGGAGGCAGTGCCTCAGAACCAGGAGGGTTCAGTGTGGGTACCCCTCAGCCCCAGGGGGTGAAAAAAAAATGGGGGGGACAGATGTCCCGAAGGAGAGACTGTGCCTTTTTTGGAGTGAGACAAGGCATCCTTGAAAGGCAACCCTAGAAGCAGCTCTGGTCCATGCACAGTGGTGAGAGCACTGGGCATGGAAGGAAGATGTCACGACGGCAAAAGGACTTTCCGGGTGGTGCTGAGTGACATGGAAACACACGAGGTTTCAACGTGTTTCCAGGGGAAGCCTATGGGGCAAAAAGGACTCTTCTCCTCTTCATGAACTGAAGATTGAGTATTCTAAGGGGTGGTGCCGGACTGAGAGTTGGTGATTTTGGGGGAATGTATTGCATTGGGAAATTTGGTGGGGGAGAGGACGAAAGTGCTTTTGTGAGGTTTTTTTCATTGTTTCCCTTATGGTTTTTTTCCTTTCTTTCTTCATTTCTTGTAATTTAGTTAATAAAGTTTTTTTTTATTTCTAAGCAGGAGCCTGCTTTGCTTATTCCTGGTCACATCTCCCAGCAGACACCAGGGAGAGGGTATTCTCATGGGGACACTGGCTTTGTGCCAGGGCTAAACCATGACAAGTGTAAGCAGGACCATTATCAGTTTAAATCTGTTGAGGAATCCCTAAAGTTGCAAAAGCAGCCAAAAAATGGCTGCAAACATCTTTAGCAGTTTCACCCGTGGGGCATGATGCAAATAATGTACCTGAAAAGGTGTCAATGGATCAGTGAACATATTTGAGATTACTAAATTCAGGGTAGTGGGAGACACCAGTTTGTCATATTTGGAGGTTTTGTAAGCCACGTGGGTTAATTTCCCCTGAGCCTGTCACAAAATTATGACAGTGACAATCAGGGGAGGCAGCAATAATATCCTTTGCTTTTTGGCGCTTTAAACCAAATGTGAGACAAAGAGCTGCAGCATTTTCGTGAAAAAAGGAATGGCTAAGTTTGACCTGTGCAAAACCATCAGGGAGTACCTGGACAGGTCAAGTAAGTAAATCCACCTGTCAGTTTCCTTCTGCTATAAAGCTAGGTAACTTTGTGTGAGAGGGAACATACATAAAATAAGGGTGTTATCTAGCATCTAAAAGAAAAATTAATTGCTGAACCACTGGAAAAGATCGTCATTAGAAACTTCTCTCAACACAGCAGCTTCAGCTCTTTCAACAATACCTGCAACATAAGCAGAATCTGTTATTAAATTAAAAGATGTAGGCCATTTTTGGAAAGCACAAACAACTGCAGCTAATTCCACAATTTGTGGGGACCCAGAAACTACAGTTACATCAGAGGTTTATGTACCAGTATCATTATTCCTCCAAAGTAAAACAGATTTATGGGATGGTCCAGAACCATCAGTAAATACTGTAAGAGCTTGTAAAGGA
The DNA here is from genome assembly GCF_028018845.1 of Melospiza georgiana. NCBI lineage: Eukaryota > Metazoa > Chordata > Aves > Passeriformes > Passerellidae > Melospiza > Melospiza georgiana. The sequence goes on along the minus strand of NC_080464.1, from coordinate 8,290,024 downwards.
GTTTCACTGTGCTTGGGTTTTAACGCAATTTTAATATTATAGTCAAAATTTTATAAGGTTGTGAATGGAGACTAATCCGACCTGAAAAACCAGCTAGTGCAATCTGAAAAGGTCCTGATGTTTGCAAATGCCATTGCAGGCAGACAGTAGTTATAGGTATACAAATTTGTTCAAAATCACAACCTGTCAACATTTGTAATCTCTGTCATGACTTAATAATGAGCTGTGAAAACATTTCATGTTGAGTAACAATTGTATTTGTCATTTGATGAGGTAAAAAATTCCATTCAATGATAAGTAGAGGGTCGACTATATTAGGATCCCATTGGAATAGCAAAGCATGTGGCTGTTGTGAAGGATTTGAAAGGATTAGTAAAAGTAGAAGATCAGGTTCCCATCGTGAGGCTTGCCTATGGGCAATAGCATCTGCCACCTTTTGCAAAGCCAATTGTGCTTCATGATTCAAATGTCTTGGGGAAGACAAATCTGACTCTCCTTTTAACAATATAAAAAGAGGAGTTAAATTGGAGTTTGTGGTTCCCAGTAAGGGTCTCAATTAATGGTTCCTGATAACTTTTGTGTTTCATGTAATGTAGAAATTTTGTTTTGAATTTGCAATTGCTGTGGCTGTGCAGTTTGAGATTAATATGCCAACCTAAATACTGCCATGGAGGCATTTGTTGAATCTTGTCCTGGGCTATTTGCAATCCTGCACATTTTACAGCTTCTGTGGCGAGGACTAAGGTTTTCTTCATGTCATCTTGTTTTTCAGCTGCAATGAGAATATCATCCATATAGTGGTATAGTAGCACAAGGCTTTGCCTGTGGTACTGGGCTAAGGGCCCACTCAACAAACCACTGGCAAAATTGTGGGATGGTTTTTCATCCTCTGGAGTAAAACTACCCAGTGGAATCTTTGCATATTTAAACTGGACACTGAAAAGGCAAATTTTGGTACATCTTCTGGGGGCAGAGGAATTGTGAAAAAACAGTCTTTCAAATCAATGATTTTCAAGGGCAAATTTGGAGGAATCATGGTAGGAGATGGGCGTACTGGCTGCAGGGCTCCCATATCTTCCATGACTGCATTTATTTTTCTGAAATCATGAAGTGAACACCACTTACCACTTCTTTTCTGAATGACAAATACAGGACAGTTCCATGGGCTTGTGGAGGGGACAATATATCTTGCTTGCAATTCTTCATTAACCAGGTTTTTTAAGGTGCCTTAGTGGTTTTGGTTCACCACTCCAAGTTTCCTGGCCAATGCACCAATTAATGTAGTGGGTTTAGTGCTGACCAAATGCCAATGCAAAAACTAGAATTATGTACTCATTTTCTTTTGCGAGATAAGGATTAGGAGGAGAGCAAAGCAGGCACAAAACTTTAAAGAGTATAAAGAAAACTTTATTAGCAGAACTAAAACAAAAAATAGCAAGAAATCAGAATAAACCTTCAGAACACTTTTCCTTCCCCCAACTCTTCTTTCTCTTCCTACTGAAAAAGTAAAGAGACAAATTTGGTGTTTTCAGTCAGTTTACCACTTTTAAAATAATCTTTCTTCAGTTCACTTAGGGAGAGGAGTCTCTCCTGCCATGCCATGGGGACTTTTCCACAAGAAACAGTTCTCTCTTGGTTTTCATTTTCATGAATAACAGCCACCCAGAAATCTGCAATTGTGAAGTCCCTACCACGATTTGGTAGTCTTCCCACAACTACAATCATGGGTCATTTCAGCTCACTGGGGTGCAATTTTAAGGATGAGCTGTTCTAGTATAGAAACAAAAGTTCTCTTTTATCTCTGGGAACAGACATTTTCTTCTTCTGTTCCTGAGGCAAGGTTTCTCATCTGTCTCATCTCTCTCTGTTCAAGCTTCTCATTGCATCACAGCTACTGCAACATCTGTTCACTTCAACATGGGCACCTCTGCTCACAGCTGTGGTTAGAACACTACATTCCCCCAACGCATTCCATGAGTTACAGGGGGAAAAAAAGAGTCTGATGTATCAATTCTATCTTCACCGTAGCCTTACAACAGAATTTCAGCCCAATACTAAGGCATCTCCTCATTCTCCTCCCTTCTGAGATTTGACTCCTTCACTGACACTGGTGTCTCTGTGTTTTCTTTACATGTTTTCACCCTTTCCTTTTTCAATTGAGAGAGGAGTGATGTCTGCAAGTTTCATCTGTACACTGAAAGAGTAAATATCTTGCCTGGGCCTGCAGAGTGGAGCTGGCCTGGCTTGCTGGCTGTGGCTGGAACTTGGCGTCAGCAGAAGTCTCAGTCTAGCTGCACCATGGGCCAACCTGGAGCAACATGGAGCAGTGGGGCCAGGCCCAGCCAGCACTGTAGCCGGGCAGTGTCCAGTTACCTGTTCAAAGGCCAGAAGCAAGAGAGATTTTCCTGGGGCTTGTTTGTCTTTAAATGTGATTTCTCAGTTGTGTATTCAGCTCTCTAAAGTGGTTTAACAGGGTGCCAGTATTCAAAATTAGTCAACTGACTAGTTCTGTCAGGTCCAAAGAAAGCTGCCAAGGTCCTTACAGGGAACACTTCCATAGCATGTGGATTTTTCTTTAACTAAAACCCAAACTATGTTAAATCACGACAGCCTCCCAGTCACAGAAGCTGTTTCTCTTCCTTATCATGGCCTTATGATTTTGGCTTTCTCCAAAGAGAGCTGTTACCCTACTGATTATCTCAGAATATTCCTTTTCTGGTGTGTTGCTCAGACCAAATACCTTCTGTGACCAGGAAAGTCTGAGCACTTAGTTTTGGATCTGACTTCAGTCCCCGTGGAAGGCAGTGAAGGCTAGATATTACAGTGCTCTCTGCAGCAGGACTACTCTACTATGAAAGACTTGTAGGACTTTTTGGAAATCTCTTTACATCATAGATCCCATTTACATTTTTCGTAAAATCATAGAATAGTATGGATTAGAAGGGACCTTTAAAGGTCATGTAGTTGTAAAGACCTGATAATGAGAGAAATGCCTCAAAAAGCGCTTCTTCACTATATCTGCTTATCATAATCTTTTTTTAACACCTGAAAACTATATGTGGGATGAACTTTGAGCAGCCCACCTTGAGGCCTGTGAAAAATGCATATTATATGATTGGTCCTTCACAAATATTAAAATGAATGCTATATCTGTTATGTTGAAAAGTTATGCTGTATTAATCTCTTTTAAGTAGTGCTATATTAATCTCTTTTAAGTAGTGTGGTAAATATAGTTTTCAGGCTGTAGCATAATAATAAAATAGAAACTATGTGATGTAAGATACCTTTTGTAACTAATACATGAATGGAAAAGATAATCAAGAAATTCTTTGCATTATCCTACCTGGATAGAGATAACAGCAACAGACAACAAGATCTAAAGAGAAGAATTATTGCCTCCTTATCAGGAAAGCTCAGACTTCGAGGAACCAAGAAGATAGATATACAAGATGAGGGGGGGAGCTAAAATTAAGCAGAAACACCCTTGTGTGAAAGGAATGTTTGAATCATGTATGAGATATATGAATATGCAATGGGCTATTGCTTTTAAGGGGTAATCCTTTGTTAGCAAGGTGTGCTTTGTGGCAGAATGCCAGGCACCCGGATGTCTGTAATTCTTTGCTTTTTATTGTCTCTTATTGTCTTAATTTTTATTACTATTTTCATTACTATTGAACGTCTAAAATTTTAACAAAAGTGAATGGCATTTTTCACAATTGGTGCTGTGACTCGGATCTAACACCTTGCTTCCAAAACCTCAGAGGATTCTGAGTGAGGGAGGCGCACCCTGTCAAGTTTGATAGCCTCACTCTCTTTCTTCTGGTGTGATCACCAGACGCAGGTTCCTACCCAGTGGACAAAAAGAGACAATAAAACAAAGAAAAGGGAAAAGGCTCCCTAAAACCACAGTAATTGGCCCCCTAAGACTAGTAGTGTACATGAAGACCCAGAAAGGAAAAAGGATCGTAAGTACTTTTCGGGGGGGGGGGGGGGGGGGGAGCAGATACAGGGTGCTTGTGAGAGGTGTGAATGAGACGTGGGCCAGCTACTCAGGACCTGCAAAGTGATCGTGGAGTTTCTGAATGCTGCGGTTCCATTACGTTGCAAGAAAGGTGTCCAGGGAGCAAACAAAGTGATTGAAAAAGGAGTGAGAGAGACCCCTGGGGTGACTGGGACAGGGCCCGGGGGAGGGGGGGGTGGGGGGGTTGGACCCTTCGGAGGAAGGATGCAGAGGAGTTTCCTAGCCTAATCTACTAGGAAATGGGACAAAAAGGAGGGGGCCCTAGAAATTTTGCCCGGTTGAGGGTCTAAACCACACAAGAGACTCGATAGTGCCAAACTCAAGAGCATCTAGGCTTAAAAGCTGCTAGGCTGAGAGTAGACAGACTAGAGACTTGGGTGTGGCATCCAAGAGTACCTTGAAATGGCCAATAACATGAGATTTTAACAAGTGATTTAAAAGTAAAAGGTATCTTATTGTTGTCTTGTGTGTGAGAGTGAGTGAGAAATAAGTGAGTAAATGCAGATGAATGAAAGTATATGTAATGTAGAGTGTTTAAGCTTCACTTTATCTCCTTGGAGGGAAGTGTATTGTACTGAATTGTATTGTGAGAGAAAGGGGTTTTTGTGTTGTGGGAAGAAGGTGGTATTTAGGTTGTTAGAGAAAGTGGGAAACAGAGGCCGGGGCCAAATAGATAAGATCTTGAAAAATTGGGCAGAAAACCAGTAAGTTGGGTACAGACAAAAAAAAAAAAAAAAAAAAAAAAAAAAAAAAAAAAAAAAAAGGGTAATAAAAGGGTACGGGCAGAGATACCCCAAGATAGCCCTCTGGGAGTTATGTTAGCTAACTGGGATACAAATCCTTGTACGAGGAGAAAGGACAAATTTTGTATGATAGAATGGGCAAAGAAGGAAATAAGACTTGATCACATTTATTGGCTTAGATATGGCTCTTTTGAAGTTTGGATTTGTCAGGCTCTGAATTTATTTGTAAATTCAAAAGAACCGTTTAATCCAGAAGAAAGAGAATATGCCCCATGCTGGACGGGAGATCGTAGGAGAATAAAAATCTTTAAAATATCAGAAACCTTCAATAATAAAGCCTGTTATCTTGGCCTTATTATCATGCACGGCTGCTCAGGAGCCCAGTCTCCAGGGGGGACAGGGTGCCCGATGCAAGGCTCAGGCTGAATAGCCGCGGGCCCAACCCAAGCAAGCTCAGTAGTGATTAGCTCTCTAGTGATATCAGCTCCCTTAGGATGTTCAGCTCGGCTTGCTGGGTAGTGGTGCCCCTGGCTTGAGGCTGCAGCGGGCGGAGAGACAGGAGAAGGAGAAGATGCAGGCTGTTCCACAGAGATGGTTTATTGGGGATATCTGTGAAGGGTCTCAGCTCTTCTTCTCACTTATGGGAGTACAGTATGCTTCTTTTATAGGCTTGGCAAGCATCCAAACTTGACCAATGGTAAGAAGTTAGGGATATCCCTAAATAACCAATAGCTAAGGTTTACAATGGTATTGCCTTAAATGGTTAAAGAGATAGGCTGTAGGTCGTGGGGTCAGAAGGACAGGATATTCTTTGCTGCTTCAGCATTCAATTCTCCAGGGAGCTTTTCCTATTTCCATGGAGTTTGCTACACCTCAAGACAAAGCCAGAAAAGAAAAAGGGGAAAGAAAAGGGCTAGGAACAAGAGGAAAAAAGAAAGAAAAATATTGGGATCCTTTACAAGTATTGCCTCCTCTGTTCCTGCTTGCTCCCACTCACCTCAGCCCCCGTCCCAGCCCCATCACTTGCAACTGCACCACTCGATCCAGCCCCTGTGTCGGCTCTAGCCCCGCTGATGAATTTCTCTGCTCCAGTACCAGCCATCTGGCCTGCAGCTGCTCCACTGACCGTGCCGGGGGTCCTGCCTGCCGGGTGGTCTGTGGTTGCCAGCTGTGCCGGGCATCCCATTTGTTCCGGTTGCTCCATCCCCAACTGCTTGTCCTGCGGCTGTCCCCATTGCCTCACCCCTGGCTGTTCTGCCCATGCCAACTGCACTGGGTGCCACCACTGCTACCGCCCCCGCCCCACTTGCTTTGTCTACGCCGGCTGCGCTGGGAGCTGCTGACCTAACCGCCATGAACCATGTGTGAGCCATCCATGCGCCAGTTTGGTTTCCACCGGAAGACCGCCCTCCTTTGGCTGTTCTGGCAGCAGACCCTGCCTACACCCTCTGCTTGGAGGACCAAGCCTTGGCACAGATCAGTCTCCTCACTCCCCTTCCTTCGACACTTCCATCTGTCCCTGCCTTGGGTCCCATTCCCTTGGTAATGACAGCTCCTGCTGTTTAAGAAAACTTTCTCCCTGAAGAAGCAGCACCTTATCGAAACACAAGAAGCTCAGTCAAAAGACAGGCCTCCCCTGATTGTTCCTCAAAACAAGGGAGAAAGGTTATAAAGGATAAAGAACAAAAAGAGTGGGATGAAGAGGTTAGTTTATTCCCACTACTGAAAGTTCCAATGGGAGGGGGAGGAATGGGGTTTGTAAATGCCCCTTTGACTTCTTCTGAAGTATTTTTTTTTTAAAGGGAAATTAAAGGATTACAGGAAGATCCCATAGGCACAGCTGAGCAATTAGACCAATTCTTAGGTCCTAACATTTTTACTTGGGAAGAGATGCAATCTATAATAAAAATTGCTTTTCCTCAGGTTGAGAGGCAAATGATCAGGGCTGCTGGAATAAAAATTTGGGAAAGGGAAAACCAGCAGGGCCCCCAGAAGATCAGAAAATGCCAATAGCACCTCCTAATTGGGGTCAAAATGATGAGGAGGGGAGGAAACACATAAATGATTCTCGTAATTTTATAATCAAGGGAATAAAAGAGGTGCCCTCCCCAAAGGCAAAATGCTAAAAAGGCTTTTAAGTGACAGCAGGGGAAAGAAGAAACTCCAACTGAATGGTTAGACAGACTTAAGAGAAATATGAAACAATATTCCAGAATAGACCCTGAGACTACTGTGGGACAAGCTCTGTTAAAGATGAATTTTGTCACAAATGCCTGGCCAGATATTAGAAAAAAAACCTGAAGACTAGCATGATAGATCACTAGATGATTTATTAAAGGAGGCTAAAAAGATTTATGTCCAGAGAGATGAAGAAAAACCTGAAGTGAAAGCAAAAATTATGGTAACCACTATGCGAGAAAGTAATTTCCAGAGGAATCTAAAACCCCCCAGGCACCACTCCTAGACATGAAGGTCGTAGAGACAGGGGAAAGGAGAAGAACAGAATTCCAGTACAAACCAAATCTCAG